>NC_138039.1:30415162-30756041 GCF_964106645.2 Podarcis pityusensis | reverse complement strand
CAGTCTGCCCACCACCTCCCCCTCAGCTGTAGGGTGGCTGAGTGGAAGGAGGCAGGCAGACTCCTCGGAGGCCCTGCAGAGCGTCCTGCCCCGGCTCGCCCCGCCCCCGTGGGCGGTTGGCCCCGCCCCCAGGCTCAGGGCATGCATGCCTCCCCAGGCACCCGATCGGCTTGCTCCACCACTGAGTACAAAGGAGAAATTAGGATTTGTTAATCCTCACATTTTTTTCCTTTGGCTCTGCCCAGTGCTGGCAGGTAGCAATGCACCTCTTGTTGTGACAGGTGTCCCCCACCAATGCAAGGGCTATGAACGCCCCCATGTATTAAATGAATACATCAAAAAGCGAGAGCAGGATCATGCCTCCTGACTGACCATGTCCACATCAACCATGCTTGGGCTGAATGCAGATAGCACTTTATAGAACTTTGCTATAAATCAGGGACATGTAAACTGCGGCTCTGCAGATGTCGTTGGGCTATGACTCCCATCATTCCTGACTAGGCCCAGCCCACCCATAAGGCAGGGTGAAGCAGCTGCCTCAGGCAGCAGAAACCCCCGAGGTGGTGACCCTCAGGCACCCCATCCGCCCCACTGCCTCTGCCACTTCTTGCTGAAATTTCATGAAATTTCACAGTGTGCAAAATCTTGTTAGATCTCACCAGAACTCAATGCCGGTGCCATTGCCGCTTTTCCACCAGTGCTGGTGGTGTCACAGCAGTGACAGGGCAAAGCGAGACACACCGCTCCTGTCTCTGACCGCTGACTGTGCCACATCTGGATAGTCACAGCTGTCCCAACCCTACTATAAATGGTTCTAGGTCCAGCCTGGGATTTAGGAAAGAGCTGGATTCTGGTCTTGCTTGCGAGAAAGAATATATGTAATCATATGCATTTTGAACCCTCTTTGTCACTAACTGCAAATATGCAGCTGCCAGAAGGTGTGGCTGTGAGATGTGGTCACCAGGAGCCATGTGTTCACAGAAATCATTAGGAGATCCATATTAATAATGAATTCAAATTACACCCTGAACTCAAGATGGCATACAGGGATCATTCCCCTCCCATTCTATCCACACAGCGACCCTATGATGTAGAGCAGGCTGAGAGATGGTGACTAGTATGGGAATGTTCAGGGTAGCAGGAAAGGATATATTGTTTATTGATATCCTTCCTAACTTGTGCTAGCAAGTTTCTTTACTTAGCAGAGTTTACATTCCCCTTTTACATGCACAGCAGATAGCTGGTTGCAGGCCCATGTGAGCTTCTCACTATTACACAATTCAGTCTGTCTCAGATTGAATTGTATGTTCCTGGTAAGTTCCCTTGAATCCCTCTTAAAAGAATAAAGACACCACAATCTTATTCAAAATTAATAAAAGAAGTTTACTTACATCAGTTCACAGTTGGATCCCTGAAGGCAGACTTAGTTACAAATATGTACATGTGGATCTACCCCATATGGGGGAATAATCCGAGTGCTTCTGCTAGCTGAGAGCTAGCAGAGCAGTCCTAACTAAAAAGCTGGTCAAACGAAGAAGGAAGTGAAAAAAGAGGGATATGTGCTGCGTGATTTGTCCTTTTCTTACCTGGACAGGTTAGGTCACGCCCACCTTCTATCACATGCAAAAGGAAGGATGCTCCAGCCAGGAGAAACAGGAAGTTTCGACTGGCTGGACCAAACATTCCCTCGCATGTCTTCTCTAGCATTACAAGGAATGTTGTACTTGACTGCCTCTCACGGATCACATCCCACAACTAGCCCAAGGTTACCCAGTAAATTTCATGTCAGGGTGGGGATCTGAACCTAGGTCTTCCCACTCTGCATCAGACATTCTTGCCACTGCATTGCACTGGTGCTCAGTAAGCAACCCTATAGAATGAAGAGTGGAGTTCATTCTTAGTCGTGGGTATACTGTTTCCATACATAGTGGCAATAATGTCTGGTAGTGCCCAACATGTCTGCCCATTTCAAGTACTGCTTCCTTTAGAGAAGAGCTGGGGGAGGAGGGTTTCTGCCTTTGCATTCCAGCGGATGCCAGTATTAACGCTTGCATCATACGGTAAGCAATCAGGGCCTATTCATATCAGCTATAACTTATGTTGAATTGAAACAATGATGATAAGAAGAAACCACGGAATTGCTTTTGAATTCTGTACTACTCTTTCATGCTTTCCTGATATAGATTCATTTTCATTTCCAGTGCTGATGCTTTAAAAACACACAACCTGAAAGTGATAACGATGGCGTTCATTTTGCCTCTGGAGATAAAAAATTGCAATGTATTTTACAAAGCAAATAATTAATGCTGAGCCCTCCCACTTACAGCAATCTCCGGAGCTCATGATGAATAGGCTTGTCCCTGATTGGCTAGGAACTCTCATGTGACCAGTAGACAAAGCCTCACCCAAATGCTAATAGGCTTCATTTTCCATAATTGTCTCCAACACTGGATGACATGCAGTACATTATCCCTGATTAGCTGGAATCACTCAGGCCACATTGACTCCATGTACCCATGTAACCACTTAAAGCAGTCTTGGCTTCACCCAAAGGATCATGGGAGCTGTAGTATGTCAAGGATGCTGAGGGTTGCTAGGAGACCCATATTCCACTCCCAGAGCTACAATTCCCAGTTTCCTGTGAAGAGGTATTGAATGGCCAAACCTCTTTGTTTTTAACATTGTTGTAACCTGCCTGTGACACTTAGGATGAAGGGCAGGTATTTGATGATGATGATGATGATGATGGTGATGAACATGCCAGCTGAAAGATCTTCATTAAGTTCAATGGGAGAGGGGAGGACTGATTTCCACAGAATTGGGACCACAACACTGATTTATTGTTCAATATAACTGCAGTTTCATGCCATTTCAGGTGTGATTTTAACCTTAGCTGATGACCAGTGGGCTTAACGCTGTGCGTGGGGAGGCAGAAGGTGGAAGGACAGCCAGGTCACTGTGCCAGCTTAATTGCATCCATCAGTCACTTTATACAAAAGAAAAGGCCTCAAAGCAACTTGACAAGATAAAACACAACAAATAAAAGCAAATTAAAAGCTGAAAAACTGTAAAACAATGAATAGTTCAGAATACATGAATTGCTCATCTAGTAACATATTAATAAGGACCAGACCTACCCACCACATTTAAAGACGGAGGCACCTAGCTGCCAAAGCACTGAGTTACAAAAAAGTCTTAGCCTGGTGCCTAAAAACTGACAAGGATGGCACCAGGTGTGTCTTACTGCAGACAGGGGCATTCTACAGACAGGGCCCACCACTAAAAAGGCCTGTTCCTTTGTGTGTACTGTCTTCACCTCACTTGGGTGGGGTGCATGAAGAAGGGCCTCTGAAGAAGAATACAGGGCCTGGGGTGGTTCGTATGGGGAGAGGTAGCAGTAGAGGCATTGTGGTAATGAACTGTGCATTGTTTTAGAGGTCAAAACAGCACTTTGAATTGAGCCCAGAAAACAATCTACAGCTAGTGCATTAGGGCCAGAACTGGTGCAATATCAGACCCTCCAAGTGTCCCTATTTTCCAGGGATGTCCCTGATTTAGAGAAACAGTCCTGGTTTCTGATTTGATTCTGGAGTGTCCCACTTTTCCTTAGGATGTCCCTATTTTCATTTAATGTTTTGTTATATTTTTAGATATGTTGGAAGCTGCCCAGAGTGGCTGGGGCAACCCAGTAATATGTGTGGGGTATAAATAGTAATATTATCATTATGGAATGGGATGCCCCTATTTTCATCGGAGAAATGTTGGAGGCAGGGGCGTAGGAAGGGGAGCAGTGGGGGCGGACCACCCCGGGTGCCCTCACTGAAGGGGGTGACATTCGGTGCGCAGCCTGCCTGCGATTCCCAAGCCTACCCTGAGCCGTTGGGGTAAGGGGGGAGCTGTGCCGCTTTGCCGACAGCATTTCCCCTTTCCCCCTTCGTTTTCACAGCTTGGGGGAAGCTTGGGAGTTGCAGGCAGGTTGCATGCCAAATGTCTGCCATGGGAGGCTCGCTCTGCCCCCATGGGCAGCTCACTCCGCCCCCAGCTGCAGGGCACGCACTCTGCTCTGGGCACCCGAGCAGCTATTCCGCTCCTGGGAAGGCACCCTCCGTGCCACGCCCTCCTTGGGAGCACGCCCCCACCCTGGACAGCGCGGCCATATGCTCAGCCACTGGTTGGAGGGTATGCAAAATGTTCAGACCTGTTCAGGTGGAATGACTGCTATGTTCAGTTGACAACAGCCCCCTTCCCTTCCATACACACTGGGTGCAAAAGGGGTTTTGATTTCACCCAGAATCCATGATTCCATCGAAACTTATATGAAAACAGAAAGCTCCTGGAGGAAAGAAGGCTGGATGCTGCTTCCAGCCAGAAGGAGATATCACTGAATGAGCTGGAGCTTGTCAAAGTTTGTTTAGAATGCGTTGGATAAGCACAGCCACTTTGTGTTATAAATGAGACGGGCAGTAATTTGCATGGATTAGGATTGTTAACATTTATCAATTGCTGGCGTTTAAAGAACTCCCAAATTCTTGATAATAGTATCTCTTTGTAGTGAAGGATTGATGGTAGGAGTGAAAGAGGAAGGGGGGGGGACCCAATGAATTCAAAAGCTGCAGAGGAGAGGAAGCCAAGCGGCCCAGATCTAAACTGTGATACCATTAGTGACTCCCATAAATCAAATCATTTTTATAGCAAGGAGGCTGTTGAATTACCATCTGGACTCTTAAACCCTGATATCTATTTCCGAACCATTCCGTAATATTGAAAGTAGACTTAATCCTCCTTTCATCTTTGTGACTCTGACGAGATGCCAGTTCTCATTTGGGAAAAATTATCTGAGTTTTGTTTGGGGTGGGGTCGAGGTAAATAAAGGCATGCGCTATCGCATGCAGGACAGGGGTGAGAAGGACACGGGACTTCCTTTAGGAGAGAGAATAATAAAAGAAATAAAATACACTGTTTTTTTGCAGAAGATTATAAGAAGCAAAGATTAAAGTGAAGACAGCGGGAGGGAAAGGAAAGATTGTTTTTGAGGTATTTGAGGATTATTTCAAGTGGGGAAGGGCCATAGCTCAGCGGTAGAACATCTGCTTTGCGTGAAGAAAGTCCCTAATTCATTTCCTGGCATCTCCAGGAGAACTGCTGCCAGTCAGTGTAGACAATTGTGAGCTAGATGGACCAATGGTTCTGCCCTGTATTTATTGCATGCAGTGCTGTTTGTGTTCCACTGCAGTTTGCCTTCTGCCAAAAACTATGTTATTTGTCCCACTGTCCGCTGCGGTGAAATTCTATAACTTACATTGTCATTACATTATTCTACTCGATTTCTTTCATTGCAAAGGAAATGCAATGCAAAGGGTGTGTGTGTCACAATAAATTGCATTTGTGGACTGAAAGCAACAACAACAGTGATTACCGATTGTTTTGCTGGATTGATTTCCGTTCTGGACATGGGACAAATAAGTGAGCATTGACCATTTCTGCTCCCCTTTCTGTTTCCTACAGGATTCTCCCTGCTTCTGGACAGCTGAAGGTCAAAGATTCTGCCTCTTTCCTGCCTTGTGCAATACTAGGTTCAGGGTTGCTCTTACTCTGCCAAATGGGTCCTATAGGCAAGCTCATCTTTCTGCAGCCTTACCCTTCAACAAAGAGACAAATCTGAAGTTGCCTCCTGAAAGACTGCTGAGTTCTCCTCTGTGAAACTGAAAACCTGAGCCATTTTGCATGCTGTCAAGGAACTTAGCCTAAGGAGTTGCATGATAGAAATGAAGTGCGAGATTTATGCACTAAACCTGATATGCACACAGGAGATTCGTGCAGCCTCTTCCATGAGCTCAGCTGTCTGGGTCTCTCTTTCTATCTCTGTTTAAGTACCTCAACTACACCTGTTGCTCAGTAACCAGCTGCAGCCTGATTGGCTGCTTTAGGGAAGGTCCATAGCTTAATAGTAGAGCACACACATATCCCAAAGGTTCTAGGTTCAGTCCCTGATAGCTCCAGGTAATGCTAGTGGAGACCCCTGCCTGAAACGCTGGAGATCTGATCAGCGGCAGAGGAAGGCGCTCGGGTGCCTGGGGCGGTGCGTCCATAGGGGTCGGGCGAGGGCAGGGCGAGCCGCCCATAGGGGCGAGGCGCAACACGGGGCCTCCGGAGTCTATCTGCCTCCTCCCACTCAGCCGCCCTACAGCTGGGGGAAGCAGCGGGCAGACCGTTTCCGCAGCGCGGAGCCTGCACGTGCCCAAGCCACCACGACTCTCCCAGGAGAGATGTGTGGCTTGGGCATGCTGCAGGACCCGTGGAGAGTGCCACCTGGCATTTTGTCACCCCTCTCAGTGGTGACACCCAGAGTGGCCTGCATCCACCACACACCCCTTCCTCCGCCCCTGGATCTGATGCTGGTCAGTAGACGCAATAGCTGAGATACCCAACCTGACTCCATATAACGCAGCTTCCTATATTTCTCAGCTTAACCCAAATATCTTAGGCCAGCCCAAAGAAAAAAGTTCTTGCAAAGCTTATGAAAGCTGATTGGGCTTGGATGATGAGCATGTAAAAATTGGGGAAGGGTTACAACTGTAGCTCAGGAGTAGAGCACATGGTTTTTGTGCAAACGATCCAAGATTCAATCGTGAGAAAGATCCTTGCCAAACTTGGGTCTCCAGCTGTTTTTGGACTACAGTTCCCATCATCCCTGACCACTAGTTCTGCTCCCAGCTAGGGATGATGGGAGTTGTAGTCCAACATCGGCTGGAGATCCAAGTTTGGGAAACTGTGCCTTAAATCCTGGGCAGTCACTCCCAGTACACCAGGGTGGGGAAATGTACTCATACTGAGAGCCACATTTGCATTGTGACTAGCTTCCAGGGGCCATGTGCCAGTGGTGGGATGGGCCAAAGGCCCAAGTGAGAAATGCAACAGATGCAATTTATACCTTTGTAAAGTAGACTAGTTGCTACACACACACACACACACACACACACACACACACCTCGCTGTCCTTCACTTAGACAAGGAAGAGGCATGATCAGAGTTCTAGGGCACAGTCCAGCCAGGCAAAAAAGCTCAAGGAAGCAGGTCTGGTGAGGGGTGTGGCCTGGAGACAGTGTCCTGAAGGCCAGACAGAGAGTCCTGGAGAGCTGCGTTTGGCCCCTGGGCTTGAGCTTCCCTGCCCCTGCTTTATACAGTACATATCCAGATGGACCAAGGACCAAGGATCCAGATGGACTTGGTATATGAGGCACCTTCCTAGGACTGTTTAGCACACTTCCTGGGTATTCTAGATAGTCTTTGTGCAGTGGTTTCTGATTGATGCTGGCTCCCCAATACTGTCTGGCTTCCCAATACTGCCTGCAAACAGTCTATTTCCTCCCTCTGTTGGAGAGTTGGAATTATCATGATCAGGTTGCTGTCTGGAATTCCAGTCCTGGCTTGGTTGGCTTCTGTTTTTCATTGCAAAGACTGCTGGAGCTGCAAGAAATCTATGACGTCATCTTACACTAAGCAGACAATCAGTTCAACCTCAATGTATGTGTGTGTGTGTGTGTGTGTGTGTGTGTGTATGCATGCCACAGGCCATGACCACTGTTGGGGCATGCAGAGTAGTACATGGTCCCCAACTGCCAGCCAACATGAAACACAGGCAAAAAGGTTGCCCACCTAAGAAGTAAGGTCTGAAGCCAAATCTTTATCCAACCTTATTAGCCAGAAACCTTTCAACAGAAATGCAAGACTTGAACCTGGGACCTTCATGTGCTCAGCCAGTCAGCTATGGTTCTTGCTTGGAAACCCCACCATATGTATTGCTGAGGGACTCCAAGGCATCTCAGCTTACTCTGAGATCTCTGTGACCAGAGATCACAATTTGATTCAGTTCACAATTAGAGTTCAGCCTACATAATTCATACTTTCCAAAGCAATACACAGACCAAAGCCCAGCCAGCCATCTTTTGAAATTTGCCCATCTCTGACATTTGCAATGCAGTTCACCAGACAAGCAATGTATACAATATTCTGTGGCCATAAAAGGCATATATTTGTGGAGATGGCATACAAAAATGTATTATACAGTGGTACCTCGGTTTACGAACTTAATCCGTTCCGGAAGTCCGTTCTTAAACCGAAACTGTTCTTAAACTGAGGCACATTTTCCCTAATGAGGCCTCTCGCCGCCGGTGCCCTTCCACCATTCGGATTCCGTTCTTAGACCAAGGTAAAGTTCTCAAACTGGGACACTACATCCAGTTTTGCAGAGTTCATAAACCAAATCGTTCGTAAACAGTACTGTTCTTAAAACAAGGTATTACTGTACTAGGGAATTCTGATTTGCAAAATTGTACATATTAGGCACACTTACATAGAAAAGGTGCATATTATGAGGGGCATATTTGCACTAAAACGCTGATGTCCACATATGAAGAATTGATCTTAAAAGGCAAAACTGAGAGAAATCAAAATTGACAGATCCACCCATCCCATGAGCTCTAACATGCCCCGTTCATGAACTGAGGATCTCTCTGGTTTTGCAGAAGATAAAGGGGGAAATTATGCAAACAATTGAGGGTTTGGCTCATACCCTGTATGCACAACAACAACAAAATGCTTTTTAGTCTTTTAACGGTTGCCTAGATAAGCGCTTTTCTGTCTTATCTTTCAATGTGTGGCAAAGGGGTTATTTTGAGTTGCTTCCCGCACCCCACTCTTCCCAGCCATCCCTCTTATTACAGATGACCTAACATTTTCACACCCAGTTGGATGCCAAAATCCTCCCTCTTTAGCCTGTTGGCGACACGACAGCCATTTCCTATGTGTCTCTTTCCGGAATGCGCCCAGGCCAGCACTCTGAGCTTTTGTTGAAATGAAGTCCAGCCTTCCGTCCCTGCCTGCCGTGCCTCAGATTATCTGCAAAAGGAGGTCGCAACCCACTTCCTGCAACTCTGGACACAGGATGAGGAAATGAAGAGGAGCGGAGTTACTGATTTGATTCGGGAGGTCAGGGTAGCAGCCTGCTGGAAGTGCTTGAAAACAAATAAGGCCCACAAACTTTCAAGCTGTGGGGAGAGGGAGGACTTCCACACACACACACACACACACACACACACACACTTCTCTAAAACAAGCAAACAAATGAAAGGACTGGGGCGTCACAACAACGACTTATGCTCTAGAATGGGAAACACTTTTCGAAACAGCTGACAAAACAACCAGGACAACTGTAGGTCAGCGCAAAAGGGCTTATTCAAACATATATCATTATTGTCAGAGACTCACTGAAGGTTGAAGGTGTTAGGAAGATTCCGGCCCTGGGCATCCTGCCTGGCCCCAAAGGGCACTGGGACTATTTTGTCCCTTCAGCCTCTCTCTTGAGGCATTCCAACAAGTTCTCTTTCTCCCGTGCAAGAGCAGGGAGGTGTGAAAGGTTAAGCATCTGACATGGTGCCAGGCGTATGTCTTCTAACCTGCAGTGGGGGGTGTCTCCAGCTTTCCTCCTTTGCGGGGTGGGGAATGTGGGAACCTGGCCAGGAGCTGGAGTAGGGTAGCTTTTAGTGTACTTGGCAGAGCATGTTTCAGCTGTAGTCGCTTCACTGTCTTGCCCAGCCGAGAATCTGTATGCTAAGTGCCAAATCTTCTGTGACCTACGCAACAAGCACAGGCCTTTAAAAAAAGAAATAGAAAGTACTTCTTCACATACTTCCCCAATAAAAAGTACTTCTTTACATAGCATGTGGTTAAACTATAGAACTCTCTCCTACAAGAGGCAGTGATGGCCACCAACTTGGATGGCATTAAAAGAGGGTTGGACACATTCATGGAGGAGAAGACTATCAAGAGCTGCTAGCCTTGATGGCTATGTTCTGCCTCTGTGGTCAGAAGCAGTCATGGTTCTGAATACCAGTTGCTGGAAAGAGTGTTCTTGTGCTCAAATCCTGCTGGAGGGTTTGTTTGTTTTTGCAGGCATCTGGGTGGCCACTGTGAGAACAGGATGCTGGACTAGGTGGACCATTAGCCTGACACAGCAAGCTCTCCCTATGTTCTTATGCTTTCTGTCTTGATCCAGGTGATGAAATGCTTGGCAGATCTGCATAGTCAGGATATTGAAATGGTACATCTCTGTTGGGACTCAGCCACTTTGGGGTTGGGTTATATACATGGTGGGGAACTTCAGGTCTAGGGGGCTGGATATGGTCCTCCAAGTCTTTCTAATTGGCCCTTGAGAATCTCCCCAGAAACCACAACTCCTCTGCCAAGTTCCACACCTTTCACCATCCCTGCTCTACCTCTTCATTGGCCGCTTTTGCTGAAAAGTGTCGTTGGAACTATGATAAAACCTCTTGCTTCCTGGAATAGAAGCAGGGAGTTTTGGCGTAGATATGTAGAAACTTCTTGACTTTAAGTCTGGCCTGTTTGCAACTTCTGCCCTCCCTATAGGGAGCAGTATAGGTTTACAGATTGCTTTGAGGGTGAGTAGGAATTTTCTCCACAACCACCTGATTGGAGGGAGTTGTGGGGGGCAGAGTTTGCCTTCTGTAAGCTGCCTTGGGAAGGTTATCAGGATAGTCAGAGATAGTTTTAAGGTAGTGCAACCAGTTTGGCCACATTGGGCACCAGCAGCAGAGGACACCACAACAATGCCGTAGAATGGAGCACAAGAGGCAGGGGGTGCCAAATTTTAGTGTCACAAAGGGTACTGCTGAAATTTGACACTGGGGATAGTTGGCAAAGGTGGGGTGTTTTGTAGCTCTGTTTAATATTAGGGCAAATAAAGCATTGGTGAGTATCCTGCAGCTTGTCCTAAAGGGGGTTGGTACTTGGAGGGATTTTCCAATAGGCAAATGGTCAGAGAAAAGTCAAGAAAGTGTCAGGATGCTGCCATAAACCATATAATGCTGTTTGGGGACAGTTCTCTAACCAAGGACAGTTTTCATGCAGGGATTAAAAAAAACACTGTCAAAAACCACTAACATAATTTTATATTAGTTATTAGTTGTAATAAAGGTTTTTTTAATAGATGAATATTTCAAATAATTGAAAATAAAAGCCGCAGCTCATTAAAGGAAGAGAAATTGTGCTGTTTACTCAATATAAAGGGATGAACATGTACTGCACAGACAAATTCTACCTCCTCTGAGTGTTTTCTGGGTATTGTGTTTTTGGAGTATTGTCGCTGTGGTCTAAACCACAGAGCCTAGGGCTTGCTGATCAGAAGGTCAGTGGTTTGGATCCCCATGACAGGGTGAGCTCCTGTTGTTCGGTCCCAGCTCCTGCCAACCTAGCAGTTCAAAAGCATGTCAAAGTGCAAGTAGATAAACAGGTACCGCTCCGGTGGGAAGGTAAACGGTGTTTCCATGTGTTGCTCTGGTTCACCAGAAGCAGCTTAGTCATGCTGGCCACATGATCTGAAAGCTGTCTGCGGACAAACGCCTATAGATCGAGATGAGCGCCACAACCCCAAAGTCATCTGCGACTGGACCTAATAGTCAGGGGTCCTTTACCTTTACCTTTTTACACACAGATTTCACCAGACGCCACAGACACAAATATTATCTGCATTCTAACCATCCCCACATACTGGAAACCTCATTGGGGTAGAAAAAACACCCCAAAACAGACAATGACACCCCCACACACACACATTGGATGTAGGTTAAGTTATGTTGTTGATGAATGGCAGATAATGATAACAGCATCCTTCTCTGTAGCGTCAGGGCCCTCTCTTCATTCCCATTTGCCAGCAGAGGTATTTGTGCAGAGCCCTTAAGCAAAATGAAAGAAGAGAGTGACTTTTCTATGTCTTCTTATTTACCCTCTTCTTCTGAGGTTTAAATTAGAGGATCTCAATACCTCCGGTAGTGGCCCCTGGACACTAGGATTTCACATAAAATAGAAACGTTCAGTGCTTTCATCCACTTACAAAAGAAAGAGGGTTAATAACGGTGAAATCTCAGAACACGCACTTAAAGAAATGGCATTCTAGAGCAGGATTGTCCATTGACACTCCCTGTATAGAGAATTATAGTGGGGATATCGTTTAACTTGCCAGCCCTTCAATCTGTCCATCTATGAACCAGAGAAAAGGGAAGGGGGGGGGGAGAGAATCCAGATCCTACGCGCTAATAAAGGTTGGCAAAATTACATGGGAAAATAGGTGAATGTCCTTCCAGTTCCTTGCAGGCCATCAACGCAAAGTCACCGCTGATATATGCAAGCAAGGCAAAACAGAGGAAGACAACCACATGTTGATAGGAAATCAGCTTGCAGCCTCAACATCTGATACCTGAGTCCCTCCAAATATGCTCCATTTGGCTCAGGACTGGGGACTTAGTCAAATCCAGTGAACATGTGTGTGTGTCTACCCTAAATCCCTAAATATGTCCTAAATATGCCTCTGCTGGGAATCAGGGACTGCACTGTGAACAGGTTTGCACCATGGTGTTATGTGACACATCAGAAGGCAATGTCCCAAATCTCAATAGATGGACACTTTAATGACTTTTCTTCTCAGATCTAATGCACACACATATCAGAAAGAGGAAGACGTTCCTTTTGATATGGCCAAAATTGTTGCCAAAAATATTACCATAAAACCCCTCCACCTTGTTTCAGCTCCATGTTAAAAATCAACTTAATGGTGGGAAAGGAAAGTTTTGGAGAGAGTCAAGGATCATCTATTTGGATCAGCGATTGTCCCAGTCAGTCCATTATTGAACTGACTGAAGCATGTGTCTTTGTGTGCTACAAAGGAATATAGGGGAAATTAATTAAATCAGTTGCCTTTTGCATGCAAAGCACCTGCTCCATTTGGCCCTTCTCCAAATGACAGCTCTGAGGGATAATCTACCCATTACACAGAAGGAGGTGGCATTCAAATTTTGGAAAGTACCACTGAATTCATATTTTAAGTGGGGGAATTATATATATTCTTTAATATTCACAAGCATTCACCACCCCTCATGTAATAAGCCAATTCATCTGGGATTTCCTGTTCCTGATTTTCAGGTTTATTTCATTCAGGGAGAGATGCAGTCTGTAGTGATAAGAATTCTTATGACTTGTTTGATGTAATGCATGCAACACAATCTTAGGGAAATGGTTTCTCTTCCCTTGTCTTTGACATTCTCCATTTGGCGCATAGGGGATATATATATATATATATATATATATATATATATATATATATATCCTATTTTAACCCCAGTCCTAATTGCCCTTCAGTATCAAAATTAATTGTGTTTTCTGCTAAAAGGCCAGCATAGCTTAAGGTTACTCCCAGGTCTCGGCAGCCAATGCATCTTCCCTAAATGGCTTGATTGCCGTCTGTGGAGAGGAGCGCTAGGAGAGATTTGCTTGACCGAGACTATACATTACAGTCCAATTAGGGTGCAGATCGCTACATGAGTCTTTAACTTTATCTAGCAACTGTCGGCATTGCTAATGGCAACTCGCAGTACAAGGGGAAAGGGAGCCTGGATCCACCTGATCCAGCATCAGATTTAAAGGCCACTTTCACACCATCCACTTAAAGTGCTGTGATACCACTTTAAACAATCATGGCTTTCCCCAAAAGAATCCAGGGAGATGGAGTTTGTTAAGGGTGCTGAGAGTTGTTGGGAGAGAACTGTTTCCTTTCCAGAGTGGTTCAACAATCAGTCCCACTTCATAGGGACTCTTCTCCCCAGGCCACATTTTATATGCAATATCCCCCAGTATATTGCATTTTTACATGTAATTTTCACCAGTAATTGAATTTCTGTACACATTACCCCATCAGAGAGCTGCATTGCAAATTATGAAGAAGCATGAGTTTCAAACTAGTGGCTATGCTTTGGTTTGTGCATTGTTCCAGGAGGTGTGAATCTGTGTTTAGCTATGAACTAAATCAAATTTCTTCCCCCATCCCCTAAGTATCACTGATTGCTTTTTCATGGCATTTGCAAAATTGGCCACTTGAGGAATGCCCCCCTCATGCTGGCTGGCAGTAGGATTGGCCATGACTCAAGACAACCTATTGCTCAAACAAGTGACCAAGTTGGCTCCCTTTCTTCATGAGTTCAAGTAATTGTGCACCTTCCATCAAGGCAGGGAATGGTGCCCAAGTCTGACATGGGCAGGTGCTCACTGTCACCATTCTCCATAATCTCTCACTTACCCCATGTCCCTTACAGTGGCTGCACCAAGTCCCTCGCTCCCTGCGTCCGAGAAGCCATCTGCTCTTAGTCCAGACTTCGTGGCACCCAACCAAATTTAGATTTATGACCGCCACTGCATGCAGCTCACACATAGCTCTGCGGAGAGCAGAATTTTCCCCAATTTTCCTTTCAGACAATTATTAATTGAGGAGAGTGGATGGTAGGAGAAGAAAGAGAAGAAGAAAAGGAATGGAACTCTGTTAAACATTTTTTTGGGGGGAAATCACTTACGCTTTTCTTCACAAACATATTTTGATAATTGCAACAGCCTTTTAATATAATGAATTTCAGCTCCTTGGGACACTTCACACTGCAAGGAGTGGATGTGGGTATATGAAAACGAATCTGGTCTCTGAGTGATGCAGCAAGACATTTTAACATGTTGGCCCTAGCAGGGGCGGTGAGAGATGTGGGTTCCACTTCAGGCATCAAAATATCACAGGTCATCAGTGTCCTCAGCTCACAGATCTCCCTTTGCTAAATCTGAGCTACAAGTAGGGATGGAGGCATCCATCATTTTTCGTTCCTCTCAGTTTCTCAAGTTTCCAGTCTAAACTTCCATTTATCGCATTTCCACAACAGTTGTTTTGGAAATAAACAAGCAAAACCTCATTGGGCAGCAGGATTTCTCTCTCTCTCTCTCTCTCTGACATTTATATCTTACCTTTTTCTTTTAGGAGGTCAAAGTGGCATACATGGTCCTCCCCCTTTATTTAATACCCACAACAAGGTTAGGCTGAGATGCAGCCACTGGCCCAGGGTTACCCAGCTAGATTCATGGCTGAGTAGGGATTTGAACCCTGGTCTCCCAGACCTAAGTCCAACAGTCTAACTACACCATATTGGCTCACATTATACACACACAATACACAAACACACACACATTGTGTGGGCATGTGTGCACCCCCCCCCCCATATTTTAAAATGTGGGTAGGTGTGTATACAATGCTGTATATTTTGCAAGCAATTTATCCCTTTAAAATAATGCTTGTTATTTTCACTAATATATGCATTTTTGACACACTTTTGCCTAATAGACGTATTTTTGGTAGGCATGTTTTGAATTGCAGAACTGCATCACAAAATTCAATGGAATGCAAATTTCAAAAGGTAGCTGCATTTTGGTTCACATGCTATTTCAGGGAGTGAAAAATTAATGCAAACCAAACTGAATTTCTCTGCCCTCCCTAGCTACAAGTTAGCACAGTTTCTTATTTTCTCCCATTAATCCCCTTAATGTGCATCTTTCCCAGCAAGCTAAGAATGCGGTGTCTGTTCTTCATACTTGTAAAGACTGCAATGATTTCACTTGAGGAAAGTTTCCAGTTATCCAAATAACTGGATCCCCACTAGCACCACCAGTGTGACATCGGTGTGGGTGAAGCTACTCTGAGTACTGGATTGTTTCAACCATTTAAATCTGCCCTATATTTCTTAAATGAGAGAGAAATCTTTTCATAACTAGGAATAGTTACACTCTTCCGGCCTACAGTGTTTTTGTATTTTTATGTTGCAAACTGCCCTGTGATTCTAGAGAAAGGATTGTATAGAAATTTAATAAATAATATAAAAATAAATTCAGTAACACCGGACACAGTTCACACATGTAGCTCCCATCAAAATGTATGTGGTTAACTCACGGGCACACCAGAGTGGAATCTACACACATATAAAAAACGCTGTGAAAATGCTTTTTAAAAAAAGGTTTTGAAAAATATATTGAATTTGCCATAGCTCACCATTGCCATCTAGTGTCACATTTGTATACTGCACTTTACAACACACTTAAAATGTTTTCTTTTCAGCTGTACAGTCATACCTCGGGTTGAAGTAGCTTCTGGATAAGTATTTTCGGGATGCGAGCTGCGGCAACAGAGTGTGTTACTTCCGGGTTTCGCCGCTGGTGCATGCGCAGATGGTCAAAATGAC
Source organism: Podarcis pityusensis (assembly GCF_964106645.2). Taxonomy (NCBI): domain Eukaryota; kingdom Metazoa; phylum Chordata; class Lepidosauria; order Squamata; family Lacertidae; genus Podarcis; species Podarcis pityusensis. The sequence continues at coordinate 30,739,929 of NC_138039.1, read as the reverse complement.
ATCACGCACATGCGCAGAAGTGGCGAATCGTGCCCCACGCATGCGCAGATGCGGTTTGCGTTCACTTCTGAATGCGCTCGGGGCTCCGGAACAGATCCCGTTCGCATCCAGAGGTACCACTGTATAGCTGAGTCCCAGGATCCCACATACATTTCAGTGGGTCTTATGTACAAGAGAACATCCTGGGGAGCTGTGCCCATCATTTCTTTAAAAAGAGCCACGAGGAGTGGATGAATCAGGGATGATTTCCTCACCTGGACCATGAAATGCAGAGTCATCATGAACCTAGGAAGGAATCATTACTCAATAAAAAAAGGATGGCAAATGCACCCCCAAGAAATCAATAGAAAGCTGTTGCCTTGCAATGCAAGGAGGACATCACTGATGTTTATGTCTTTGCCCTTCAGGTGCTTCGCATTCCTTTCCTCCTATTCATCCCTGGGCTTCTCTTGCTTTCCGAAGGGAGAGGAGAAAGGAGGCCTCTTCTGCAATGGAAAGGGACCTCTGCTTGAGGGGGGGGGGACCTCTTGCTTTTTTCATCTAGCAGGATGAGTGGGAATGTGCACATGCAAGGACTGTGGAGCATGCAACACATACACACACACATTAAGAACTCTGCTGGATCAGACCCATCTAGTTCAGTGTTCTGTTTCCAAAGCAGCCAGTCAGATGCCTACAGGAAGCCCGCAAACAGGAAGCAAATACAATGGCACTCTTCACATTTGTAATTGCAAGTAACTGGCATTCAGAGGCACAATGCCTCTGATCTGGAAGGTAATATAGTAGTAGACTTTTTTTCATTGATCGGCAATTTAAAGAATTTATATGAAGAAAATTACATAATTTATATCATAATAGTACTATATTAATATAAATTTAGCATCATCATCATTTGCTCATTCTTAATTATCATCACAACTTCCTTTGTGGAGACTCCCCCTTAAATACATTTCATAAGTGCACTTCTCACAAGTTCCCCAACCCCTGCACAAAAAAAAGGCTTCCATCATTCTCAGGATACCTGAGGATTTATGTAGAGGTTCTGAGCCGACCAGATCATTGCAAGGTGCCAGCAGGTGGTATGTGTGTAATTTTCTTTCCAGTAAACATTCCTCTAGCACTCTGCAGCCTCCTTGGATGCCAACACTTTCTATTTTGAAAAGGCCCCATTGGAGGACTTAGCTATGTAAGTCTTCTCCTGGGCTTTCATAGAAACGTGGGCACCCAGGGAGGCTGCAGAGCACAGGGGACATGCTTTGTAGAATGACAGAAATGAAGTACTCCTTGGCCTCCTCAGAAGTAAGGTATGGACAACAAAAACCCTGAACCCCACCCATGATAATTTCACAGATTCCGCCCCTTGATTATTAAAATATATATATTTATCATTCAAAAAAGGACTGCATAAGATGCTGGTGAATTTTTGGCACTTCTCACACCCACAACAGTAGTTACACCATTGCAGCAGAGCAGCTAGCAATACCTGTCCTCATTGATTTACACATTCACTGGGAGCCTCTATGACTCGCTTTTCAACCTGCTATCCTTCTTTCCCCTCACCTAAGCAATTCACTGGATTATGTGCAATAAGAGCGAATGGAGAAAAGAAAAAAACACCTTCAAGATCTTGTGCTCCCAAAGTTCATTCCGTCTCCCCTCCCCTCCTCATCCTTTCCTCCCCTGCTGGGAGCTATTATGGTCAAGTCTTTATTCACCCAGCCTGGCGGGTAGAAACTGCATTCATAACTAAGGAAATGCAGTTGATTTTTTTAAAAGAAATCCAATAGCTTCCAAGTGAACACTCAATTTAGCCACAAATCTGGAAGTTTACATAGCTGTTAAGGAGAGAGAATCCGCAAAGCCAAACGATTACGCACGGGATGGCACCGTCAGACTGATATCCGTAATATCCCTTGGAAATCCATGGAGGGCACTTACAGGAGTGCAATATCCTATAAATGTAACCTTGGCAATGAAAGAAAAGGGCTCCGATTCCTAATAAAATCATAAAAAAGCTGCAACAGGTTAGGAATGATACCATGGCATTTGGCCAAGCCATCTCCATGAATGCCTGGCAAACCCTGAACTGAAGGGCTCTCTATTTCAAAATATGAGGTTGTCATCTGGCCACCTTTAAAGGTGGAAGAGTTTGAGTGGAGGCAATCAATCATAGCAAATGAAAATGGCCACCTGTTTGTACTTATTATGGATTGTTCATATTTTGGGAGTTCTGCCCATAACAAATAATAATGATTGCTGCCCACAGAAGTTCCTTCAGATGTTCATTTTTTGAACCTGAACTGATTGAAATCGGTTCAGGCAAAGCGTCATGTCAAATTTCAGGGCTGGCATTGACAGCTGACAGCCTTGGGCAGCTGCTAGGGTCCGAGGGCCACCTCAGGGTATCTTGCTGATGCTGAGGAGCTGCCCCGTATTTTTAAAATCTTACAGTGTTGCAGAGTGACCTTGTGCTCCAGGACGTCTGCAATGGTGCCCAGACACCCACCAATGTAGGAGCTTGTTTGCCTTATTGAGTGCCCCTCAGACTTAGAATTGGCCCTGTTAAGTACTTCATAAAGCACACATACTAAGGAGGAAAAGGGTTGTTGTTGAAGTACAATATACTGCCTTTTTAAATTGTTTTATATTAAATATTTTCTTGGGTTACAAAAGGACACAAATATAGGGCTGCCATATTTCAAAAAGTAAAAACCAGGACACCCCAAAAGTTGTTGAACTTTCTTTTCAGGAAAACCCCAAAGTTGTCTAAGATCTAGAGCAAAATGCCACCTTTCAGAAATTCTTTATGGACCGTAACTGATCTAGCAGAATTGTCCTACTTAAGTACAAGTAATTTGACACAATATCACACCATTAGCCCAAAACTTAAAGATACAGTAACTCCATAAGGGTCTAGACAAGGTACCAGAGCAGGGGATCTAGTTCTTGTCAAAATCTCAAAATATATGTAATTTTATCCAATATAGTTGTATTCCAAAGTGCGTGGTACCAAGCATCCAGAGAAATGTTGGGCTATTTTCCATTGAATTGTCATAACTATTTGAGTTGCCAATATAATATATGACATGTTCTTTTGACAACACACACACACATTTATATCATCAAAAATATTCAGCAATATTAATTTTGTACTGCAAACGATAGATTCTTTAGAAATATTTATCATTTCTGTCAAAATTAAATTCTAAAAATCTTGTACTGATGTACATTCCCTCCATAAATGATAATGCGTAGCAAGTTTATCACAACCCCTCCAACAATTAGGTGGAATAGAACATTTTTGACATGTTCTCTATTAATTATATTTGATTTTTCTGCTATATTAAAATGGCATTGTGAGCCACCACAAGGCCCTTGACGCCAAAGCACAGCCCTAAATTCTCTTTTAAGAAAGAGGAATTGGACACAAATAAATAAACAGACCATAGTATGCTGAAGCTTGAGGTCCAGCACAAAGGCAGCCTGCCTCACAAAGCCCTAAAGTAAGGTCTGTTTTTATAGAGAGAACACTACATTGAGTGACAAAATGGTAGCTGTCATAATGTGCCAGTTAACATGTCCAATATGAGGCGATCGTTTAGTGTCCCATGGGATTAGAAGACAGAAACATGACAAAGAACAAAGAACCAGGATCAATAATGCTTGGGGGAAATAAGAGGGAGAAGGTTATTTACTCGGCATTGATCTGTTGCTACGCCACGTAAACGCGGCCTGTTTTTCTTTTTTGTTAACCTTTAAGCTGGAGTATACTCACAAGCAACTGGGGAGGCAGCTAACAGGTGTAGATTAAGGATCGAAGGAGGTCACTGTACCTCTGTCACCGCCAGGCACCCATGTAGCAAGATCCCCGAAGAAATTTAAACATCAATAGCTATAATAAGGGCAAATTTATCAAGCTTGGCCTACTTTTTGCTGGGAGCCTCGCAGTGTCCAGTCAGTTTGCCCTCGCTAAAGCTCAATTGATTTGGACATTCTTTTACTCGAGTTGATTATCAATTGTGACACAGCAAATTTGTTAGCTTCCAAAGCACCGGGGCTGGTGGCTGCCGTTGCAGTCCCTGAAGTGGAAGCACCTGCACTGGCTTAGCTTTTCCTCAGGCTGATAAAAGAGAGCAAAGGAGGAGTGGGCAAGTTATGTCTGATTGATATCCGAGGGCCCTTTCTTATAGGAAGCTTCCCGATGCGGAATCAGACCACCTTGTCCATCTAGTTTGGTGTCGTCTGGCAGAAGATCTCCAAGGTTTCAGGCAGAGCTGTCTCCCGGCTCCACCTGGAGATGCCAGGAATTGAACCTGAGACCTTCTGCATGCAAGGCAGGTGCTCTGCCACTGAGCCACAGCCAGTGCTGGATTTACGTATAAGCTAAACAAGCTATAGCTTAGGACCAGTGCCGGATTTATGTATAGGCTAAGTAGGCTGAAGCCTAGGGCCTCTAAATCTGGGGGGGGGGGGGGTCTCGCCAGCCCGCCCACTCTCCAGTGGACAGTCTCCTCTCTCCCAAAATTGCAAACCCAAGATTTCATGTGAGGACAGGACAACTCAGGCCTCTAAATCTAGGGGTCCTCAGCAGCCTGCCCTCTCCCCAGTGCCGCAGTCTCCCCTTTCCCAAAATTGCAAACCCAAGACTTCATGCAAGAGCAGGGAAACTCAGGCCCAGCAACTATGTGACTCAGAGCTAGCCAGTGGGGCCCAATTTGAAGCAGTGGGGTGCAACTTTTTTTTTTGTAGGGCCCCAGTTCACAGCCAAAGTCTTCAAAATCTTATAGATATAAATAAAATCCATCTAGATTGCCCTGGTGCAGGGGCCCCCTTAGGAGCGGCACATTGGGTCCAATTTGGCCCAACTGCTCCAATTGCCTTAAGGTCAGCCCTGATGAGACTGTGCAGGGGTTGGACTGACCAGCCCTGCACCTTCTGGGTCCCTGGTGTCACTATTCAGAGTACAGACTCAAGGACTTGTTGTGGGAATAAAGGGGAGCATTTATTGGAAATCAGTTTTGTCACCTCTCCCCGCCCCCCCAAAAAACAACCCCTGAGACAGTGAGCCCAGCCACCTTTTATTCACAGTCGCATAAGCACTACACTACAGCATGGCCATAAACCTGTTCAACCACTGAATTATGCACCCAATATGTAGCAGTGGAAATTTATGTTACTGCTTTATGAATGAACACTGTGTTTTATGAATGGACTCTGTATTTTGTGAATTACCTCAGAGCCACCAATAGGGAGCTCTAGAATCTGTCAGCTAACCAATTGGGTACTACCAAACAGCGACCCCTATTGCTGAAAGCAGGTAACCAGCAGGGAATGCTTCAGCTCAGCCTTTGCACTGTTTACTGAACACCCCCTGCTGTGCGGGTAATGGAGAAAGCTCATAAATTGTATCCCTTATGGCAGGCTTCCTCAAACTTGGGCCTCCAGATGTTTTTCGCCTACAACTCCCATGATCCCTAGCTAGCAGGACCAGTGGTCAGGGATGATGGGAATTGTAGTCTCAAAACATCTGGAGGCCCAAGGTTGAGGAAGCCTGCCTTATGCCATCCTGGCCAACTCTGTTACGCTGGTGTAAACCCTGGTACACCAGAATCCCAGAATAGCAGCAAATAAAATCCGCTCATATGTCAGCAGCTGATAAGACTTGTCAACCAGTTCTTCAAAGTCTTCCTAAATTATAAAGCTCCAAAATACAGGCCAAAAGAGAGCAGGTCTGGGAAGAGCAAGGCATACAATGGGCACCACCAGTGAAAAGGCCCTGCTCTGTGTAGCTCCTGCCCTGTCATTTGCCCTCCTTCTAGACATGGAATGCTCTCTATTGGAGTCTCCAGGTCCAGTACAAAGACTATGAGAAGGGAGAGCAGGGACCTTGAAGTTTCCAACAGCTGTTAATCAAGCAAACAAGCACACAGGTCACCTTTGTCACAGTCAGGACGCCTATGTCCTGGTCAGGCCTGCGCCCAATCTTGTTTTCGTACAATCTTGTTTGTTCTCAGAAACCAAAATTATATTATCAACATATAGAAGCAGAAAAGTTGTTTTCCTTCATTTGCAAGGAATCGTACAAAACAAAGTGGCACAAATAAAGCAAAGTTCCAGGGTGGCAACAGAAAGCAAACTAAAAATGCTTTTGCAGTTCATCAAAACTATTCAGCAATATCATGTTATAGAAAACTATTTCCCCAAAGAGTTAAATGATAACTAATCAGAGGCATCTACAGTTGCAAACTGCAACAAAATATCTGTGAAAGGAAGAGGAGCAGGTTTGCTTGTGTGTTGCAGGTGGAAAAACTGTTTGTAATGAAGTGAGAGCAGTAGTTTACTTGCTGAAATTAACAAATAAGAAAGTTTTGAGAATTTAAATTCTAGATTAAAATTGATTACTTAATTGAGAAGGGGATTGTAACAAAAATACTGGGGCCTAATTTCAATAGTAGAGTGCCTGGTATCTGGTGGGCAATCTCATCCTTTATTTCCACACTGTGGCTGCAGACCAAATCACCTGTCGGGAGAGTTATGAGATTCAGGTGAGGGTCAGATACCTTGTCAATCCCAGCAGGTATATGAGGCCTTTGCCCTGGCCAGGCCTTCGCCCATGCACACCCCGAAAAATCTATAAGCAGAGGCGCCGCTTCTGCGCACTCACATGGCGCAATAGAGCGCTTCTGTGCATGTGCGAGTGGTGAAACCTGGAAAAATACTTCTGGGTTTGCTGCTTTCACAGCATGAAGATTACGTATCCAGAGAGGTACATAACCTGAGGGTCCACTCTATTTTATGTTAACTGCTCAGTGCTGTTTAATTATTTTGGAATGAAGCATTATACACATCTTGCTAGATGAAACTAATACAAAATTAGAAATAATTGCTATAATTTATACAGAAGTACAACACATCTCACTGTAGTGAGGAAGCCTGTGACCCAATGACTTGTGTGTCTGCTCACTCTGCTGTCCAGGTTCTGCTAACTGTTCATGGACATCTTCATGGCCCCTATAACAGAAGAGCCTGCTGGATCTAGACCAGCCTGATGTTTTCACAGGCTGGCTATCCAGATGCCTGTGTGAAACCCTCAAGCAGGACCCAGGCACAAAAGTGCTTGCACCCTCTGCAATTTCCATCAACTGGTATTCAGAAGCATCACTGCCTCTGACTGTGGGGGTATAACATAGCTATCATAGATAGTGGCCTTTGACAGCCTTACCCTCCATGAATTTGTGCAATCCTCTCTTGAATCCATCTCAGCTGGAGGGCATCACTGCCTCCTTTGACAGTGAGTTCCATAGCTTAACAAAGTGCTGCACAAAGAAGTGCTTTATTTTGTCTGTCCTGAATCCTCTCACATTCAGCTTCACTGGATGTCCATGAGTTCTAGTCTTAGGGGAGAGGGAGAAAAGCTTTTCTATCTCCTTTCTTGGATTTGAAGAGCTTTCCAAACAGAAGTTGCCTTCAAACAGCGGACCGTCTTCTCCAAAGTAGGAGACATGGTCACTTGACTTGGAACAAGAATCCCCTTTTCAATTAGCAAAACTTCACATCTCTTTCTAAGGTCCTCAATTTTCAACTGAGCAAACAAATCTGTGGAATTCACTTTCTGTGGCCAGATATGCAAAGTTTTTGATTGTTCTAGTAAGAAAGCATGTTTCCTGGTTGCCTGCTCAGTCTCGTATGCCTCTCTCACCCAGAGGCCTTGTCCATACTGATCCTGTCTACTTGTTTTGGCCAGTTGGCCGCTTGGCCTCTTTCCCAGAAGTCAATACTCTCCAAGCATGACATCGATCATTGCCATCGTCAGGAAGATGGCACTTACCTGATGGGGTAGGCGGAAGCTTATTCTCTTGCCATATGCTGGGAATTATCAGTGGCTGCTTGAAGCCAAGGCTGATGCCTTCTCATGCCAAGAAGCAGACCTTTCTCAGATTCTGTCAATGGAAAGGGAGAGCCAATTTCTCAGCAGCATAGTTAACTTTCAAAAAAGAGCTGTCGTGGAGCACCAGAGATATTCTGGTCACCATTTCTACTGTCTACTCCCAAAGGACTTGGGAGATCCACCTAAAGCAGGGATGGGGAGATTTTTCTCCATCCTTATTATTATTATTATTAGTAGTAGTAGTAGTAGTAGTAGTACCCTGCCCATCTGGCTGGGTTTCCCCAGCCACTCTGGGCGGCTTCCAACAAAGATTAAAAATACCTTAAAATGTCACACATTAAAAACTTCCCTAAACAGGGCTGCCTTCAGATGTCTTCTAAATGTTAGTAGTTGTTTATCTCTTTGACATCTGATGGGAGGGCGTTCCACAGGGCGGGTGCCACTACGAAGAAGGCCCTCTGCCTGGTTCCCTGTAGCTTTGCTTCTTGTAGTGAGGGAACCACCAGAAGGCCCTTGGCGCTGGACCTCAGTGTCCGGGCAAAACGATGGGGGTGGAGACGCTCCTTCAGGTATCCCAAGAGCTGCATCCCTTTGTGAGAAACCTTAAGCGTACCACATGCCGGTGTTGGTTGTGGCTAAAGACAAAAATGAGTGGTGCAATGCTGCATACAGAAGTCAGAGGATTCTACTCAGATTCCTGCATTGCAGGGGGTTGGACTAGATGACTAGATGACTGGGGTACCTTCCAACTCTAAGATTCTATTATTCTGATTCTATTCACACCACCCTAAATCTAGTGCTGCAGTGATTGATACCACTTCACAGAGGTTGGATGCCCTTACAGTGGCACTGTAAGGGCAGGCTGTCTGTGTGCCTTCCTAAACTCTGAGGTCATACTCCACAAGCACTGGACTTGGTACTGGCCAACAAATTCAATATCTTGAAATATCTCAGTTTCCAGGTTTTTATATTTTAAATCATCCAAGTTCCTACAGTACTTTGCAAGGCTGCAAATATAGCCTTACACAGTTATCTGTCCTATTTGTAATCCACTCATCCTCCAAACAACCAGAACATTAAATGTAGGGTTTTATTTCCTGGCACAATGCAAAAATATTTAAAACTTTTCCTTCTGTGGGGTGAAGTTCAGGCATATTGTGGGATTATAAAGGTTCCTGTTACAGGTTGGAACTTCCTTTCCTCAAACATTCTGTCACAGACTAAGGCCACATTCACATAGCAGCTTGTTCCATTTCTCCAATGTTTCCCTGACTGCTAACGTCTGCATTATATCTGAGATTTAACGAATGTAAAAGCCACTTCTGGAAATCTAACAGTATGTAGTGGAAGTTAAGCATTCATTTCCATGTTAATTGGGTTAAAAAAACAACACCACCTGTTTGCAACCCCATTAACCCAGAAAGTCACAGGAGAAAAGTAACAAAATTTGGGGTGGCATGCCAGCATACAACTCTTTCCTGCCATTTTCTTTTTCCTTTTTCCAAATACTTTTATTAGTTTTCAAGATAACAAAATACAGATTCAGCCAATGTCACTTGTATAAACAATGGGGAAGACTTTCCTCCAATTTTCATGGGGGAATCACGGTGGAACAGAAGCCGACATGTGCAAAAAATGTGGGGAAGTAATGATGTTGTCCAATGAGATTCCTTGTTGTGTCACGCCCACTGGTGTGAATGAAATTTAGCATGACAAACCAGTATATTGGTCACAAAGCCACTTTTCTATGACACAAAGCGTGTTCTCATTCATGGAGAGCATGTGTTGTGGTGGGGGCCGCCAGGACACTCCAAAGTTGTGGGGCGGGCTAATTGACCGTTGGCCACTGATGCAATTGGGCTTCCCTTGTTGTTGGGAAGAAGTTAATGTTGCCATTTGTTGACTGACAGCCAGAAATGCTAAAACTCCTTGCACAAGGCTAGGGCTTCCTCTTTTCGCCCGTGCATCGGATTGCCCATCACCCCCTCCCTAGAATTAGAGTTGTTTGCTTGACCTTGATATGCCTGTCATGGGGTCGTCTGCTCTTGGGGCAGGGGCCCGGTAGGAATTTTGTCCATCTGGCTGATTGGCTGGGGCCATTTGGTTTTTGCCTACTGCATAGCAAATCGTCACAACTTGTAAGGTTGCGGTTAGGCATTGGTTTATGGTTTGGTGGGTTGAGAGGCATGGATTGGCTGTGCCTGCCCCTCTAATGCTGCTGCTGCAAGGGATTCCGTTAAAGGAATCGGGGGCTAACTATTGCTTGTCCACCCTGTCAAGGGGGCTCGGGCCATTGCAAGAGCTCCTGGCTGCATTTGGGGTGAGCTGAGGGCAGGTTCCCTGCTCTGTCGCTAGCCCCAAGTGTATTCCCCTTTTCTGACTTTCGCAGGCGTGCGGAATGTCAGACTGTCCCCCATGGTGGGGGCAGCTAGTCGCAACCAATGCCTAAGCAACCACTCACATGTTTGTATTTTAATAAAGTTGTGGCCAAAATTATGCCAAAAACCTTAAACAAAAATTTTGGTGTGATGTGTGAGTTATTGGGGTGGCCCTGGGGACCTCAACACACAACAGGTACTGCAGTGTGTAAGGAATGTTAGAAAACAGGACAAAAGCACTAGCATTCTAATCTAGGACAACTAAAACCATTATTCCTCACATCTGAATGCACCCTAAGCAATAGGAGAAAAAAATTATCCCCAATTTTACAGCAGATAACAGTTGCATCACAAAGAATTTAAGGGATGGGTGTTACTGTTCATTTCCGATCATTTACATGTGGTTTTATCCATAACTCTGTTCCAGTCTGTTCCATTTCTTCATTCATCTGTGAATATCATTTTGGAATGTGTAAAGTGCTGAGGGCTGCATTGCAACTTTTGAAGAAATGCAAAACTAGTAGATAGCTAGGTTCCAACCTGCACATTAAGAGGTGCAGATCAGATATTTTGTGCAGGACTTGTCAAAGATCAAATTCAGCAAGCAACCCTAGAATTTTCTTCCAATGAGAGTATGTGGAGAAAGTGATAGAAATTCAGACCAAAGGAATACAGTATTACAGATTTCCTTTAAGGCATGGACCCTTTTACGGACTGATATATATTCTGCATTATTGAACCATTTTCCTTTCTTTTTCTTGAATGTTCTTCTCCTCCCTCGATGCCTGAATGGAAACATGTGTGAATGCCCACACAGAGAGAAACATCTCCTGTTCACATGTTTTGCAAATGCATATGTGCAAACTCGGAGGCAGCTTAAAATAAGAAAAATCTAGCTAGCTTGTCTTCCCCTCCCAAAGGATAAGCAAAGTATTTTATTATTATTTTTACTAAAAACTGCTGACTGTCATTTGGGGGCTTCCTTTGGTTTTTTGAAAAAGTATTCAGTCTAAGTGCATTTCATATCTCCACTTTGCTTGCTGAACTTACTAGAAACCTGGGCACATTTTCTGCTGCTGTTGACAGTTTTAAGGCGCAGATTCATAAAGGCTATTTACAAAATGCCAAAAGATGTCAAATCCTCAACAGCCTTCCTTCTACATTCTCAACTGCAAAATAAATAAACAAATAGCTGGCACCTTATCAGCCTAATCCGGCAATATTTAGCATGAACACACTGCAAGCCTATATGCCTGCCTGCTCCAAAATAAGTCTTCACAGGCTTGCAACCTCCATGCTCACCTGTGATGGCTGGAATTAAGATTAATTTTAATTTTGCTTTGTGCTGGGTTCAAGAGAAAATTAAGATATACAACTAAGAACAAAGAAGGACAATTCTGTTTTCTTTCGACCGCTTTCACGTTCCCAGCAATGATGCTGCTTGGTTTGTTTTTAAATACTCTCATTATATGTATGCAACCACACTCAATGAAAAAAATTCCTTTCTCCCAGTTCTTCCCTATTCCACTGCCCACCTCTCACTATAATGGAACACTTATACCTAATTCACACAAACACCAGAATGAATTGGTAGAATCCTGAAGTGTCGGACTGTGCAACACTCAGTTCAGACTACAGGTGGAAGATACCCTGTGCAAAAAGAAAACATTGGAACTGATTGGTCCATCTAGCTCAGTATTTTCTGCCCTGAGTAGCAGCAGCTGCCCCAGGATTTCAAACAGGGGTCTCTCCCAGCCCTACCTGGAGATGCTGAGATTGAACCTGGGACCTTCTACATGCAAAGCAGATGAGCTATGGTCTTTTCCCTGAAGCTGTCATCTACTGAGACAAACCATTGATTCATCTAGCTCAGTATTATCTAGCAGAAGCTCTCCAGGATTCCAGATAAGATAACTGAGTTATGGCCCTTCCTCCAAAACCTTCTTGCAAGCTGAAAAGTAGCATATTGGGGAGAAAGCTTTTAGCCAAGGCCGTCCCCATAGTTGTGTTGCAGGGATGTTGTTGTTGTTTTAACATGGGTTTTAACATTGAAGAATGGCAAATTGGTGCTTTCAGGAGCTGAATTTGGGGGAAGATTCTCAGCAACTGGTAGACAGAGGTACACTACATCTCTATCTTGCAGGAGAATATTCCATAGTTTAACTATGTGCTGTGTGGGAAAGCATTTTCTTCTCTTCATCCTGAATCTTCCAACATTCAGCTTCATTGGATGGCGCCCAAGTTCTTGTATTGAGAAAGAGGAAGAAAACCTTCCCTCTGTCCACCTTCTCTCCCTGCATAATTTTCTAAACTGGATCAAAAAGGATTCTGCTCTCCCACATCCTGCAGACTAGGGCTGAATCTAGACACATCAAAAAAGTGATTTTCACAGGGAAATGCCGTTGGTGAAAGTGATTCTCACAGGGAAATTCCATTGGTGAAAGTGATTCTCACAGGGAAATTCCGTTGGTGAAAGTCAGGACTCCACAGCGCCATCTGAAGGCGGGGCTTTCTGCATGCAAGACAGATGTTCTGCCACTGAGCTACACCCCTTGCTCCCCCTACACTCTCTTGTGTTGATTTAGAGGAATCCCTGACTTTCAATATACAGTGGTACCTCTGGTTGCGGACGGATCCGTTCTAGAGGTCTGGTCAGATCCTGAGGTTTCCGCAACCTGAGGACCACTTCTGTGCATATGCGCGTGGCGAAACCCGATAAAATACTTCCAGGTTTGCCACGTGCGCATCCCGAAGTTTACATAACCAGAAGGTTACGTAAACAGAGGTACGACTGTAAAGACACCCACACCCTCGTTTTTTTCATGGAGTAAATTCCAGGTCCTGAATATATGATGGTGGCCGTGTTTGGTGTTTCCTCCCTCAGGCAAGCCAAAGGAACTGTAAGTGGTGCTGTTTTTCCTATCAGCCCTTGAGAGTACCAAGGCAGTCCTACATGTTATTAATGGATGAAATCTGAGCAGAAAACAACCCCAAGGTGAACCCTATGCATTTAAAACATTTCATCAGACAGCTAAATATTTCTCTCCTGGTCTCCCTACCTTGCCACCCCGCAACTCACTAGATATCTGTACAGAACTCAGCTCAACCCAGCCAAAGACGTCAGTAGCTGGTCTTGCTTAAGCAGAGATGTGGGTGCTCTTTTCTGAAATCTATGGACATTCATTTAGGGACATAGGGAACTGTCTTACATTGAATCAGACCATTCATCTACCTGGCTCTGTGTTGTCCACACTGACTGACAGTGACTCTCCATAGCTTCAGGCAGGGGATATTTCCAGCCTTACCTGGAGATCATAGAATCACATAGAGTTAGAAGGGACATCTAGTCCAATTCCCTGCAATGCAGGAATCTTTTGCCCAACATGCCCAGAAAGCTCAATCAACTTAAATATTAAGAAAAGTCAAAATAGCAATGGCAGTGGAGGCAGCAGAGGGAGAAGCAAGGCAGGCACTGCCTCTTGGGCTTCCACTGCTGTCATACATGACATCATGTTCTTTGAGGGGTAGCCACTATTGTGTTCTTCCATAGGTGGTATGGAGAAAGGCAGTAGTGGTGGACATTGCTATCAGAGCATGCAGATGGAATGGAAGAGCCATAGTTCAGTGATGGAGCATCTGCCTTGTTTGCAGAAGCTCCCAGTTCCAAGAACTCTAGATAGAGCTGGGAGGGAAACCCAGGAGAAGATGCTGCCAGTCAGTGTAAACAATACTGAACTAGATGGACCAATGGGTCCGATTCAGTATAAAGCAATGTCCCGTGTTCATTTGATGCTGCCTAGGGCTTTAAAAGAGTAATGTTTGATAATTATTTTCCGCTTTTTAAAAATATTTTTTATTTGATTTCAGAAATAAAGAAAGAAAAGAAAGAAAAAGAGAGGGAAAAGAAAAAGAAAAAACTTACATCAAAAGAGCATACAAATTCCACATATCGAGATTGCTCTGAATCTCCTGACTCCCTCCCATCCCATCCATGGGTCTTCTTAGTTCTGTTTTCAACTGCATACCAATACTTCTCCAATTTTTCATCTTCCTTGGTGATTTGTACATTCTTTTACATTACAAGTGTATTTAGAATCCTGCTAATGGTTTGACCTATTTGCATTGATTGTGTATATACGTTATAAACATTTCCCATTCTTTTTTAAATTTATTGTCTTCTTGGTTCCTGAGCTTCTCAGTTAACTTTGCCATTTCGGCATAGTCCATCAACTTGATTTGCCATTCTGTAATCCCTTTCCTCAAGGGATTCCAGACTCTACAAGGGTTTGATAAATAGGTTAGGATACCTGCTGCACCCAGATTACATTGGCTGGGCTCACTTCATTGTGTGTTCTCTCAGAGGGTAGAGTGTAGATCTCTTCTAGGCCTGTTCTGGCATGTTGACAGCAGAGCTGCAAACATATTGTCTGCCTAGTTTCACATAGTCCTCTACTGGCTAGACAAAATGACCACATGGGTTTCCATTTGGTCTGGGGCTATTGGTGCCATCTATATGCATTGGGATTGGCCTCATTTTTCCTTGCTCCATCTCCAAGTTACCCCTCTGGAACATGAGCTCAACCACCTCTTCATAAATCATTATATCACAGTTGCCAAAAGTCTGCCAAAGTTATCAACACTGATCTACCAGTTCACCATGGAGTGATTACATGGTGTTTCTTTCACAGATTCTAATTCCTTCCAACAATTTGCTCACCACTTCCCTGTTGATGAGATACTACGATGTGTGCTATTAAGTAATTGTGATAAATGTGTTCAAAAGATGTATTTTAATACATATTAATACAATTTTGCAGGGGTCTAAAAATGACAGAAAAATGCAAAAACAGAACAGAATGGACTTATTTTCTCCACCTCAAGAGCAAGAATGATAGACAAGAGAACTAAGGTCACCAGAGGGACAACCTTCAGTACTCCTTCAGGGGTAAGACCCCTTGCTCTAATGGGTTCTTAGATCTAACAGATCTCGAGACAGACTAATGTCAAATTAAAAGTGTGGGTGTGTGGGTGTGTGAGAGAGAGACAGAGAGAGCTCATTTTCCATTTTGCATTCTCAGAGTCACTCTTTCTGCTTCCTTATTCTTGTGTCCAGTTCAAAGCTCATCTTGGAATTGAAATTTTCCTTCTGTGCTTCACAAGGTGTGCTGCTCTTACCTGCAATAATGGGCTATGTATAGTTGTTTTCCTGTTGGACCACTAGGGGGAGTGGAGGGTGAATGCTGAACATCCAGTCTAGCTTCTTTTCTTTTCCCACTAACTGTATGAGGAGAACAACTGAAAGGCTCATGAAAGACAAGCTTATTTCGGAACACTTTGTTCAGCAGCTGATTTTCACATCATCCCTACAGCTGAGGAGAATGCTAGTCCTGAGGAAGTGTCACTTATCCAAAGGTGACAATCTCATCCATGTGGAAAGTCCTTGCATTTTCTGGTCTTCACCAAGAAGTTGGAGAAAATGCTGATTTTTTGAAAACTTGCTAGCTGCTCACTGGAGACTCATTTAAGTATGCTTCAAGTTCTAAAACACAGGCTGCAAAATCTCTGGAAGCAGCTGGGTTCCTAATTAAAATGAATCGTTAGTAGATTTAGTAGGCCAAATTTATGGTTTTCAATTAAAAACACTCTTGAGCTACTAACTTGAGTGGGTGGTGATGTGCGTTTATGTGCAGAGGCATCTACCAGAAACATCTGATTGCAAAACTTAGGCCAACATCCAAACAGCAACATTAAAAAAGACTGGACTGCTCCTGTGCTGCTTGTTTACTGCGCGATGGATTGACCCTACCCTGAATTTCGGTTCTTCAGAATCTAGCTGGAGAATTCCCCCAATTAATTCAGAAATTGGGGAGATTTTCAAAAAAATCTCATTGATGAGCTTATTGGACTGGATCCCCATCCCCTAATCCCCAACTTGCTCTTTGATCTTAACAACAACAACAACAACAACAACAACAACAACAACAACAACAACTTTATATGTAGGGACTTAAAACAAGAACAAAAAATTGGTTCCACCAACAATTCCTGCATATTGCAAGCATTCTTGTACATTAAACACACATACACTCCAGGTTTTTTAAAGTAACCCAGGTATATGCACAGTTCCTGATCTGAAAAAGCCCCATGGGTTTGAATGTCCTCATGAAGGCTTCCCTTGCTTATCTATGCCATGAGACTAGAGTTGGGGGGCTAGAATCACACGTGCCCTTTATTTCCTACGCAAAATGTTAGAACGTGTGCTTTCTTTCACTGAATTAGGGAAAACTGTGTGGTCTTTAAGTGGTCTTCCCTGGGGCTCAACATTTCAAAGGACATTTGTTGGCACATCCATCTCAATCAAAGATTATTTTCATTCCCCCTCAGCAGAAGTGGAGAGGGTGGGGCTTATGTTGGGTTGTTTTCTAATGAGGATATAGGTGATTGTGGGGGATTAGGTTTGGTCTGCATTTAATGCAAATCTGCTTAATTCATACTTCCTGTAACAACAGGAAAACTGAAAAACAGCTATTCTTTGAAATCCATACCTTTATGAATTTTGCAATGCAATTCACAAAATTGTGTACAAAAATATGTATATGAGGGGAAAGTGTGCATAGAAATGCATATCTTTGTGGAAATCACAACACACCTAAAATGTCATACTTAAGAGAAAATTGTTTGCAAAATGTACATGTTGGCAAAATTCCATGAAATATGTTTATTAAGAGAAATGGGAATGAAAATGCAGCTGAATTTTCATGAGAATTAAAACAAAATTGCAAAGTGATGCAGAAATTTAGCAAACTGAACTGAAAATGAAAAAGCGAGAGAGAGAGAAACTGAAGGAGTGTTCACACATTGCATTCATCAAGTGAGCAATCAGTACTCCATCCCTGGGCCAGCTTCTATCCAGACTTAAGGATGGGGGATCCCCTCCTGCTCAGAAGTGGTTGACATCTAGACTCTGAAGAAGAAAGGGGGGCATTTGCTCTCCCCATGCTTTTCCCATGCCCCAACCACTAGAAGTCGAAGTCTCAGAAGCTGCAGGCTATGTCTCTTTCAGTCCTCAGCCTTTGCTCCTATTCTTTCCAGGGTGTCCGATGTGTTGCCCCATTTGTGTCTGACAAAAAACGCTGTATAAAGTCAAGCAGGCCTCTGCACAGACATACTGGTTTCCTGTTTACATGTGGGGAACCTTTCTTTCAACCTGAGGGCCACATCCTGGGCCCCCTCCTGAGGATCACAAACCAGTGGTAGTTGGAGCAACAAATGCAATATTTACCTTTGTGCTGTGGGCTAGTTTCTGCACACACACACACACACACACACACACACTAACACACACAAACCTCCTCCATTCAAGTAAGCAAGAGGTATTATCAGAGTTCAAGTATAAATTCCAGCCAGGAAAAACCTGTCAAGGAAGATGCAAAGGAGAGATAGCAAGGGATGCGGCCTAAGAGAGTTACGAGGGCCAGGCGGAGAGGGCCACATTTGTCCCCCAGGCTTGAAGTTCCCCTGGTCTGTTTGACAGCCATTTGCTGTTGTCACAGACAGGCTATGTAGACATCACAAGCCCTACTGCAGTGCACAATTCCATGCAGCCTCATGGCACTAAAACCCACAGCAAAGTCATTTTGTAAGGACAAAGGGGTGAATGGAAGAAGAAGGCCACTGCAAAATGAGAGCAAGAGAAATGAAATCCTGCAGCTGTCTCTGGATGCTGCCTCCCCCTAGCTCATAACTTTGAACGAGCAGACTATATCTCACTTTCTGTAAATGCTTGTCCCTTGCTCTATGTCTCAAGGACTTGGCCAAATTCCCTTTTGTAAATAGCACTATGTTTTATATTTCTCCAAGACTCTGGAGCATCTCTATCAATAATTCTAGAAAGGCATTCATTCAGGGGGCAATGAGATTATTTTTCTGATTTCAGCTGACAGTTATGGTAATAGTTTGGCAAACAATCTACTCCACCATCAATGACAGAATATTACAGATGTTGTTTTTTTAAAAAAATATCTTGGGCTCTTCTGGGTACATGGAAGATTTATGGTGTGGGGGAAGGAAAGAAAGAGAGTCCGTCCTTGCATTTTTATGTAATAGCATTGAAAGCTTTTTTTTCATCCTAAAATGTAAGAGGATTCAGTCAGCTGGGTTATGTAACAAGTCGGTGAGAAAAAACTAATAACTGTACCTTGCAAACAAGGAAATGCTAGTCTAATCAAAGCTCTGTTTTGCTTTCCTCAGATATCCATGGAAGTTTCTCCTGAACACAAATCTCTAAATTCAGTGTCATAGGCATTTCTAGTAACAGATATTGCCAACTTTGCCCCACTGTGTAGAACATAAGAATATAAGAAAAGCCCTGCTGGATCAAACCATAGGCCCATCTTGTCCAGCATCCTACTGTCCCAGGGGACAACCATATGCCTAGGGAAACCTGTCAGCAGGTCCTGAGCACAAGAGCCCTCTCCCCTCCTGTAGTTTCCAGAAACTAGTTGCGTGGCTAGTCCCCTCCCCCATGTGAAATGAAGACACTGGACACATTATTTAAGGTTAATGGGCATAAAAAGGCCACAACTTTATTGATTACAGAATTGAAAGGTATTGGCCTTAGGCATTGGCTCCTATCGACTACCCGGCATGGAGACCGGGAAGGGTTATCCACAAGCCGTGGGACTTCTGTTGAAGTACGCCAACTAGGATCCCACGGGTGTCACCGCTCGGGGGCATGCCGGAGGCCCTTACCTCCCTAGGTTTCGGACAAGGCAATGCCCCCCCGGAGTCCTCTACCGGACTACCCTTTTCTTTGGGGGAAGGTGATGGTGCTTCCTTCCCCCCCATTCATTTGCATAACAATTAACCCCTGCCAATGCCTGACCGCCACTCAAGCAAAGCTCGCCGCCAATACCTTCAAACCTGTAACCAACTCCTAATCCCTGCTATGATGTCCCCCAATCAAATATCGTTTCCAGCATCTGACGGATGCACGCCATCCCATCTGTAGAGGGCCTCGTTGCTGTACTGGATGCCTGGGTGGCCTATGACGCACCCGCCCAGAGCCGCCACTCTACGCTCCACAGCCCGCTCCAAGACCTTTCTTGCTTTATTGATACCAACTGGGCTCAAACAATCCCTCCATGTCCTCCTCTCAAGCAACGAGGACCACAAGATAGTAATGTTTGGGTAAACCGCCATCAGATCAGCAAAATCATCAAAAATGTTCCATCTCAAGTCAATAGCTTTGCGGTACGCTAGGTCGTTTCCCCCCAACTGGATAACCAGGGCATCAGGTGGGCCCTCAGAGGCGGCTCTCGGCATCATGGCTGGCTTGAATTCGCTCCAGCGCATCCCTCTTCACGCTATCCACGCCAGCTCAACATTTGCAGGTAAGTTCAAGTAAGTTCAAGTTTTGCCCCAACCCGGAACTCATGGCACGATTCTTGGCCCAATGCACATTTGGTTGCTGTGGCCCACCAACCAAATGTGCACCCTCTTGTATTCTGAAAAGCAAATAGACAGAAAAACCAAGGTCAGGAGTACAACCGCTAGTCATAGATTCTTTCTCACATAAGTTTTGTATGCATTAGATTTCCACCACCCCAAGTCCTTTATCCTCTCTGTGGAGAGCCCGAGGTGCACTGCGGTGGTAGCTGCCCCGATCCGAAAGGAGTGAGCCGCAAATTCGGCCATGGGCAGTCCGCATGCTGCCAAAGCCACGCGCATCACCCGCGTAAACTGGTGTCTGGCCAAGAGCGATCCATCCGCGTGAATTAAAAAGGGGCCGGGGCTATTGGGTCTTAAGTAGAGGAAACGCCTCGTATCCCTAACCGGGCAGGGACCACTACCTTGTGCGGCTGGTAACCGAAGGAGGGCCCCCCTACCCTGTTGGTCCATCTTAGAGCTCTGTACTTCAACGATTAGGTCAGTCCCTGATAGGGTCAGATCACTTAAGAGGATGCCCCTCTGGCAGTGAGCAACCCCTCCCTCGCAGACTACCTCCCCTATGCGCAGGGCACCAAAGAAGGCTATGGAATAAGCGGCAGAGAATAGGCGAGCTTCATATTTTGACCAGCATATTGCTCGTAATTTTTTGTGTATCTGGGTCAGAATATCATAAATTATGGGCCTCCTTTTGTCAGAGCTGGAGGGCTGGAGCCAGCGCCAACCCTCTAAAGTCTTACGCACTATAAATTCAGCGCACGGGTTGGTGGCGAAAAAGGCTTTACAAAAATATGAGATCCCCACGGACTGAATATTGAGAGTCTTTGGTGCCCTGCCCAGCTCCTTCAGGTGGAGGACCTCCCTCATTGAGGGAATGGAATTCTGCCTCGTGCTGGGTATTCTGCTGCGGAACTTTAAGAAGTCAGCCCACGCTTTCTTGTATGATCTCATTGTGGAAGGGGCAACTGCACCGAATACTCCCTTCATCACTCACTTCTTGCTCCCAATACTCCAGAGATGCTCCGGGAAAGGCATTGATGATTGCTCCGCATCCGGCGCTAATGAGCGGAAGCGCTCCATCTGAAAATGAGACAGAGCATCCGCGATGTCATTATTAATGCCAGGTACGAATTTGGCTGAGAAATATATATTCTGCTCAAGACACAGAAGGACGAAGGACCGTAACAAGTTTCCCACCCTGGTGGAACGCGCGTACTGTCTAGAAAGAACCGTTACTACTGCCGGGTTATCTGTGTTGAAACAAACCCTATGATTGCGGAACTGCTCTGTCCAAAGATGTACTGCCACTACAATAGGGAAAAATTCCAAGAATGTAAGGTCCCGAGTAATGGGCTGGCCCTGCCAGTCTGCAGGCCACTTTTGGGCACTTTTGGGCTGGCCCTGCCAGTCTGCAGGCCACTTTTAGGCATTACTGCTTCCAACCACGGAGGCAGAGCACAGCCACCATGGCTAGTAGCCATTGACAGCCATATCCTCCATAATTTTGTTCTACTTCTCTTTCCAAGCCATCCAAGTTGTTGGCCATCACTACCACATGTGGGAGCAAGGTCCATTGATTAACTATGTGCTCTGTGATGGAGTCGGTTGCCCACAAATGCTTCCAATAATATCAGCTTCCCCTGGACCCCTTCACTACACCTAGATGAGGATGGAAATTTATATTTCCCTCAGCACATGTCTGTGATAATGTTGGTATCTCACTGTTGCAATCTCAGCACCAGAATTCTCTGTTTGGAGGTACACTCCTTCATCCCATGGAGATTACTGTATGGGTAGAATTCACCTCTGTTGTGATGTAAATTCTATTCGGTCACTTCCCTCCACTAGGTACCTATAGAACATTTTTTTCAGATGGTTTGCCTGTATAAGATCCTCCAAAACAGGCCCTAAATATTCACTTTCGGTGCAACTCAATAACTACCTATGGACCCGAAAATACTTACTGAGTTGGTTGACTTTTTTTGTATCAAGACTGGTTTTGCCTTCTTGAAATCCCTCAGATGTTTTGTGATCTTCGGATGAAGGGCAGTATACAAATTTAATTGATAATGATGATGGTGGTGTTCACCCAAACAAGTGAACCTCCAAATCTGAATGAATTTTTCACCGCAGATGAAAACGGGTGGCCTCTTTGATCTCTTTTGGTTGGCAAAATTTGAGTGGGAAGCTTTGGAAAGAGCTGGCTTCCATTGCACAGTTATTCCACAATGGGCTGTGTTCAGTTACGTCTGTCCACCAGTGCAATGGCTCTTGTGCTAGCTGATGGATGAGTTTCAATGATGCACCAGGGAGGAATCCGATGCAACAGTCAAGCTAGTGGAAATGTGATGCTCAACAGACGGCACATCTGTTGTGCAACCAAGTTGCCAGCAACCTCTTGCGCATCAACATTCCTCTGGTGCAAAACATTTCACCAGAGGAACAAATACAAAGCAAAGGGGCTTTAACTTTGTGCTACACTGGCTACAAACCAATGTTTTGCCATGGCTGATATGTGTTGATACCACTGAAAACAGAAGGATGCAAAGCATTGATGGTACCTCTTGGGAATAATATTCTGCATTTGCCTTGATATCGCTCTTTTAGCAGCCTCATTGTGCTAAAAGTAACACGTTGCTCTAGAAGTTTTCATGGCTGACGGCCAGAACAGGCCAGCCATTATGATAATATATGGATTATTATCATTCTTTTTCTCCTCCTTAGTTAAAAAAAGATGAAACTCTGAAGCAGGGATGAATATGGGTTAGAGCTGAAGACTGAGCCAGCTTTTCAAAATTCAGGTGGGCACATTTGTCTTGTGAGCTGTTCACCCAGGCCCCAATTAGTTTTATATTAACCTCCTTAAGCAGAGGATAGCTGTGATCTTAACACTACTCCAAAATGGTCTATTAGCTACCCCATTTCCTGGAAACGCCTATAGTAGGTCACCCAGTGGCAACAGTTGATGAATTCAGTGAGTTATAATGAGTGTCCTATCTACTGGGAGCTGAGAGAGCACAAGAACATAGATATGTATTTCATATATGCATGTTTCTCCATCTCTCACAGTATGAATGTGCATATATGTAGAAGCGCAATGTCAACACCTCTTTTGTGTATGTTTCATTTTAATTTAAAAAAATAACTTTTTTCTATTTTCTTATTGCTTAAATGTTTTTGAATTATACATTTTTGATCAAAGGAAATAAAAAACAAATATTCAAAGGTACCCCCCCCCCACTCACAATAAAATTAGTTCCCCTGCAAAGCTGTGTCATTCTATTGTTTCTCTACTTTTCTCTTTTGTATGGTTCTATGTTCTCCTATGGCTCAATGTTTTTCTAAGCTATTAAAGAAGCTAAGCTGTCTTAGATGTTGTCTGCAGAACACTAAAGAGCTCTGAATTGCTTTTGTTATTTTTGGTAAATCACAGGAGCAAAGTGTTTGTTTCAGAAGGCAAAAGCTACATGTATTTTATTTTTCAATCCTATGTTGCTGTTTTAATGGGGAAATCTAAAAATTGCTATAACTCCCCCCACTTTTTGATTAAAACGTATAATGTTTACAGATACAGGAGGCTCAACAGAGTGGATTGGATTAAGCCTGTGAAATTGCGTATAAATAGTTCTAGAGGCTTTCTGTGGAGGAAGTAAAAGGAATTCACGTTCTTCCATGCTCCTTTATCTGTGTGTGTGTGTGTGTGTGTGTGAGTGAGAGTGAGAGAGAGAGATTTGCTCTTTCTTGACCTAAAATAAGAGGTAATCAAGCGGTGTGCTTGTTTGTGCTTTTTTTTTTTTAAGGTGAATTTATACCAGCCTTTCCTTACATGCATTTGGGGTATGTTTTTTTTAAAGTAAATGTGACTTTATACCAGCCTTTCCTTTCTGTATTTCCTTACAATCCGAGACTGTCCAGAACACTGCCTGTAAAGTCTTGGACTGATCTGCCTTTTTATTGTAGTCGTCATTATAGTGAGTGGTAAATACAGAATTTGGTTTTATACATCGCAGCTCAGCACCTGAAGCACAGATCTAAGCGAAAAGTGCACAGAGCAACTCAGAAAGGGATTAGAATTTGTTTGTTTTTTTAAATGAAATCTTGGGGATCTTTCACATCCCTAGTATTTGTCCTTGGTGCAGAAAGACAGATGGATGAATCCTGTTGCAATTCACAACTGAAGGCAACTGAATTCAGAGGTATACATTTGCATGCAAACTCTCCCGTACTTTTGAAACATAACCACATTTTTGCACATACACATAGCCTAAGTGCATCTTGAGTATATGGTGCATTCAGTGTGACTTCATTTTCCCTCCTCTGTCATGTGACACAAAACTTCCTGCATATGTTGTTGTTTTGCAAAATGAGCTGATCAACATGAAGACTCAGACTGAGGCAAAGGTTGTGAATGAGCAATGAGAAGAAGCCGCAATAATGCTACCTGTTTGTTAAAGAACTTTGCCTAGCAGAGTTTGTTTCTTAGTTATGCCAACACAGACAGCACAGCTGCAGAAAAGACAAATCTCTGTTTTAATTATGAACATGTTAGAGGTTTGATGGATCAGAGTTTGTATCATTATATATATTGAAATTAGAAGCAGTCTAATGTTACTCCAACAAAATATTGGTCTATTCTGCAAAGAAAGAAAATTTTCAAGAAACTGGAGGACAAATTTCAGTACAGCACTGGTTAAAATAGTTCAAGAATGCATTTCAGAGATTAAGCACTGTCGCTGACCACTGAAACTCCTTCCGTACTTTTGAGTCCTTAGTAAATGCTAGACACATTTTCAAATCTACTTGTATACTAATCAGGATGAAAATTCTCACAATGAGAAATCCTGTTTCAGACACTTGATTTCATGCAGTTGCAATGAAACACTGGCCACCCAGTCCTGAGCTGAAATTATCCAGGAGTGCTTATTGTTGGCATCTGGTATTGTGACACTGACTATATCACATGCTTGCTAAATCAATCTTAAATGTTATTTTCTGTATCATGGCCCTTCCCCAATGACTACCTCATTAAAATGATGTAACCTCTATATTAGCAGAGAACTTGCCGGCTGGTGGGGGCGAGCGGGGAAGAAATCACTTATGAATTGCTACCTTTACCACCACCCCCTCCCAAAAAAGCAATAATATGGAGACTGCCACTATTAAAGAGATTGAAAGCTGAGGGTTTGCTTTTATGCCACCAAGCCAACTTAAATGTTCATAAAGACAATGAAATTTTCAGTATCCCAAGTTGTTGATTCCAAGCATCAGGTCAGAGACAGATGACTCCATGCTGAGATTTATTACAGAGAGGCAAAGCTTTGGAGTTTGTGTCAAGGTGGGCCCATTCATCACGAGGAGAGGTCTGCCATAATATCCCACTGTCACATCCCATCTGCCCTTGATCAATCGATCAGTCTGCCTATTTAGGAAATGGTATGCAGGTCCACTGTAATCGGCTTAGACACCCAGAAACATGGCCAATGGTTAATTATGCAGAAAAACAGGGAAGGGTGGTGGTTGAATTGAAATCTGCCCTGCCTGAAATATTTGAGCCAGAAAGCAGGTAGGAGTTTTCAGAAAGGCCTCTCACAACTTCTGCCTCGTCTTATGTTGAGGGTCAGAGACTGTGATGTTTAGGCCAGTGGGTACTGGGCACAGTTATGACTGCTGAGTTAAACTACAGAAGTTGCTCCCACAAAAGGCAGTAATAGCTACCACCTTGGATGACTTTTAAAGAGCACTGGAGAAATTCCTGGAGGATGCACCTATCAACAGCTACTATAATGGCTATGTTCTCCCTCTGTTGTCAGTAATGCAGCTGAATGCAGTTTCTGGAAACCACAGAAGGGGAGAGTGCTCTTGTGCTCAGGTTCTGCTTGCAGGTTTGCCACAGATGGCCACTGTGAGAACAGGATGCTGGACCAGAAATGAGATGCACCTACCCCTCATTTATACCTCAGTCTAACTAAAGAGTAACAGTTCCAAAAGTTCACAGGAACATTTTTTAAAGCATCACCAAAAAGCAAAATAGGGACAAAGGCTGGTATGCAATATCAGTCCAACTCAGAGCAGAAATCAATGGATGCAACACACATGGATCTATTCCTTTAAATGGGTCAACTTTGAATACAACCATAGCTGGATACAACTGTTGGGAGTCATTCTGCAAAGAAACAGTAAAGATGTTTGTACCTTTAAGAATTGTTTCTGTGAGCTTTGGGCAGATTGGGTACAGCTGGTCATGACTACAAAAGGAGGAAAAGTTGCAGTTTGAACTTTGCCTGCAGGGAGAAAACACCCACAAGCTTTGTTGTTTGTTGTTTTGTAATAAAACCTTTATTTGATTTGGTTTTACACCAGTTTTGTGGTGTCGTAGTTCCTGTCATCTGCCACCAGAGGAAAATCCCCCCTCTAACAACAACTCTATACCCTCCAACATTTCTCCAATGAAAATAGGGATGTCCTATTCCATAATAATCATAATAATCATATTCTTATTTATACCCCACCCATTTGACTGGGTTGCCCTAGCCATTCTGGGTGGCTTCCAACATGCATAAAAACATAATAAAAATTTAAACATTTTAAAAAACTTCTCTATATTGGGCTGCCTTCATATGTCTTTTAAAGATTGTATAGTTACTTATCTCCTTGGCTCAGGGGTCACATAACTCCATGGCCGCCAACATTTCTCCAATGAAAATAGGGATGTCCTAAGGAAAAGTGGGACATTCAGGGATCAAATCAGAAACCAGGATGGCCTCTGCAAATCCAGGACTTTCCCTGGAAAATAGGGACACTTGAGGGTCTGCAACTCATTATCAGGACAGTGACCTCCTGGGAACAGGTCCCTAAAAACTGAATCTTAGTAGGGTATAAAGACTGTAATGGTAATAAACAAAAGAAAGTAGAATCAAGGCTTTCAGCCACATTCCCATGCCCTACCAAATCTAAGCTCTTCTTCCAGTTAGAACGACTTCCCTTCTCGCTCATAAACTCAATGCAATTGATATGAAGTCCCTTGGGGTGCTGGGTTTTGAAGACTGGGGGCAGGGAACCTCCACAATATCGTCTTTTGCAGAGTGACCTCCTGGGGTTATACAACCATACTTCAAATTACTTCGACTTGTGCTTTTGTGTGGGAAGCAACGGAGTGGGCTAGCATACATACTGACAAGTATTAAGAGGATGGCAGCTGCAGGCTGTGGCGGACCGTGTTCCTTCCAGTTCTCTTGGGAGGCCTCCAACAGAGCAGCCCTCCAGCCTAACAACCCCGGCTCCATCCCCACGGCCCCACACTTTCTCCTCTGAGCGACCGCAAAGGCATCCTCCAGGCCGTTTGCGCAACTGGGTTACAGCAGCTGAGATCTTAGTAGCCACCGCTGAGCTTTTGCTGCAACCGAGACATTAAGAAAGATGAATTTTCCAAAATGAGGCGGACCAGTGAACTGTGATGGCAATGTAATTCCATTACTTTCAAAGGAGTTGAGTCTGTTATAGCCAGCCAAGTGTAACAACGCTGCACCTTTTAAGGGATAAGGCGGGTGGCGGTGGCAGTGGAGGAGAGGCAAGGTTTTTGCTTTGTTGTATTTTCTTTTTTTCAAAAATAAATATATATATTCTGGGGGAAACAACTTGGCTGCGTAAATGGCAAGCACATCTCAAGATGCAATACAGGTGGCTCCTTTGTAGGCAAGAAAGGAAACAGCAGTTGTCTGACAAAGTCCATCACGAGGCTGCTGGTTCCAGTGAATTATTTTCTGTCTCACTACCTTCTGAGTCATTTGTGAGCTGAAGTGTCTTACTGGGAGGGCAATATACACAGAAATAGTGACATCCTCCCCCCCACAAGGGTAGGGAGACCATTTCTAGCAAGAGGGGTGCATTCCATTGTGGGCAAAACTCTGGGGTGTCAGATACCAGTAGTGCGTGGGGTTGGGTGCAAAAGCGATCAGAGCAAATGGATGTGACGCTTAACCTTTTCACAGTGGCAAAAGCCAGAGGGGTTCATACACACAAGATATTTTTCCATCCTTTTTCCAGGCAAGCAAGAGGCACTATTGCAGTTCAGGAACACATTCCAGGCAAGCAACAACGCAAGATTAAAAAAAAAGACAACACAACAAAATATAGATAGTAAATCATGTAAATCACAATAAGATCAACAACAGTAAACAGCTGAAACACCCCAGCCCAAGATTCTGTTAGCAGCCTCAGCTTTTGTAGCTGGAATCAGTCAGGGCCCCACCTCCCAGGGCAAGTTGAAAAGGCTTGCAAGTCAGGGAGCAGGCTTCCAGGACTCACAGCCAAGATGGCCTCTTCAGTAACTATCTATGTGATATACATAATTTATTTCAATGTAAAGGAAATATTACACACACACACACACACACACACACGTAACATTTGTGGACTTAAAACAACAACCATGATGCAAATGAAAACAAATTGTATTTGCTTGACCAATTTTCATTCCTGGCTATAGACGAACATGCAAATTGCAATAATTTCTGCTTCATTTTCCATTTTCACTGGAGTTCTCCATCATCCCTTAATGTTACTTTAGATTCATGCTTATACTGAAGTAATAAACCTTTGTCTGGGCTGAGCTAATTTAGATCACGAATGGGCCCTCACACGACTGAATGATGTTAATAAAATAAAATAAGATAGCAAAGCACCTGCCCATAGAAAGCTAGCACATCTGGGAGATGGCTGACTTAGAACTGTTCTCAATGGTAGTTTTCTTTGTTCAGGGAACTGTTTCATATGGAGGAGTACTCGATCATGTGGTCTTTACTGACTGTCTGAATTGGAGGCTGAATTGGTACAGCCTCCAAACAGGTTGATCTCTCTCTGGTAAAAATGAGGTCAAATTGGGCCTATATAGATAAAGGGTTGGAATTAGGTACATAAGGGCACTGGTTCAGTTCTATTAGTGGCTGCCATTGGACAGAGCAAATGGGCCAATTGTTTAAAAAGGAGGCACCCCCACCTCATGAGGGTTTCCCACAGGCAACTGGGTGGGTAGTATGAGAACAGGATGCTAGACTAGATAAGACATTGGCCTAATCCACCAGGCTCTTCCTAGGTTCTTATGTCCTTAACCCAAGGTGTGGCCCTGGCTTTCAGCTTCCAATTACTCTGCCCTTACAGCAAGGAGGAGGATGGGACATAACTAATCGGCTCTACTTGTCATTGGCTCTGGCTCCCACTTCTCTTGGCCTCCTGACTTTCCACGCCACCAGCAACCACTGCATGAAAATGCTGTTGGCTTCCTAGTGGAGCGAGATCCTCTGCTTAGAGACTCTCTCCCCCCTCGCTCGCCCCAGAACTCATTGGGTCTTCATCTTCCCCCTCATCCCTTGTGCCTTGTAACATTTGCACCTACGGCACCAGTGTCAATATCTGTCGCATTTCTGACGCCTGCAAAAGAGTGAGCCTTGCTTAGAAGTGGAAGGCATCACATCCAGCCTGAAGCATCTCTGTTTCAAAATGGAAAAAAAAAAAGAGGAGTCATTGCAAGGCAAGGACATTCTCCCAGGAGCCCAGATTTGAAATGCCAAGCTTTAATGATTTGGAAAGAAACACATATCCGCACTACAGTGGCAGAAGTATATCAGAGGTGTAGTACAGAGCAACGGCAGGTCTTTCTCCTAAGTACCTAAGGGGAAATTTATAAATGCTCAACCCTACTCGTGTACCTCCCAAGGGCAGAATGCTAACAGGGCAGTCACATTGTCAGGGTCGGGTGATACAGTGTATTACATCACTGAAATTGTACTGAGGCAGCTACGATGGGATTAACGTGAGGTATTTGACAGCTGCTGTTATATTGTTGTAGGGTTTTTTTTTCCCCTTCTCTTTTTTTCTACCAAGAGCTGAGAAGGAATACCAAGTCAAGCATTATTGTTATATGATACCATTACCTCAGAACGCCATTCCTGCCCCAAGAGCTCTTACTAACTTATAGGCCCAAATGTTTTGAACCTGTTGCAACCAAAATGGCCAAGGGGATGGCCCTACACTCACTTGGGGCTTTTCACAATTTAGTGAAAAGGCATGTAAGAGGGGACGTGATAAAGTTGCATAAAGTTAGGCACAGTGTGGAGAAAGTGGACAGGAAGAAGTTTTTTCTCCACCTCTCTATCATTGATGGACATCCAGCCAAGCTGAATGTTGGGAGATTCAGGGCAGACAAAAGGAAGCACTTCTTCATGCAGTTTCAAGTGAGGAATTTGCTTCCACAAAGAAGTAACGATGGTCACCAACTTGGATGGCTTTAGAAGAAGAGTAGACAGCTCCACGGAGGAGAAGGCTAGCAATGTCTACTAGCAATGGCCATGTTTCCCCTCTGCTGTTGGAGGTAAACTGCCTCTGTGGGGAATCACAAGTAGGGAGGGTGGTGCTTTTGCACTCAGATCCTTCTGGTGGGTTTCCCACTGGGGAACTACACGGGTCATTGGCCTGACCAACCAAGGATCTTCTTCTGTTCCTATGCCCCCTGCCTAAGATCCTGGAGAGCCATTGCCACTCAGAGTGGACAGTGTTGAATTAGATGGAGCAATATCCTGATTCAGTAGAAAGCAGCCTCCTATGTTTCAAGCAGACTTTACTTTTGTTCATAATTACTGCCCCCGCCGCTGCCGCCGCCAACCCCCCCCCCCCAGAAGCGCAGCAGAGTTCGCCCTTCAATACCCTCAAGGTTTTCAAACACATGGGTTGACTGGCCCATGTCAAGAGAAACCCAAATGTCTGACCTCCTGCGATTGCCCAATGCATTTATCAGGAGAATTTGGCATACAGTGTGACATTAGTGTGTAATTTTCCAATTTCCAGTTGCCAGTTTCAGCATCTAGTCAATCATTAAGCAACTGTGACTGTTTAGGAGGGAATTCCATTAATCATTCACATTCTGCAAAGAATGATACACAAAGGAACTGTCAGAAACAAGCAGCTACTATCCATTTTTTTTGGGGGGGAGGAGGTAATTAGGAGATGCTGGACCAGTGGTGCAAATTCAGTGCCTAGTTTGAGCTACTGGAATATACAGGATTGGAACAATAGCACTTGTAATTTAAGTGGGAGATCTGGAAATCTGCTGGGGCAGTATCGGCACAGATTCCAGTGCTATTTGGGGATTACCTGATAGAATCATGGACTTGGTCCAGGATGACCTGGGTTTGAATTCTTGCCCAGTCATCACATAGGCTATGGAAACACAGATTGCAACAGATGGAATTGTGGTTTCTTCTGTAACATGTAATAATTATGATATGTCCCATCAATATTTCCTGCAGTTCTGTGTCAAGGGTCTGAATTTTTCAGTGGTTCTTGGGATTGCAGTGAGGTGTTTGATGTGAAAGGAGTCACAAATGAGTACTGGCATAAGAAGATGTGGAACTGTGTTAGCAGAGAAATTAACATATAAACTGAGATTGGCCAAAGGTGAAACAAAATCCTATAGAGTAGCCTTGGACTGGAATGATTTTATTACATATGTTAATGATACAGATAATGACAGAGAGTCACTGGTTCAGAATGGGAAATCAGTTCTCCCATTGATCTATTCTGCTTAGCCTGACTGGAGGTTAAACCCAGTATCTGGGTCTAGAACACAGGAAGTTGACTTATACTGCGTTAGATCATCAGTCCATTTAGGTCAGTGGTGGATCATGGTGGATTAAGTGGATAAGACCACAGTAGGTACAATGGTTAAGAATGTGATTTCTGCACGTGCTGTAGAGGGAAGTGAGGGGCAGATGGGGCTTGTCAACCTGGGCAGCCTTCTAGGAGAAGGAAAACTCTGATCCTAAACCTCTCCTACTTTGAGGGATATCTTTGGGAGAAGAAAAAGCTAAGAAGTAAACCCTACACAAACCCAGAGTGGAGTCCCTAAGATGGTTGGATGGAATACACCTCCTTCCAGCAACTCCCGCAGCCAAGTTTGTGCCAAATGTATTGCTCTGCTTTCCTTTGGATCACATCAGCAAGGCTGAGATGTCAGGGCTTAAACCTGAGACCTTTTGCAAAGCATGTACTCTACTGCAGAGTTTCATTCCTCACCTTAAAACAGCGGTTCTCAACCTGTGGGTCCCCAGATGTTGTTGGACTACAACTCCCATCATCCCTGAGCTCTGGCCTTGCTAGCTAGGGATGATGGGAGTTGTAGTCCAACAAGATCTGGGGACCCACAGGTTGAGAACTGCTGCCTTAAAACTCGTTGGAACTCCACCCTAGCTAAATACAGGTTTTAGAGTAGAATTTCCCCATTCCCCTACCCATGATGCTTTTGTAGGCCAGCTGGGCATCACATGAGGCTCTAATAGATCAGCTGAAGCACTCAGCTCAGCCACATGATCTTCCATCATGTCAGTCTATCTTGAAGAGCAGCCATTCATGTTATACCCATTCCTTTGCTGCAATATTTTGGCAGATGCACTGAGACTTCTTCAGTGTGGTTCAGTGCTGTTTGAGGCCACAAATAACAATGTGATAATATTTTAGCCATTTTTATGATACTTTACTCCAATACTTCATAGTGCAAAAGCAAGAATGGGAGAGAGGAGTGTGGCAAAAAGCATGAGTTTTAAGTGGGCAAGTAAAATCATTGTATATTTACATGCATACAGTAGTTTCCCATCCAGGAATTATGTGGTCCAAGGAACCTCCTTTATTTTCTTCCTTCCAGTCCATCCTAAATCTCTCTCTCACAGCCTGTACACTTTCTAAATGTCAAATATAGAGATCTTAGCCACAGTTAACTGGAGTGAAAGATTTCCACCCAGGTGTAATTGAATGCTAGTAAAAGCCTCGTTCTTTTTATATCCCCAAAGATTTAATAATCCCGCTCACTAACATCACGGCACCAGAAACATGACCTCATTCTGACATTTAAATGTGACCTTTTCTTAAAACCACAATGTAGTTGCATGCTTATATGATACTTAGCTTGATATTCTTAACCCATTTATACTCAGACTAGGGCATTCTGAAAGACTCCAAAGGCTTCCACACACCCCCTCCAAGGAGAATAGATAAGAGGCTTGGGAGTTTCAAATATTTTGGAGGTTACTTTTGACTCCTTCATCACCAGCTGAACTATTAAGCCCTCTTTTGCTTTTTCAACAAGTAGGTCATACCCATGTACTGTATCTCAGAAACACTGACAATTACCAAACACTTGAACTTAAATAGGGAATGGTCAGTTGGCCTCATACTCATGTCACTTTATCCCTTCAGAATCAACTCAACCTGGACTCTGAGAGGTGAGCAGCTTTTGTCAGAACATTCACTTCTCAGATATCTCTCACATTCTTCTCTGAGGGCATCAGCTCCTTTGGTTCAAGCAGGATTTGGAGAAGTCTCCTGCCAGAGGCTCGCGTTCTCTTGGAAGCAACCTTACGGGGCCACATACCAATGGTAGGTGCAGCCAAGTGGGTGAATCAATGAATGTAAGTTTCATCTTTGAACAGAAGGCTACTTCCTACAAACACACACACATCTCTCTGTTCACCATTGCCAGGAGCTCAGCATCACATTCTAGCCTGGCAAAATCATTCAAGATTAGTGAGAGATGGGGCCCAAGGAGAGGCCTGAGGTTCTTCCTCCTGGGTTTATTCAAAACCCTATACTCAGGGGGTCACTATATCTACTTAAAGAAGCCTTGAAAAACAGTCCTGTGGGGAGGCTACTAGCCTCCAAGGCCAGTTTCTGATGTTATTCTAGTAGTGTGGGAGCCAGAGCCTCATTCTCCCAGCTGGTCCTAACATGGGCGCTAGACCTGTCAAACTATTTAAATTTGTATTCCATCACTGCTCTAAGGCTTGCAGGGCAGTGTTGGCTGCCAATGAAATGCCATACAGTTCACTTGATGTAGTGTCAGTCCAAGAGAGGCACATCAGCTATAACAACATAGGGAGTTAAAATGGCCACCAGCAGGACATCTGGGAGTGGCTCTCTGCTGTCCAATTGGCTTCCCTTCACACAGTGCTGCTTAGAACACTACTGGGATTGCTGCTGCCTGCATCCTCACAGTGCCAATATGCTCAAAACTGCACTGTTGCTGTTAGTGACTCCCTACTAACATACTACTAGTAGTAGTAGTAGTAGTACCCTGCCCCAGCCACTCTGGGCAGCTTCCAACATATATAAAAACTTAATTAAACATTAAAACACTTCCCTATACTGGGCTGCCTTCAAATGTCCTCTAAAGTTTATATAGCTACTTATCTCCTTGACTCAGAGGTCGCATAACTCCATGACCGATGACAACGTCCTACCATACCCTCCAACATTTCTCCGATGAAAATAGGAACATCCTAAGGGAGAGAGGGTAAAAGCTGCTTGATAACTAAGCTCCAATGAGGCATATTGGGCTGCCCAAGTCTTTCCCAACCTGGCAACCTCCAGATGGCATCATAAAAAGCTGAGACTGATGGGAGTAGGATTGCCAGGTGATGAGCATCCTAGACCCTGAGATTTCAGGGTCTGAGACATAGGGGTGGCCCCTGGTGATGTTACAGGGGGAGGTCCTGGAGATGGAGGTTAATTGGGAGAGGGGAGGAGAGAAGAGCAGATTACCCTCAGAGTGTCTATGCTATAATTTGCAGCCAGATGCTGCAAGGATGAAGCTTGTAAACTGCTTGCACAGTCTTCTTAATCCTATTATTAGTAGTAGTAGTAGTAGTAGTACAGTAGTGCCTCGCAAGACGAAATTAATCCGTTCCGCGAATCTCTTCGTCTAGCGGTTTTTTCGTCTTGCGAAGCAACCCTATTAGCGGCTTAGCGGATTAGCGCTATTAGCGGTTTAGCGGCTATTAAAGGCTTAGCGGCTTAGCGGCTTAGAAAAAGGGGGGGGAAGCAAAAAAAATCTCAAGACTCGCAAGACATTTTCGTCTTGCGAAGCAAGCCCATAGGGAAATTCGTCCTGCGAAGCGCATCGAAAAACGGAAAACCCTTTCGTCTAGCGGGTTTTTCATCTTGCGAGGCATTCGTCTTGCGGGGCACCACTGTATAAGTATTACTACTACTGCTACTACTACCACCACCACTACTAAAGGCGATCTTGCTCACCTAGTGATTCAAGACTCCAGGTTAGACCTTAAGATTTGACAACTGTAGATCGGAGTACCTGGCTGGGGTATCAGCTGGTCTGCTCAGTCTGTTTCAGTATCCACATCAAATTCCTGGAATGGATCTTCAACCAGGTGGGACGGAGTCCTGGTTTGTTGGCTAGAAACTCCAATCAGGAAGTTTTTATTGTTGCTAAGCAACACCTTTTTGTACTCTTACAATAATGGTGCGTCCCTCCCCACCCATTGATGTTTAATAGATCATCCTGATTAGATGCACTTATGTGATATTTTAACCCCCTTGTGTCCTATAATATTGCCTCGGGGTCAGGATCTGGGCCACAAGCCACCACCAGGCCACCATTCCTGTCTCCACATCAAAGCTCTTTTTTAGACGACTGCCAACTATGATACATCTTGATGCTTATATTGGCAGGTTCTTAACAGCAGGTTTTTAATATATTTTTACCCATTTTGTTATTGTTGTTAGTCATTGCAGGAAAACAGGATAATTCTGCCCCTTCCCCTCTCCCCCTCTTTCTTTTTGCAGAGGGGCAAATTAAAGGTCAAGTTAGACATTTGATCTATTTTAATGCAGGCAGCTATGCAGATGAACCAATCTGACATATTTAAATAAAACATTCTAATGGCATGTTCTGGCCTTGAAAGGCCCCAGGCAGCATACATTGTATTTGTTAGACACTATAGCTTAATTACTCTCATAAATGAATTATACCCGTTTCAATTTAAAACCATAAGTGTTGCATTTGAACTAGGGTCAAATTAAACTTTCTGTCAATTATGCAGATTACTTAAGCAATTATGTAAATTGTTAATAAATTCTTAAGCAGAAAGAAAAAATATGTGCTTGCTAAAATATATATATATTATGTGCTACTGAGCTTAGGTGAGAGAGGAAAGGAATCAGAGTTTAAATGGCAAGACATTATTTAGCAAAAGCTGCCATGAGGACTGAATTAATTAGTTTTGGTTTCTCTCACTTTCTCATTTTTTCCCCCCAATCTTACGTTCAGTTTGTCATATTTCTGCATCAGATTCAGAACTTTTAAAAAAGTTGCAAATTTCTCCTCATATACACCTTTTTTATAAGCACTTCCCCCTAATAATGCTTTTTTATGTTCTATCCAAAAAAGAGAGAGCACATTTTGACAGCACACTTTCCTCTCATATAGGCTTCTTATGTACACAATATTTGGTTGGAAAACTGCATTGCAAAATTCAGAGAAGTGTGCATTTTGAAGGATAGGTGTGTTTCATTTTGTGAACTGCAAATTATTTTTATTTTTATTTTCATTAATGAGGGAATTGGACAAGTTTCTCCCCAATCCTTAGATTTAACTACAATGTCTTCTGTGCAAAAATGACACACCTGACCTCATTGTGACTTCAAGTGATTGACAGGTGGGCTGCATAGGACATCTGTCAAATTTGACCCATGGGGGATGGGGGAGATAAGGATCCAAGCTGCCAGCTGGATCCAGTTCCCCACCCCTGAAACAGAGAATTCCAGTCTTAGTCCCCCATCTGCACTATAAATTTAAAGCAGTATCAGAGCACTTTAAGCAGTCAAGGATTCCCCCAAAGAATCATGGGAACTGTAGTTTGTCCTGACCCCTCTTCCCTTCACAGAGTTACAATTCCCAGAGTTCCTTGAGAAGAGGGATTGTTAAATAACTCTGTCAATTGTAGCTCTGTGAAGGGAAGGGGGTCCCTTAACAACTCTTAGCACCCTTAACAAACAGTTCCCAGGGTTCTTCTTTTTTTTAATGGAGGAAGCCATGATTATTTAAAGTGCCATGTTGTTGTTTAGTCGTTTAGTCGTGTCCGACTCTTCGTGACCCCATGGACCAGAGCACGCCAGGCACTCCTATCTTCCACTGCCTCCCGCAGTTTGGTCAGACTCATGTTTGTGGCTTCGAGAACACTGTCCAACCATCTCATCCTCTGTTGTCCCCTTCTCCTTGTGCCCTCAATCTTTCCCAACATCAGGGTCTTTTCTAGGGAGTCTTCTCTTCTCATGAGGTGGCCAAAGTATTGGAGCATTGGAGTGCCATGATACTGCTTTAAATGTGTGGAGCAGATGAGGTCCTAATGAGTTGTCTTACTACCTGGAAAATCATGCAGATTGCTCCACCATCAAGTGGGAACGTGGATCTAGAAATTCCTGAGGGGAAAACAGGAAAGGAAACTTTGCTGCTCTCTCTTCCTCTCAGCTGTCATTTGGATCCAAAACCTGGGCACCTCCAATCTCAAGCACAACTAATTGAAACCCTAATAAAGGCGAGGCCTCCGACCTTAATCCTCAAGGCCGCTTACCTTGTGCAAATTAACATTTTAACATCAGTTACAGAAAAAGCGTGCTACATTTCTGAGGGATGGCAGAAGAAAGTGAGGAATGTGCCGGAATATGCATATCAAAGTGAAAAAGGAAATGGGAGAAAATTCAATGAATGCTAAATTATGGATCTGGAGAGGGCTGTCTTTTGTTTTGTGTTTTTTTATTTTAAAAAAATCTACATGGCAGTATCTTTAAACACCAGAGTATTCAACCAAAGGCATGGGGCCATGCCTACCTGGCAACCTTTTTACTTTTTTATTCTTTTGCAAAATAATAGATGAAAGGCTTCTTTCAGAACTACTTTTGCTTTTTGTAGTGGTGCTCTCTGTCTCTCTCTTCTGCATACTAAATGTCAGGGCCAACCTTGGATGGATTACATCTCTAATTCTATTCTCTCTCTCTTTTCTAAAGCACAGACTTTTAAAAGCCAAGGATAGCCAATGGGTATAGATCCATGATTCTCCAAATGCATGGGGAGGCAAACTCCTTTGTAACCCTGACCCAGAACACCTGCTTGCTATAAATCAACTGTCCCCAAAGCTCTCATCTTTGTCCATAAGGGCTGTATGCACACCATACAATTAAAGCACATTTAAACCAATCCTGGGAACTGTTATGGGTGCTGGGAATTGTAGCTCTGTGAAGTGTGAACAATAGTTCCCAGGATTCTTCTGGGGGGAAGTCACGTAAGGTATATGCACAGCTTAGGTAAGAGTATCCATCACATTTCATAAGAGATTAAGGTGAGGAACAGTTATTCTACAGCAATGTCCCACATGAACTTGTCTACTGAACTTGACTAGTGTCTTATTGCAAATGGATCTGAAATTTCAATAAAAGTTTTTAAAAGAAAAGAAATAATGGCTACCTTAAGCTAAATAGAAATGAAATGCAGCTCACCACAATGGGAAAGACTGGGACAAGGTGATAGGTGGACTTCTCTTGATGGGCAACTTCAAAACCCTTCCTGTTCTCCATAGGGTTTTTTTCTTCATCATCTTTAGGCCGGACAGCCTTCAAATAGAAGACCATCTTCTACAAAGTAGAGCATATAGACACCATGTTTGATGATACAACCAACTTGGCTACTTGTTGGGAAACGCCAGGTGACTTCCATATGTATGGTGAAGCCTAACATGGTCTGGGGGTCACACCAGGGAATGCAGGTTAATATCACTGACCTTCACAATAAAAACAAAATCGCTGAGCATTCACAGAAAGCCTTACTACAGTCCCATAATATTTTGGAATTCTGGGCTTCTCTCAGTCCTTCTCTCTTACACGCTCACCCTGCCTCAAAACAGAGGCAACCAAATAAATGGCAACTGTGCTCAAATTTCTCTGTCGTGGCCAACTTGGAGGGATTTAAAAGAGGATTGGACAAATTCACAGAGGAGAGGACTATCAATGGCTGCTGGCCATGATGGCTATCCTCTGCTCCTATGGTTGCATCCAAAAATTATCTAAGGGAAGAGAAACATTTGATGGAATTCTCACAGGGGGTTGTAATTCCCTGCCACACACACTCTAATATTACTCTTCAGGAGTACAAATAATTGTTCCAGGGGTCTATGTTTTTGCAACCTTCTTGGGTGTATGGGCTTCAATCCAAACCCAGGGGAAGACATCATGAGGCATTTCTTCCTGTGAAGCTTTTTCAGATGAGAAACTGTGGGCAGTTGTAAAGGCTGCAGAAAGTCTGGAGAAACATTTATTGGGATGAAAGATGTGCACAGCACACTTAGACACCTTGTGATGCTACAGTAAGCTCAAAACCCTAAAGTGTCCTGAAAAAGCGTGTTCTCCCTCATGGAGAGCACGTGTTGCGGTGGGGTCTACCAGGCCACCCCTCTGTTGCCAGGCAGGATTCCTATGGAAGCCTATGGCAACGATTGGATGGCTGGGTTGCTGGGGTAAATTCTATGTTGCAATTTGGTGGGAGGGATCAGAGGTTTTAAATCCCATGCTCGCAGCTTGGGCGGTCTCTTTCGCTGCGTGCAACAGAACGCCCACCCACCCGCCCTAATTTTAGGTTGCTTTGACCTTGCTATGCCTGTCATGGGGTCATCTGCCGTTGGGGCAGGGGCCTGGTAGGAATTTTGTCCATCTGGCTGATTGGCTGGGTATTTGGTTTTTACCTACTTCGTAGCAAATCGTCACAACTTGTAAGGTTGCGGTTAGGCATTGGTTATCAATTGGTTGGTGGAGGGGTTAGGATTGGCTGTGCCTGCCCCTCCAAGGTTGCTGTGGAAAGGGAAATTCCATTAAAGGAATCCAGGGGCTTGCCATCTTTTCATCCGAATCCTGCTAGGGCGGGCAAGCCCTGGGGAGCATGCGGGGAGAGGTGAGGGTCTGTGCCTCAGCTCCATTTCTCCCCAATATTGTTTTCCCTTACTGACTTTTGGTGGTGTCCGGAAGTCAGTTCTGTCCCCAGGCGGGGGGACAGATAGTCTTAACCAATGCCTAAACAACCACTCACATTTTATGTATTTCAACAAAGTTGTGGCCAAAATTATGCCAAAAACCTTAAACAAAAATTATTTGTGTGTTCTGAGTTATTTGAGGGGTGGCTTGGGGAACTCGACATGCAACAAGGCAAACAAAAATGGAGGCCTCTTTTGCAGAGGGTAGAGGACGTTGAGAAATTGGAGGACAGAGTTTGGCACTGCCAAGGAAGTCTACCCACAATGGAAGTTCTGCCCAGCTCTCACTGGCTATAAATCTCTGTTTACAACTCAACACTTTGCTTTGGCCTTGTCAAATTGATCTCCCTCTTTTACCACTCCCTTTTCTGTCCCTGTCTTGTCTTTTCAAGTTTGTATGCCTGACGTCAAGGCCTGTCTTTTAATCGATGGCAGGCCATTTTTGCAGACAATATTTGTCTGAACAGAGTGATAGATAGATATTATACAATAGCCAAGCCTCCTTTTCAGAACATCCTCTTTTTATAGGGCCATCAGGTAAAAATGCATTCACTAGTTTCCCCGCACCAAAGATAAAGCAAACACTGTCCCTTGTTAAAGTTGAAAGACACGCATCCTTATTCACAAAGCTATTTAGGGAACTGAAAACTGTTTCATAACTAGAGAGGTGTGAAGCATGTTGTTGTTGCATTACATGGGCCTTAATTGTACATCACCTTCCATATCCAATGTGTTTTCTGTGACTTCAGTGTCAAAAGGTGAAGGACAGAGCTTTTCATGCTTTGCATGCAGAAGTTCCCAGGTTCAATTCCTGGCATTTCCAGCAGGAGATGGAGAGACCCCTCTCTGAAGCCCTGGAGAAACACTGCCAATTAGTGGAGGCAATACTAAGCTAGGTAGATTGTCCTGGTATATGGCAGATTTCTGTTGCCTCTCCTCTCAAAGTTGCCATCTATCTAGCACATTTAACCTACAATGCTACATGTTTACTTTTTGCATCTGCATTAAAAAAAATGACAAGGAAGGTCCATAGCTTCGCACCTTATTGCTTTGGTTTCCACCTTTTCTGAGTGCACAATCTTTCTTTCTTTCTTTCTTTCTTTCTTTCTTTCTTTCTTTCTTTCTTTCTTTCTTTCTCCTCTCTCTTTCCCCCTCTTTTCCTCCACCATGACATTAGAGAGTCCGAAGTGACATACATTTTTTATAGCTTCATAAAGTCGTCTCCTGACCGGGTCACCCTTCTCATAACTAGGGAGCAGAACGCTTGAAAAAAGCCATTCATCAATGTGAAAGGAGCCGCTGTCTACTGCCTCCAATATGTGCATGGTCTGGCAAGATTCAGCTCAGTGCAAATGCTAAGTTACTTCTTTGCTAATGCTATATGACCTGCCCCCTTCTATTAGCACACCGAAGGGGACGAGGAGGACAGCACTGGCTGTCTGGGTCTGCATAAACAGCTCTCTGGATGCAGCCTGGGAACAAAGCCTTTTTTGCTAAATGTGCAGTCCCAAAACTCAACTCAGATTTACACCAATTAAAGATCCAATTAAAGAAAGAGTTTAAAAATATGTATAAAGAACCAAAATTTGTTCCTGCCTAATAGTCTATGTCCCATTTATAACATCCTATAACAAGTCTCAGAGAGAAAATCTTGCACAATTGCTATTTCTTGTTTATGTCTCCTGTTTCTCCCCCCCCCCCCCACAGACTTAGTTCAGATACATTTACTTGGCTGTGTAACAAGGAGGTCCTTTGCTTCATCAGGATGCCATAAATCAAAGCATGGCCTGATTGGTGGGTGGGGAAAATGTGTGTTTGCAGTTGCCATGGTTTCTAATTCAAATCAGACATTATCTTTGCTTTAGGATCGTTGTGGAGCATACCTTTCCAAGTTGATCAGATTGTTAAACCACTTCTGCATGAGCAGATAGATGAAACATAGGAACAGAGAGATAGCTAGAGATAGATAGCAATGGAGATCTGAAACACTGCTTCAGGTCACATTAGTATTGTAATAACTGCTGGCATCCGTCTGTCTTGAGAGACAATGGTGGAGTGCACCTTTGGGGGTGAGGTGAAACTGTTGAACGATTGAAGCACCTGCTATGGCTGTAGAGACCAATGCAGGGAATATTTGTTTTATTGCAGCTGGGGCAGATTAAGGTGTTCAGTTGCACCATGGCGTTTCTTTCCACTGCATTCCTCCCAGTGGTCATTTCTCCTCTGGTCATTGCTATGGATACGCAACATGACTGCCTGTCTCCAACGACTGTGGTCATCTGTGAGGGATTCCCACACGGCAGGGTTGATGTTGCCAGCCCTCGTGTCACATTTGCAGACATCTTTATAATGCAGAAATTCGTCTGTTTGGGGTGAAAGGAAGTGATTCAGTAACTGAGGATTGGCTCCTAGGATCATTCTGCAGAAGGAGTGTGGGAAGAACACTAAGAAGTTGCCGTTCCAGATGCTCCAAAGCTAAGTATTTAGGAGCACTGAAGAAAATAAGTGCAGCAATTTCAGGAGAAAAGTGTGCAAGTTCTGTTATGTACAATGGAACATCAAGGAAAACACACCTTAAATAACGCTGAAAGAAGATATTTTCCCATGTACGTGCACAGAAAACACTAGGCCCTACTGAAAGGGATCTGCATTGATTGCTGCAATGCTTCCCTAATCATTATGATTGTATAGTTATAAGATTATTGTATAATCGGCACTTCTGAATTTGCCACTACACTACTGGCATCTACACCAGGAGTGAGGAAACTGTGGCCCTCTGGATGTTCTTAGATGACAACTCTCATCATCTCTGACCACTGGCCATGCTGGTTGCAGCTGATGGGAGCTGGAGTCCAGCAACATCTGAAAGTTCACAGGTTCCCCACCCCTAGTCTGACGGGCAACAGCACCCCAGGGTTTCAGACAGGGGTCTCTTCCAGCCCTACTTTGAGATTCTAGAGGTTGAACCTGAGGCCTTCTGTATGCAAGTGTGATGCTCTGTCATTTTGCCACAGACCTCCCTGGTATCCTTTTCACAAAAATGGTGTGCTCTACCACTGAGACAATGTCCTTCCCTCTGACTGAGGGTGAAAGTGAGAGAGTGTTAATTTTCATTTAAACTTTTGATAGGGGGAGTTATTAAAAGAAAAACAATACTCTCTTGTTGACAAAATAGCCAAGAATAGACTCGGAGCACCCATTTATTTGCCTTCCTCAGGAAGTAGCAGGAAGTCACAATCCAGGTGGTGCATGCCTCAGAATCTGGATATGATGCTAGACTGTAATTGCCAATTACAAGAAAAAGAAGACTGGGAGGCTGCGGTATTGATTTGAGATATGGGGAGAAGAAAAAGCAGCCAACATGGCACATTTTGCAAAAATAAAATAAGATAAAATCACAGCTTCAAAGTGCCAAGTGAGACAAAACGGGGCTGGGGGATTTGCGCAGTAGAGGAAAAGTACTTCAAATGCTCCCATTGACAGTTTAAACATCTTTCCAAAAATGTGGTCTCTTGGGGCTTCCTCCTCCTCCTCCTTTTTTAAAATGCCGTAAACTGTAAAGATGCAAACTTACAAAGTGACTCAAAGCATTGTTTGTTGAGTTTGAAATGCTGAGCACCTTTGTCAAATCTCATTCACTTCAAAAAAATTATTCTGAGAACTAGGTAGAATAACTTCATTGACAACTTCTAAACTTTCCAGAACATGGGCCCAAAGGATGAAGCACAGACTCACCTGGAAAGTCTGCTGCTTCAATAGTGATGAAATCATTCCCACCCCCACCCCCCTCAACACTTTCCCAGATTCTCAAATAGTTCCTTCCCACTGCTGATTATTTTCAGACAACCCTGACCTCATTATTTCAGGCATGGTGTCATCAGCTTATTTATGTATTTATTTAGAGCATTTGCACCCTGCTCTTCTGCCAAAAATGCTCCCAGAGTGACTGACATATCATCAATTAAAACAAGACGGTCCCTGCCTGCAGGCTTACAGTCTAAAAATTCACAACACACAAAGGGGGAAAAGACAGGATGGGAGGAGGGAAAAAGGAAGCTCAGACACTGATTCTTAAAAAGCATTTATTCTAATGACCCGCTAGCACAGAAACAGTTCAGAGGGAGAGGTGCCTGATGGAGCTGGTCTTTCCGCAGAGCTGATGGAAGGAGCCCTGATTTGGCACGTGGTATTCTGACATTATTTTAGCAAAGCATTGTTTTGTGATGTCAGACACCCAAGTAATGGGCAGACTGTGTGTCATGAGAGAAGACCTGAAGAATCAAAGGCTTCCAAAATGCTTGCATCTTTGAATAACCCACTCTTCTAACTGCACACCCTTCCCATCAGTCTATGAGGAGGACAGGTAGGGCTGGCCCAGGATGTTTTGCTGCTTCAGGCAAAACAGAAAATGCCCCTCACCTCCTCTATGCTGCCTGCTACTGAGGCTGCCTCCTGCGCACCCATTGGCCACCACACCTGCCTCCTCCACAACCACCACAGCCTCACCACCAGCACCTCTTGCTCTGCAGCCACCACCTCCTCCATCAGGTGGGTGCAGAGGAGGAGATAGAAGGTGGTGATGTGAATAGGTGTATGTGTCAAGAAGGTACTCTGTCTGTGGTTTATTACTGTAGATCATGGCCTAGGTAAGAAAATTGACATAGCTCTAACATGACAAGAGACCCTCCATGATGAACTCTGGTGACCATAGTGCAAGTCTGATCTCAAAACAGGTCCTTGAGGCATTCAGGAAATATCCCGAGTTTCTTACACCTTGCATAGAGGGCAGCACAGGCAAATTTAGTTGCCATGTATAGTCTATTCACCCCCTGAATGGAGACCATCAAGACAATGTTAGGATAATTTGAAGGCGGAGGGCAGACAAAAAGATAACCAGCTCACTAGGATGAAATTGGCAGCAACTCACAGCCACATTTTGTCTTGAGTGTGATTTGTCTACTTGCTTGTTTCCCTTTCCTGCCTGCCTTTGACATTGTACCTGTACCTTTTGAACCCTTATTATACAATAAATAATAAGCAAACAGCTATATAGACCTTTGTTAGGCAACACCCACACCATACATTTAGATCAGTATCATACCACTTTTAAACAGTCATGGCTTTCCCCAAAAGAATCCTGGGAACTTTAGTTTGTTAATGATGCTGAGAATTGTTAGCAGACCCCTGTTCCTCCCACAGAGCAGCAATTTCAAGAATACCCTGGGAAGAGGGATTGAATGTTAAACAACTCTGGAAATACAGTGGTACCTTGAGCTAAGAACTTAACTCGTTCTGGAGGCCCATTCTTAACCTGAGGTACCACTTTAGCTAATGGG
Organism: Podarcis pityusensis; assembly: GCF_964106645.2. Taxonomy (NCBI): domain Eukaryota; kingdom Metazoa; phylum Chordata; class Lepidosauria; order Squamata; family Lacertidae; genus Podarcis; species Podarcis pityusensis. The sequence goes on along the minus strand of NC_138039.1, from coordinate 30,695,024 downwards.
GCCTCCCGCTGCCGCTGCGCTGCCGCCGTGCAATTTCTGTTCTCATCCTGAAGTAAAGTTCTTAGCCTGAGGTACTATTTCTGGGTTACAGAGTCTGTAACCTGAAGCGTCTGTAACCTGAGGTACCACTGTAGTTGCTCTTTGAGGAGAATAGGATATCCTCCTAATAATTCTTTCAGAGAACCTGTTGTTGTTGTTATTAATTGAAGTGCTTATTATTATGACAGTTGAAGTGCTATTATAATTCATTAAATGTATGGTACAGACGATAGGAGCCAACTCCTAGGGACTGAGGGGTCTTCGGCTCCCCCAAAAAATATTTGAGGAGGCTGGACCCCCCAAAGTTGATGGGCATTTCCATTCAAATCATGTGTGTGCACTACATCATGTGATCAATTGTGCAAGGTGGAGCTTAACACCCCCCCCCCAATTTTTATTCAAGTTGGCATCCCTGGTGCACACATGCCCTTAGTTGCCTGCTTCCTACAAGGTTGCCTCAAGTTTCATCAGGTCAGTTTTGACCACAGTTCTCTTCCTTCCTCCGCAATGTGTTTGATTCCTTTCCACTGGATAACTTTATACCACATTACATTTGCATACTGAATGGCATAGAAGACAAGATAACCAATGTCATGGGATGTGACCCGTGTCATCCAGATTAAAATGCACATTTTTGGATCACTCATCCTAATCCCAGTCGAGGTTACATGAAAGCAGTCCAAATTCTTAACAGAATCAGATGTTTGCAATATTCTCTCTTTCACACACACTGAAAAATAAAAATAAAAAACCATGCAAGGCATTTGTGTATGCTTTGTTAACTCAACGTCTCCCCTGATGGCATAAAATCACCAGGCCTCTTACTCTTCAGCTAAGTACCATCTCGTTTAATGTGGATTTCCTAGAAAGTCTCACACATCTCACCCCTTTGCTCACTTCCTTCCTAGCCACTAGAATTCTGCCACTCCAGCTTCTGTGTTAGAAGAGTGCAGTTTCTCCTCCAGAGAGGAACAAATTTGCCACCTCCTCTCCTGGAAGAAGAGAAGAGCAGGTTCAGCATACCCTCCAACATGCCGCAGAGGAAAATTGGGATGAACATCTTTCAGGGCTGCACATTCGTAGGAGCCAGGTGACTCACATGTGAGCATAGCCCTACCCTCAGGTGTCTTTTGGGGCCACACTCCCACGGGAGCCAAAGCAGGACATCCCAGGATCCTGTGGGATTTGTTTGAGGACTGGTGCTTCTGCTACCTTTCCTTAATTAGTTAGCCCATCCAAGTGGGAAGAACAAAGTAAAAAAGGATAACACATCTGACATAACATCAGTAAAGAAAACCAAGGTGGGTCTACACAACCAATTACCTGTGGTTTCACAATGGAGTCGTAAGGCATTCACCAGTGACAGTAATTTAAAGCAGCAATTGAGTCATAGCAGCAAGCGAAGGCATGTACAAGCAATGGCAATTAAAAACAATCCTGGGCATTTTCGCAAGGACCATTGCAAATGATTCAAAACTGGGAAGTGAATTTCAGCACATAATGCTGAACACGTTTGAGGGATGGGAAAGGAAAGTCATGAATAGTTTCATTTAGGTGCCTTTTCACTCATTAGCTTTAATATTTGCAGCTCCCTGCATAACACGAAGTTCTCTGGGCCGATTACAATAATGATATGATCTTGCACTGAGGTTCACCATCAAATCCTGGTGCCAATACTGAAACGATGTGCTTCTGACGACGGAACATGTTTGGAAACGAACCAACCATGACGCACACACCACAGCAGTGGCGGGGAGCGCAGCATCAACAAGCTTCTCTGAATTGTCAATATTTCTCACTTCGATGCCAGCTCCTCCATCCCACCCTCTTTTCCAGCCCATTTGAACTTTAAAAGGCCAAGGAAGGGGGGGGGGAGATCTGGTGGGGGAAGAAATAAGACTTTAAATAATTTATTTGGAGAAACAGTCAGTGAAGAGGAACAAATAATGTTTCACTAAAAGAAGGCAGACCTCTGACCCTCCCCTTTTCGCTCTGGTACCTGAAGCCTGAGCCGGGTTGCATTAGTGAAATTCTCATTTGATGGCATTTTAATATTCTGCCTTGATGACTTTTTAGCAACATTTACTTTCCGAGGTCTTGAGTGTTCCCTCAGAGGAAATGAAACATGTCAAAGCCCATTACAAAAATCAAAATTTAAATACCTCGGCCACGTCAGGGCTCGCATGCAATCCCATCAGCGCTTAGACGGCGGCTCCTAGCTACTCATTCGCTCGCTTACTCAGTAATGAGTACATTTGATGAAGCATTCGGGGGTCATGGAACATACGTTACTGATCTAACTTAACCCATTGATTGCTTATACACAGAGGACCAGGGGGTATTTTATCGAAACGTAACGTTGGAATAATTTCTGCCGGCAGTGAAGGGAACTGATTGTCTGCCACCTTACCTCGAACAATTGCTGTGATGAATTGAAATTTTAATAACAAATATGGGTGGGCTTTATTTAAAGGTGGGGAGGCAAAGGCAATTTCTGTGATGGATTGGAATCTGAATCATGGTAGGTGAGCCCTATTTAAAATGGGGAAGCGGGGGGGGGGAGAGGGGAAAGCACTGTTTTGGAGGAGGGGAAGGCAGACATAATACACCTTGGAAGAGGTTTAAAAAAGTTATCCCTCAGCGGGGGTAGCCTTGCCTCTTGGTGGCTCTGACTTCAGAGACCACATACCATGGATGAGTGTTTGGCACACACAAGATTATACATGACAGAAAGACATGAACCCCTCAAAAATAGACTCTACACAGCCCCCCATTGGATAATCATATATTTTGATATACACCACCATCTAGGGCCAGTCGTGGCTGACAGGGGTGCCAACTTGAATAAAATATTGGTGGGGCCCACCCCGCATAATCAATCACAAGACATGTCATATGCACATCATTTGAATGACAATGCCCATCAACTGGGGGGCGGGGGGGCTGGATCCATCAAATATTTTATGGGGAGGGGCAAAGGAACCTCAGCTCCCAGGAGTTGGTTCCTATGGTGGCTGAGCACCACCACTTGTGAACCACTGGAGCCTGATCAGATCACAAGCCCTATAAATGCTAAGTATTATTAATGTTGCTGTTATTTTGATCAAAGTCATCAACTCCAGCCAATTTGGGGTTGAGCGATGGTGGGGACAGATACCCAAGTTGGAGATAAGTTGTTGTTGTTGTTTGGTGGGCAGGGTGGAATTGCTCCTCATTGTCCTTTTTTTTAAAAAAAAGAAAACAACAACAACCACATCAATATCTTGCAACCACAACTTGCAAGAAGAAAACCTGACCAACATTAAGAAAGATTTTAGCCCACCCTGCTAGTTTCCAGCTTCCAGGGACAAATCGTCTTTCCCCCTTTTTTCTACAGGGGAACATTTAAAAATACAACATGCTACCTACAATCTGAAGCTGTAGGGTCCGTTTTCGACCAACATGGGACTCCACCAACTTGCTCTGCTGTAGACCAAGGAGACCTGCAATTCTCTGACCTACTTCTTCCTCATTTCAATGTCCATCCTGTGCACCGGGGATGTTATAAATCCATCGTAGGGTGTGTGTTCTGCTCTGCTCTCCTGAAACATGAATTTATGCTAATGGCTGTCTGCATATGCTTATATCAAATACCTATATTAAACTTAATAGTCTGTTACATTGCTTCTTAACCCCGTGTCCACACATGATTAACTTTTCTGATTTCTTCCGAAGGCGCTATTAACACAGTGTAGCATTTTGCTCAACATGTCACTAACTTTGCCTCTCTGGCGGGGGGGGGTAATTATACACCCCTGCGCTTTTTACAAGGAAAAGGCGCGCATAAGGAGTTGGTGAGTCTATTAAGAGAGGGCTTAAAAGTTTACTTATTTATGGCTTCCAATGGGGGGAAAAATTGCTCAAATACAGAGGAGTGTTAAAAGGCAATCCATCAAAGGGAGGCATTTTTAAAGACTCTTTTCTACTGAAATATGACCCCCACAGGTTCATAACTTAAACCCAGGATGGAGGGAATGGTCTAGGTGTGCTAACTATTAAATTCACATCCCTTTCAAATCTTGGGATATGGTTTACCATGGGGAGGAAGGAGAAATCCAGTTTTGTTTTCATTTTAATGAGAAACTACCTAATTCACACTTCCCGAAACAATAAATATGCGAACCAAAAGACAGCTATTGTTTGAAATTCACACGTCTCCAGATTTTGCAATGCAGTTCTCCAGCCAAACAATAGGTACAATAAAGCATCTATTAGGGGGAAATGTTCATTAAAAGCATATATATTACTGAAAATAAGATACCAGAATACATTTGGCATTGTGGGGAAATGCTCACAAAATAAGATACCAGAATACATTGCATTAGGGGGAAATGCTAGCAAAAGTGTGTATATTAGTCAAAGCTACATACAGTGGTACCTCAGGTGGTTAAGTACTTAATTCGTTCCGGAGGTCCGTTCTTAACCTGAAACTGTTCTTAACCTGAAGCACCACTTTAGCTAATGGGGCCTCCTGCTGCTGCCGCGCCGCTGAAGCATGATTTCCTTTCTCATCCTGAAGCAAAGTTATTAACCTGAAGCACTATTTCTGGGTTAGCGGAGTCTGTAACCTGAAGCGTATGTAACCTGAAGCATATGTAACCTGAGGTATCACTGTACAAGACTTAGTTCATGAGGAGAAATTTGCACTGAAATACTGGTGAAGTTTCATGAGATTTTTTTGGAGGGGTGAAGAAATGTGGAGAAGTGAATTTAAGATTGAAAAAGAAGACACACAAAAAACCCACCTCAAAAGAGAACTGAAATTGACAGATCCATCGATCCTAAACCTACCTTCTGCTGATGGTCATCCTGCACAAGCCGATGGAAAATGAATGGGAACTACCATGCAGTTCTTCTCAGGCAAGTCTCTGTGATGTCCTTCCTAGGATTCCAGTTAGGGCTACCATACATCTGGAAGGAATCTTAGGTGTTTTAACAACTTTGGGGTTTGTCTAAAAAGCAGCTCAGCAACTTTCAGGTTTTCCTTAAAAAAGCTTAACAATTTTGGGGGTCTTCCAACAGCTTTTGGGGTGTCCTGGTTTTTATTCTTTGAAATATGGCAACCCTAATCCCAGTGGATTCAGTAGCTGTGAGACCACTTGGCTTTAAAAGAGAATTAGACAAATTCATGGAGGGTAATGGGTACTCAGCATGATGACTATGTTGTACTTCCATTGTGGAAGCTCCTTCGCCCTAAATACCAGTTGCTGGGTACCACAGGAGGGGAGAGTCCTTTTGGTCTTCTGTGCTTCCCACAGGCATCTGGTTGGCCATTGTAAGAGCAGGATGCTGAGCTAGATGGACCATTGGCCTGTTCCAGGAGGCTATTCTTATGTTCTCATGTTCTTAATCTTGGCTTGAGGTCAACTATAGAGAGGTCTGGGTGGGTTTAGAAAAAGATATGTGTTTGACTAATTTATTGTTAATTTTACATGCACTTTCTATATCAAATTAATGAAACATCCTCTTTATGTGAAGCCAGAAACTGTCTGTCTGCCTGCCTAGATTTGCTGTGCAATATGTTTATTCCATTCCGGGAAGATATTAAACAAGAGGGAAAACAAAGGCATCTTCCTATTTCAGTCTAAGGTTTGGACAAGCTTTCATTTTTGACACTGGAGAAATTTACTAGTCCCAGTGAAACATAAATCATATTTTTATTTTTTTATTTCACCTCAGAATTGACCTTCAAGATGAGAACAGCCTTTATTGGCTCAAGCGGCACTATCACATTGGGCAGATTTTCAGAAAAATGGACTTTCGAGCATATTTCCTGTCATTACATTGATATAATTTGGACTATCACTAGACTATCACTCAGGTTCTCCTTTTGGGGTTCCCATGGGCATCTGGTTGGCCCCTGTGAGAGTGGGATTCTGGACCAGATGGACCATGGGCCTAATCCAGCACACTCTACTTATGTTATTCTCCTGGCTCCCACTCCAAAACATGTAAGCAGAGGCTCATATTTGCAATTCAGAAATATATCATTATTTAAGCAAGTATCGGTACAGGTTCAGCAGCAGACACAGGGCTCAAGAGTCGCACTTCAGGAGTTCAAGCGCAGCACAAAAAATCTAGAGCTGAACAGAAGTGACAAGTATATCCCAATGAGTTTCCACACCCTGTCTGCCAAATTTTAAAGACACGGGATTGCAAACATGTGCTCTGTCAGGGGTTGGGGGTGGGTCTTCCACCTGTGAAGGTGGTACCTGGTTCTAGGGGACAAGACTGCATCCTCCTATTTGGGTCCCTCAGCCGTGTGCTAGAGAGAAATAATCGAGAAGCACTGTTGGTCTATCCCCTGCTTATGAACTTCCAGTGATATCTAGCTGGTCACTGCTGGAAACAAACGCTGCAAAAAATATTACCCAGAAAGGTTCTCCTTATTATCTATTGGAGGAGGAGGAGATAATGGAGCAAGTCTGTAGGTACAGATTTCCTTGACCAATATCATGCCTTCCCTAACACCCATTGATCCCAATGATGATATAATCCATTCTTTCATTTGTGCGTATGCTTAACTTCTCCCTCAAAGATACGAATCATGAGGAAATAAGTGAAAACACTGAGTTGCTATATAGCACTTTTTGCATCATGGCCTCTTTCCACCCCGCTTTGAATGTGACTGAGAGTTTGATTACAAAATAATCAAGTTTCTTGGGGGGGAAAGAACTTTTATTGTGCTCCAATCACAACAGAAGGGACACTGGCTTGTTTCTGAACAGCAGATTCTGGCATGGCTAGTGGAGCTCCATTTGTTGGCAAGCTGCATTTGGTTTTTGGTGTTTTTTCATTGTTTTTAAATCATACTTTCTAAGTTTAGCCTCTCCTCAGCTGGCTGCCAATCTGGAAGCCAAAAGACTTCAGCGATAAGCCCTTTCTGTCAGGTTTAATCAGCATGCCTTTAATTTCTCAGGCGGAATATCGGGGCCTTGCAGTGTCAAGCCGCGAAGCTTCGAAACATAAATGGCCAGTGGAGGGAGATGAAAGGGGACAGAGGAGGGCTCCTCACTGCAATTTGTCTCTTTGCATAATGCGATGTGGGCAACATGAGAAGGGGAACAGAGGGAAGAGCTGGTGGGGGGCACCCCTGTTGAAAAAGCCCTTGCCGAAACTCATTTGGACTAATACTTCAGCCACTGATTCCTCCTTGATATTGAAATGTCAGCCATTCATGGCTTAATCAGGCCTTAGTTTAACTCATTCCTCCATGAAAAGGAAATAACAGGAAGAGAAATAAAGGAGAATAGGAAAACAGGGTGGGGAAAGATGGAGAGACAGCATCATGTGGCTAACTGGCCAAATACATTGGGTGTTCTGTGATGTTTGGCCTCCCATGACCACTCAAGGTGGCTCCCAGGTTGTACCAGGAGGACTTCACATGAGCAGCACTCTCAAGCCATCCCTGCATGACAAACCCACATTGCTCTCATTTGCAGAGAGAGAACCGAGGCAGGGATAGGGCAGGAACATAGGCTAATGCCATATGCTGGGTCAGACCCTTGGACCATCAAGGTCTGTGCTGTCTCCACTGGGAGGTAGTGGTGGGTTTCAGCCTAAGGGCCACATTCCCTTCTGGACAACATTCTGAGGGCCACATGCTACTGGCCCTTTATTTGTACAGATGGCTCACCATGCTATAAAAAAGTCATTCATGACTGTTAAAAAACCAAAGAGGAGGCCTCTTGCTCAACTGGTAGGGCATCTGGCTTGCAAGCAGAAGGTCCCATGTTCAATTCCCAGAAGCATCTGCCGGTAGGGCTGGGAGAGACTCCAGTTTGAAACCCTGGAGAGCCGGTGCCTGTCTGCGTAGACAATACTGAGCTACGTAGATGGACTAGTGGTTTGATTTTGTGTCAGGCAGCTTCCTGTGTTCCCGTGTCTTAAGGGGAGGGCCATAGCTCAGTGGTACAGCATTTGCCTTGCATGGAGAAGGTCCCAGATTCAGTCTCTGACATCTGCAGGTAGGGATGGGAAAGACTTGTTCCAAACCTTGGAAACCTGCTACTAGTCAATGCAGGCCCAACTGCACTAGACACTGGGACTCTGTATAATGTATGTTGCCCAAGGCTGATGGCAGTTGTAGTCCAAAACATCTGGAGGGCTCCAGCTTGGGAAAGGCTCACCTGGTTGCTCCCCACCCCTATCATCTTGGCTTGTATCCTCCCTTCACCACTGAGGATCGTTTCCAGCGAGCAAGCTTTTATTTAAGCTGTTGCTAACAGTGTAACGTGTACAAAAGCCTTTTTGACTGCAAGAGCAACATTTCAATTATACGAATAATCAAATTCCAAGTGTTATTTGAATCATTCGCCTTCGTAAATTAACAGGGTCCTTCCCCCCACCTCTCTTTCAGAAGGGGGCCATAAATTACATTTTCCGCTACATTGGCAGTAAATGGGTAATTAATATCTCAACTTTTTAATGTTGATTTGAGAAAAATAAAATATACCATCTAAGACATGAGCATCGCTAGCTGAGCTCAAATAGCCCTGTCTTCCCCGAGAAGCAGGGCTACCATTTTGGAAAGATAGGGAACATCTTCCCTCTGGTGTTTGTAACTATTACTCAGAAACACCCACATTTTGGGTCCACTTTGTTTCTACAAAGTGAGCCGGTTTAAAGCTTTCTCCTTCTACCTTGTTATTTTCTGTAATTATTGGCTCTGCCATACAAGGTAGAACTAGATGTTTCTGTGCCTACAAGAACATTATTTGCTTTTACACTTCCCAGGCAAATCTTCAAGTTCTGTCCTCCTCCATCCTGGGGTTCAGTATCATATGGGCCTGGTTCTCTCATTATGACGAACACAGGTACCAGCTTCCTCTACACATGTGTGTACATATGTCGAGTCAGTGGTGTGTGCACAGGTATGCACAGGCTGTACACCTGTTGAATGTTGCAGGGGAAGAATAGTACAATTGTGTAACTCAATTATGTCACCAAATGTAAAATGTAATCTGTGAATGCTCCTCTATGTGCCCATTTAAGTTCAACAGAAGCTATCTCTGAAGTGGCCTCTGTGATAGGGGGCAGCGAAACATAGAATCATTAAGGATCATTCCAGTGGACACTTTCCAGGAGCAGGCCCCACTGAACACAGCAGACTTCACTTCGGGGGGGGGGGAGACAGGATTATGACTATATAGCTTCAATGTTCACTTATCTGCGAATAAGCCCTCCCATTCATTACATGTACAGAACTGTGCTGTTCAGAAGAACCTCTCCTCCTTCCGGAGGGGAGGGGTTGGTTGTGACCGGGAGACGATTCCCGCGTCACGCAAGGGGCGTTCAGCCTCCTGCCCCCTCACCATCGCTGGCGCGCCGCGCACCCAGTGGGCACCCAATCGGGTGCCTGTGGGGGTGTGTGGTTTAGCCATTCAAATGCAGCCGCGCCAGCTCTCCCCGCCATTGCTTTAGAGCTGAGATCTAAAATGTTATTTTAGAACATTTGGACCTAAGAACATAAGAGCCTGCTGAATTAGGCCACTGAGTCATCTAGTCCAGAATCCTGTCCACAAGCAGGACCTGAATTCAAGAGCACGTCCCGTCTGTCCATCACACACACACACACACACACACACACACACACACACGTTCCAGCAACTGGTATTCAGAAGCATGTCTGCCTTCATCCACAGAGGCAGAGCACAGCAATCCTAGCTAGTTGCCATTGACAGCCTTATCTTCTGTAAATCTGTCCACTCATCTTTTATGGCCGTCCAAGTTGGTGGCCATCACTGCTTCCTGTGGGAGTGAGTTCCATAGTATATCTATGTGCTGCACAAAGAAGTATTTTCTTTTATCTGTCCTGAATCTTCTAGCCTTATGTTATCGAACCCCATTAGTTTCAATGAAAATGAAACAATGCAAATTGGGGGGTGGGGAGTCAGCAATGATTTATTGTTCTGAAAACCATAGCAACAAGTCAACCTTTTGTTGTTGCTTGAGGCTCAGGTGGCCTCAGTGATGTGGAGTGCCTTCCATCAGCTTCAGCTGATGGCCCAGTTGCATCCTCATTTGGACAGGGATAGCTGAACTACTGTTGCCTATGCTCTGGTAACCTCTAGGTTAGATTACTGCAATATGTGGGACTATCTCTGAAGATGGTTCAGAAACTTCAGCTGGTGCAGAATTTGATGGCTAGGTTTCTCACCAGGGCAAGACGGTTTGAGCAGATTACTCCAATTCTGGCCCAACTGCACTGGCTGCCAGTTAGTTTCCAGGCCCAATTCAAAGTGCTGCTTTTGACCTATAAAGCCTTAAACACCTTAGGACCTCAATACCTTAAGGACTGCCTTTCCCCATATGAACATACCCAGACACTGTGATTATCATGTGGAGGGCAGCAACATGAGACTGGGCCTTTGGTTACAAGGGCTTTATATTTGTGGAATGCTGTTTCCAGGGAGGTTCACCTGGCACCTTCATTATATACCTTAAGACGCCGGGGGAAATATTCATCTTCAACTAGGCTTTTGGCTAACATCCTTTTAAATGTGTTTGCGGGAGGGAAAAGGGGGTATTGTTTCGTTTCGTTCTTGTTTTTATTATGTATTTTGAGTTTTTTTAGCTTGTATTTTAATGCTGTGAACTGCCCTAAGATATATGGATGAAGGGTTATATATAAATTTAAATCATCATCATCACCACCACTGGATTGATTTCTGTTCCAGAAATGGTACAAATAAGTGAAAACGACTGATATCTGCTCCCATTTTTGTCAGAATTCGCCAGCAACCTGAGTTGCATGTCTGTAATATTCTCCATGATCTTTGCCAATATTCAATAGCTGAATATCCTTTACAGTTTTGGTCTGCAGATGAGAGCCTCTGGCAGTCAGTGTCAACAATACGGAGCTAGATGGGCTTATTATACGACCGTTTCCTATGTTCCTACTGTAACATGACCAAAGTTACTCAACCAGTAAATCTTTGTGATATTTCGGGATTGGGTGGAACGTAAATGTCTTGCAACAGTGGCATGAGCTTGCATTATCATTTCATAAGGGAAAACAGAAGGTGATATAAGCCCACTGCCATTCCTTAGTTTTTGACGGAACATATTCATCAAAAAAACAAAAAAGGAGAAGAAAGTCCACAAAAAACACATGCAGGTCCCCTGAGCTCACAGCCATATGCTGCGGGAAAATGTCACCAGTTAAAGATGTATTCATTTGCTGTTTTGAAAACTCTGTTTGATATTCATGCATTCCAAGTGTTTTGACCTAGATTTCGGGAGAGGCATTAGATCCAGAACTGAACAGGAAGCTAGACAGCTGTTGCTTGTGCAGTCAAAGGAGGAATCTAAAGTGAAGAAGGAGGGAGGGGGGAGAAAGAATTAAAAAAGAAAACATTTATTAATGCACGCCAACATTGTGCACAGGCAATATGTTTAATACGAGATTAACTGATGTAAGCATATGGGCCTGCATTTGCTGTAAAGCTTTAAAGAAAAGAACAAAGGACAAAAGTTGGAAGTAGCGAAAGTTCACGTGGAACAGAATTTGCACTTTCTCCTAAGAATGAAAGCCTGGCAAAATGGCAGCGTCCTTTAATTATAAGCTCCTTGCTTAATGTCAAAATGTTCAGGGTGGGGCTGTTTCTTGTTGCTACTGGGGGTGGGGGGCTATGTTGATGATAGACCTTCTGCTTAGACAAAATTAATATGAAAGTTGACAGCAGCACTTAATTTCCATGAAAAGAAGATGTCAGGACTCAAATCTGCCAGGAAACGCCGCCCTCTGATCTGCCAGCCCTTCCATCTCATCCCTGATGAATGGGCGTGCTCTGAACTCTGTAGCTAGCAAAATGCATTCTGCACTTGAAACAGGAACTTTTTGCTAGTCTTACGTAAGTTTCGAGCCCTAACACTGAAAATGGGACTGATCCCTGGCAAACAAGACCAGAGAGCAATAGTTCTCTCCTCCCAGGCCCTGATCCCCAGCTGCTGGGCAGTGCTCAGTTTGGGTCGGCTGCTCATTGTGTAGGCCTGTCATCCTGCCATCCTTGTGTTCCCGTGCACTGACAGTTTCTTTCATCATGTTCCACTCTTCCAAGTAGGTCCCATATGGTAAAACTTAAACATTAATAAGAGGACATATGTAGCAGATTCATTGTTTGCATTTGCCCAAAATGTATCGGCAGTGCATTGCAAAACACAAACTGGCAAGCAGATCGACTTTCAAGGCAGCCTAGACCTAAATCATTTGCATGAAATGCTGTTAAAGGGAAATCCTGTCATGGCTAGAGGATCTTAGGCAGGCATTCAGTTTGTATTGGGAAAATTGTCACTGCCTCTTGAGATCCCTGGTTCACAGGTTTGTAGCATTCAAAGTCCCATTGCTGCCAGAATTGACATCAACATCCAGCATCTATAGGAAATATCTGGGGCTCCAGTGCCATGGCAGGAGCAGAAGGGGGAGGCTGCATTCGGCTGCCATTTACATTTCCCACAATGACCTCGGTGTAATGATGGGTGCAATGGATGTGTCTGTTGTGTTAAATAGAGTTCTCTGGAGTTCAGCATAATATTCCTTGACTTGAGTCTTAAGTCAGATTCAGAATTCAGCCTGCTGCTGCCCTGTATTGACTCTCCACCTCTTTCAAGGGCCTCGTTAGCCTCTTTTCCTGGCTTGAGACCTTCGCTCATCCTGCCACCAGCTGGAGCTTCTAAGAAAAGCAGATCCTCCTCTTGCTATAACTTCCAGTTGATCCTGCTCACCTTCTGAGTGGACAACCAGGTTCTATGAATGACAGTGTAGATGATACACTCCCTGTTTGTCTCCCTCTACCATGCACAAGTCACTCTGCTACTCTGCATAACTCCTGTTGCAAACCACCTGCATGAAACTCATGGAACGCTGATGATTCACAAGCCACACTTTAGGATACACCAATTCTAAAGCCACAGTGTAGCAGACCAAACAGATCTCACCTCCATTCACCGATGCCCGCTCTTTATGTGAGTCTGCTTTAAAGGGCCCCTTGGCTCCATCCAGATCTGGGATGGCTTGGTTGTACCAGATGAGCCAGGAGGAAGAGAAGGAAGAAGAAGCAGGTGGGGGTTGGAAGGCTGGCTCCCAGGTTTGAAGGAAGACCTGCCCTCGGGACTCCAGATGTCAGAGAGGGAGAAGTAGAGTGTACAGCCTCATCAGTGAGAGAGGTAGTGGAGGAGGACTTTGACTAACCAGAGGGAGAGGCTGAACAGGAGGAGACTTCCGGGGTGGCGCCATCGGTAATGGCGGATTCCCTCTGATCCGGAGGGACTGGCTCTACGGAAAACGGGTCTGTTCCGCTACGGCGAAGCGGGGACCCTTTAAAAAATCACAGGCGGATGAAGCCTGTGACCATGGGACTCGGCGGGCACCTTTCGCGCCCCCCCAATTCGTAAAGGAACCCAATTACGGGCTCCGGAGCGAAGAGGGGCTAGTGGCGCGGTGCTGAGAGTCAACTGCTTCTTCCGTGGAGCGAAGCCGCACAGCCGTTGCCGGAGAGCGCTACCTTTTTCCTGGGACAATTTGGCTACAAAAACAACTACCCGTGAGCAGATCAAATTTGGACAATTGGACTTTAAACAACGATCTGTGAGTAGAACGGAAAATTGGATTAAGAAATTCCTCTTAATTTGGCACTGAAGCGGGAAGGTCTAAACAGGAAGTCAGCCTTCCGTTTCTTGTAGATAGATTAAAGCAAAGACATGGCAAACTAGAGTTTAGAAAATCGTTTGTAAAGGATCAACTTTCATCATCTAAAATTACTGAACCCCCTTCGGAAGCAGGAGAAGAGGGGGGATTTTTCCGGATTGTTTAAACCTGCAGAAGAGAGTGTAAAGAAAAGTAATTTTCCACCGTCTTGAACCTGGGAGCGGGGTGTCAGGACAGACGTTTTCGGGAAGTTCATAGTCTAGACAAATGTTTTTGACAGACAGACAGTTAAAAGAAGAGAAACATAGTGATTCCATTGTTCTCTTTCACAGTTTAAAGAAACAAATATTGACAAAATATCTGAAAAAGGAAACTTTGTTGTTAGATCTGCTGTTAAAAAAAAAGAAAAAAGAAAAGAGATGGGTACAAATAGAAGTTCTTCCCCTACAGGGAGCTTGTGAAACTGTTATTAAATTTGAACTGGAGAGCTTTGCAGCTGCAATAGATTAAGATCGTGGGAACAGACTTCTGACCTTGCATAACAATGTACTCAGAGGCTCTGGTGCGTGCTTTCTGCAAGACAAGTGCTTTATTGGAACAGTTACATGAGAAGACGGATCTGATGACTGTTGCGATTAGAAATTTTGGACAGGTAGTGGGTATTTATATAGAACCCACCCAGGAATCAACTCAGGAGTGTGCTCTGACAGATCAGATGAGGGAGGAGGCTGTTGCTGGACCTCGGGTGGCAGAGATGGAGGGAGCTGTGGCCCAGCAGGAACATGAGTTGTTGGATCTGACAAATGAACTTGGAAAAAGCCAGATTTGGAGAGATAGAGTTTTGTTTGGCTTGGAGTTGGGGGGCTGGATAGATCCCCCTATGCAGGGATGTCTTGACTTTTCAAGTCTGGCAATGGGCCGTGAGGAGTTTGGGGTTGTGGGGGTCTTCAACTCAAGGGACCTTGAAACATGCTTTTAAATACCACATGGAGTTCAGTGTGGACTATGGAAAAGGGGCTGATCTGTCGAGAAGGGACAAAAATACTGTCAAGTTGGAGTTTCCACGAGTGAAAGGACCAGGAGACAAAGTAAAGTACAGGTATAAATATGAAGAAGATCTGCGGAAGGGACATGGAAGAGACTTAAGGGCCTCGGACATAAGATTACCAGGTTAATGAACTAGTTGGATGGGATAGAAAGGACTGACAAAACCCGGGACCAGGAGAAGCAACAGGAAGAACAGATATGGAGGACATTTGTTGGATGGATTTCCATTCCAGATAGGCACGAATAAGTGAACATTGGCAATTTCTGTTTTGGTTGGAATTCTCCAATGTCTGTACCCATCTGAGACACCTCCCCTTGTCACACTCATCCTCAAATGGAAGTCTCACAGAGAGAAATCTTCAAGCATACCCAGTTCCTGGTAAAAACCATACCTATAAATCAGGAAATCACCTTCCTTTTCTTTCAGTAGTGGCTACCACTTTTAGCACATCTGTTTATATATATTCAGTAGGATGTCATTGTAAATAGACAGGGGGATGGCTGGCACAGCACGGGTGTCGTCAAGTTTCTATCTCATTCCTTTCCCTTCAGCGTTTTCACCTGTTATGCCAGGTGCTCTCATTAGCCATATGTATCAATATTTGTCTAGCTTGAAAGGGGGGGGGGAACCCTCCCTGTTTTTGTATATATAAGGCAGTGCTGAAACAAGCTGTGCAGGGTAACCAAGTTTCGAATATTTCCTTTCGGCTTTCAGGAGTCAATGCCTCTTTTAACTCATTGTTCTTGGATATACAGAAAGAAAGAAAGAAGAGAGAGAGGTGAGGATGGGGTGGGAAAAGGAAAGGTGTGATCCATTTCTCCCCTCCCCCTCCCCTTTTAATTTTAATTTTCACTCTACAGGTATTTCAGATATGGTATTATCCATTATTTATAGCACGGGCTTGCTTGGCAGGCAGGTAGGCAATTTTATTTTCCGTTGCATAGTAAGTAAAAAAATGCTCTTAAGATTATTATGAGATATTTGAGGCTGCTCTGTTAGCTCAAAAGGGGGCACAGCCTGACCCATCTCAATCTAAAAGGCACAACACAAAATGAAGAGGGACTGGGAGGGAAGAGGAAGACACCAATCCCAGTCTGCCAACCCCCACCTCCCTGCCTTCTTACTTACAGCCAGTCCAGTGGGTGGCACTGCCTCTCAGTTCCCTCCTCCTCCTTAGTCTCAGTGTTGCCCTTCTAGACCTCTGCAAGGAAAAGGCTGGGACACAATTAGAATTCGTTGACTATGTCTGTCATTTGCTCTGGTACCACCTATTGGTGGCCTCCCTGCCTGTGAGACCCTGGCTGTATATTACAGCTTTGCTCAGAGATCTGCACTGGTTGCTGATGTCTTACCTGCCAAGTTCAGGGTGTTGTTGTTGTTGTTGTTGTTGTTGTTGTTGTTGTTGTTGTTGTTATTATTACATGAAGACCTTAACAGCTTGGCCCCAGTTTGCTTGCAGGATAACGCCATATCTCAAATGTTCTCACTCAACCACGTTGAACTGTGACTGCCCTATTTTACATGAGATATTACACGGGGAAAGAATGGGGCATTTAGGGTGGGGGTACCTCTTCTGCAAATTAGGGGCTGCCCCACCCTGCAGCCTCCAAGTCTTCCCTGTTTTCCTAATTATTTGCATTATTTTTCTAATTATTAGTATTAGTATTATTATGGAATAGGACACCCCTATTTTTGTTGGAGAAATGTTGGAACATATGCAGCCTTTAAGGAAGGATGGAGGCAAGAAGGGCAATAGCTCTGTGGAAAAACTGCTTCCCACATAGAAGGTCCCAGATTCAATCGCTGGCGTCGCTGGTGTTTCCAGTTAGGTCGGGTAACAATGCCATGCCTCAGTCTTTGGAGAGCTGCTGCCAGTCAATGGTCTGACTCAGAAGAAGGCAGCTTCCTGTCAGTGGCGAAGCTGCATGCTCCGATACCAGGGGTGGAGAGCAGGTGGGGGCATGACTGGTGCCCCCCGGGGGCGTGATGTGCACTCTGGGGGGGTGGCACACACCCCAGGAGTGTGACACGCCATGCGCGGAGGCGTGGCACGCATCCCGGGGGTGTGGTACGCCACCAGTGAGGGCATGGCACATGTTCTGGGGGTGTGGCACACTGCCTGTGGGGGCATGGCGCCCAACACCCGGGGGGTGCATGGCGCATGTCTGGGGGGGCTGCTGCAATGGCACCCTACTGGAACACTGGTGCCAGGGGCGGTCCGCTCCCCCCACATTCCTGTTCCTCCACCACTGTTTCCTGTGTATACCTGTGGCCTTCTCTAGCCCAAAGTAACCTTCCCAGCAGGATGTCATTTGAGGGGATTGCCACAGGTCCTAAAGAGGAAGATTGTCTTGTCAAATTCTTCCCTCTTCCCTCTTCCCTCTTCCTTGCATTGTTCTTTACTGTCAGAACCTCAGGTTGACATTTGACCCAGCCAGAGCCCTGGAGAAAAAGAGAATTTGAATCCTGTAAAATCCCAGCTTTTAAAACCAAGCATTTCCAGATTCTCTGCATGTCCCCTGTCTTAAAACCTGGAAAGTTTCTGCCTGTAAGTGTAGGCAATACTGAGCTAGATGAAATTATGGTCTGGCTCAGTATAACACAGCTTCCTGCGAAGGTCAAGAACTGAAAATGCTTCACGGCAATAGATCTAGATTTTCTTTCTTATACGTGAAGTGCAAAATATTTTAGAAGGGGAGTAGAACATTTCCAGTGGCCAGGAATAAACAAACAAACAAACAAACACCAAGAAAAGAAAGACACACATCACTCATCTGCCTCAGACACTGATCGTTCTGCCGGGATGGTAGCTGGGAGACAAAGAGAGCTGTCTTTAAGCTGAAAACCAGTGTGGGCACAAGAGAATTTCCAGACAATATTTAGAAAGAGCTTTACATACAAGGGGAGATCATCAAAATCATGGAAGAATTAAAACAGGAAGGGGAAAACACATATCCCACCTCGACACACACTCTTTCTCTCTCTCTCCTGGAATCTGTTATTCCGATCAGCTCATCTGAAAGATTTGGTAAGTCCAGCAAATATATCAAGAAAAGCCTATTGCCTGAAGATGAATGAACTGTTGTGTGTATGTTTATTCCCCCCTCTAGTTGATGGCATGATAAAGAAGGCACAGGATGTGTGTGTGTGCATGTGTGCATTTAATTAAACAATAGGGGAAGACAGAAAAGTCCCTGCCTACTCCCTATAGGTCTCCAGAGTCCCTTGTGCAGCCTCATATCCTGCCTTTATATATATATTTTTCAGACAGACATCCCCCTTTTGTTTTCCCATTGCCTGGCCAGCGCGTGTCAGTGCTGTAGCCAGCAAGCAAATATTTTCTTGTCGGCTCCACCTCTTCCCCTCCCTGGGCTCCCCACCGCACCCCCACTAGCCCCGGCCGTCCCACCTACCACTCACCACCCCATGCCGACCGCCTGTTTCCTGAAGACAGGAGGTCAACGCCAACCGGCCCGCCGCCCTCTCAGGAAGAGATAGAAGGACAGCACATGTATACGAGGAAGTCCCTGCAGCTGCCAGATTGTTCTATTCGCAGTTTTTTGTGGGCAAGTGTCAAGAGAGCCTGTAATAGCGACTTCCCGTCGGAAGGGCTTGCTGCTTGGAATGAACGACACGCCAGCTCCTCCACGTGCGCCCCGTCGGCCGGGTGGAAGTTCTGGGATCAAAAGATAAGGCCCTCTGAACCTGGTCAGGCGCAGGGCTTTGCCGTTTGAACTCTGGTACCACTGGAGAGAAAGTTCAACCTGGCAAAAAGGGCGTCATTGCCCATCGTGGCGGATTGAATCAATCCCACACCTATCTTCCCACCCAGATTTCCCCCTGCCCCGTTTTTACCTGAAAGAACCAAGGCTACAATCACTGGCTTCTGTAGTTTTACCACTCTTGGCCCTCAAGGACAGGAAGGGCAGAAACCATCCCATCCCTGGAGGTTTCAGCGACAATAGTCATTTACAAGCCCAGTCTTAAGGGTGAACTGAGGTTTGGGGAAAACCAGCATTGCCCTGTTGTTTCATTGTTTTACATTCTGCGTTTTGTAAGGAGGACAGACCCAATGGATGATATGACCGAACACAACTCATAAGAATAATATATGTAAAGGCATGCGTCCTTCTCAAAACCAACTTTTATTGCAGATGTTTGGGTGCCGTTTCCTTATCCCACATGCCCTTCTGCAGCTAATACTACATCAACACTATACAGCAGCATCATACTATTTTTACAGTCATGGCTCTCCCCGAAGAATCCTAGGAGTTGTAGTTTGTTATGGGAGCTGAGAGTTGTTAGGAGGCCCCTCTTTCCCTCACAGACTACAGTGGTACCTCGGGTTACATACGCTTCAGGTTACATACGCTTCAGGTTACAGACTCCGCTAACCCAGAAATAGTACCTCAGGTTAAGAACTTTGCTTCAGGATGAGAACAGAAATCGTGCTCCGGCAGCACGGCAGCAGCAGGAGGCCCCATTAGCTAAAGTGGTGCTTCAGGTTAAGAACAGTTTCAGGTTAAGTACGGACCTCCGGAACGAATTAGGTACTTAACCCGAGGTACCACTGTACAAACTCCCAAAGTGATTTCTCTCTCTCTCTCTCTCTCTCTCTCCCCCTCCATGCAAGCCATGCCCGTTTAAAGTGATGTCACAGTGCTTTACAAGTGGGGTGTGAATGTGTGTCTGTTCACTTCAATGAGTTCACTCAGAGTAGGTCTAACACTGAATAAAACCTGCTTTTTCTTACAGCCTGGCCTACCTCACATGGTTGTTGCTATAAGCCTGGCAGCTCTGAGAGCAGCATCTTTTTGAACCAGTGGCAGGGCCGTATGTCAAACCGCAAGGCTTCCCGTTCCCCTCGCTTTCTGAAAAGCCCATGTCCCTTCCCCGCTTCCTCCACAAGAAGAAGACCAGAACCTTTCAGGCTCCGAAAGTGTTAAAAGCATGACTAATGTAGGCAAATTTTGAACATGAAAATGGAGACATTTTCTGGAGGTCAGTGCCTCCGCTGTGCTGAAGCTCGGGAAAAAAAGGTGTAGGAGGCTGGTGCTGATTAAGACGCCGCATGCTGGGTTGGTATCAGCTTAAACACTTTAGCCTGTTACTGGCTCAGCGGGAGAGAGCTGAAGGAACACTTGATTATGAGGCTATATTTATGCCTCCGCTAAGGAGGCTTCTATAGATTGTGCACCAAGGACCTGAGCATATGATGCCTGCACCATTGTCTTTGAATTAACCTGAGGTTTCACAGATAATTTAGATCCCTGACTATGTGGGTGTCCGGCGCCCATTTACACATGGTTATGTGGCGCCGTAATTGACAACCCAAGCCGCCTGCGAAGGCTCCTTGGCTTATTTTAAATGATTCATGAAGCTGGCCAAGTCACTTCTAATTAATACATATTTATGGGCCCTGGCAATTTAAGTAATCATTTGGTCTTTGGATAAGGAGAGATGCCTTGGATTCCTCTCAGTCCAGCATTAGAAGCCTCATCTGTATCTAGCCGATACCATCTCTTTTCTTTTCCCTCGCAAGAAACCTGACCTTTTGAAATTCCAGTTTTGCTTCAGGAGGAACCCCGAAAATCTGCCTTTAATTTTACTTCAGGCAAAAATAGGCCTGGGTGGAACTTTTTTTAAAAGAACTTTTTTCTGGCTTAGAACCAAGGGGCTTCCTGGTGGGAACTAGAGTCATGAAAACGTCCCCTCGACTCATTTCCACTAATGCTGCTTGCATGTGTTTTATGGTCCTAGCAACTGCAGTGATAGTGCTCCCCCATGTCCCAGAGAGTGATGAGAGGCATTCTTCACCCATCACTAATATCATGATCCAAGAAACATTGTCCTGACCCTCACCAGAAACTTGAGAATGTCATGTTATCATGCCATGTTGTCAGGCACTGGATTTAGAGCAGAAATGGGGAAACTGCGGCCTCCTAGACATAGAGCTCCAGCTCCCACCAGTTCCAGACAGCATGGCCATTGGTCAGGGATGATAGGAGGATAGGACCATGGGTCTAACACCTCTGGTTTATATTAGAGGTGAGAAACCTCAGACTAGGAGGCTAAATGCAGTAGCGGCTGGTGGGGCTGCATGCATGAAGCTGTGCTGTTCTCTCTGTCACTTACCAAAAGGGGAAAGAGAGGGACATAAGGACATAAGACGAACCTAGCTGCTGGATCAGGCCAATGGCTCATCCTGTCCAGCATCCTGTTCTCACAGTAGCCAACCAGGTGCCTGTGGGAAAACCTCAAGCAGGACTTCAGCACAAGAGCATTCTCTCCTCTTGCAGTTTCCGGCAATGGGTATTCAGATGCATCACCCAATATGCAGGCTTGAGATTTTCAGAGCATGCAGGATTTTTAGTTTATGCTATCAGTACAAAATGTTATGTGTTGTTGCTTTTTATTTCCAGTGAACATTTCTCCAGTCTTTCTGCAGCCTCCCTGGCTGCCTGCACTTCCTAATGTGAAAAAGCCCCATGGGATGAGCTACCACCTGATGTCTTTTCCTGGACTTTGACTGAAGCACGGGCACCTCGGGGAGCTGCAGAAGTGCAGACCACTGGGGAGATAACTTCCAGAATGAAAGAAAGACACTCACAAACATCCCTTGGCCCTCTCAGATGTAAAGTAAGAAGGGCAAAACAACAACAACCCTGCACTTTACCCATGGTCAAGGGAGCATTTCTTTAGTATTCTGCAGCCTCCCTGGCTGCCCACTCTTCCTGATCTGAAAAAGTCCTCCTGTAGGAGCAGTTATTTCATGATGTATTTGCCTGGGTTTTGATTCAAGTGTGGGTACCCAGGAAGGCTGCAGAATGAAAGATGACTCACCAACACCACTCAGCCACCTCAAAACTCAAAATAAAGCTCCTCCTCCTCCCCTTCTTCTGCTTTTTCTTCTTCTTCTTTTTAAAGACCCTGCATTTCACTCATGAGAATTTCACTGAATCTCCTCCCCCTTGATAATTTCAGAATGTAATTTTTAATCTCATTAATAGAGAAAGGTTGGGGGAGGAAAGTGCAAGGGAATTTATTAGCACTGCACTAATTTTGAACGCCTTCCATTTTCTTCTATTCTGAGTTATATCTTACTCTCCAAGCATCGTCTTCCTTTTCTTTTTCTTTTTTCGATTGCCTTGAAAATACACCATGTAATGGTGCATCATTTGTCCCGTACTTTTGAAAGGACGCTCCAAGTTTGCTGTGACATTAATTTATCGCTGGGTGCCCAGCACAATGCTACTATACCTTGCCTCCTCAATGAAAACTGACACACGCTTGTCCTGGGTTTCTTTATGCCACGACCTTGAATGTCAGGGGAAAATATAGCTCTGCAGCTTGGTCTGTTGCTGGACTTTCTCTGTTTTCTCTCCTTCGATGTTATTACTTGGCACATCTCGTCACTTGCAAGGCCTGACAGAGCTACCAAGCAGCAAAGAGAAGCCTCGCTCATCTTTCAGCCACATGTCAGAGAGAAGTAGGTCTCTCTGCCATTTTGCACAAAAGGTGAATGTGTGAATGACTGGTCCAAATAGCTGAGCTATTTGGCTTAAAACCAGTGGGATAGAAGGACAGTGAATCAATTTGCACATTGAGGAGCTTGGCTTTCTTTAGTGAGCATGGGATCTATTATTTCACCTCAACTGTGTGACACTTTTAGGATGAAGTGGCTCCAGTTAACAACAACAACAACAATTTTATCATTTGTACCCCAGCCATCTGATTGGGTTGCCTCAGCCACTCTGGGCAGCTGGGCAATTTCTTTCATACCACACACACACACACACACACACACGGGCTCTAGCCCCTTATCACTCTGCTCACCAACCCAAATTACCCCCTTACCAGACCAACCCCACCCCCACCCTTTACACCTCTTCCACCATTTTACCTACTCCCTCACAGCTCACTGGAATTTCAAAGGCAATTCCATATTTGGCAATTCCGTATTTGGCAATTCCAACCACCACCACCCCAGAACTGCTGTGAAAAGTCTGAGAACCGGTTCCGATCTGAAAGCAGACCTGGTTGGAGACTTCCGGGTCAGCGCCATTGGTAAATGGTGGAGTTCCTCCGACCGGAGGAACGGGCTCCGTGGAAACTGGGTCTTCCCGCCGCGGCGAAGGTGGGGACCCGCTAGAAATCCCAGGTGGAGGAAGCCTGGGAACGTGGGGTTCGGAAGGGCACCAGAAGCGCCCCCCTACTCGCGGGGAATCCCATCTAGGGGCTCCGGAGCGAAGTGGGGTGAGAAGTGCGGTGCTACGAACTGACTGCTACTTTCACGGAATGAAGCCGCACAGCCATTGCCAGAGAGCGCTGACTTTTTCCTGTGGACAATTGGACTTAAAAACAAGTACCCATGAGTAGAAATGGAAAATTGGATCAAGAAATTGTTTTAATTTGGTATTGAAGCGGGAAGGTGCAAACAGGAAATCCGCCTTCCGCTTTTTTGTATATAGACTAAAGCAAAAATTTTGCAAGCTAAAGCCGGGAAGCTGTCAAAAAAGGACTAAATTTCCTTCATTTAGAATCACTGAAACCCCCCTTGGAAGTAGGAGAAAAGGGGGAAAACTCTGTTTATAACCCCAGCAGAAGAGGGTGTGAAGAAGGATAAGTTTCCACCGTCTCTAACCTGGGAACGGGGTGTCAGAGACAGAAACTGTTGGAGAGGTTCATTGACTGTGAACGTAACACTTTGACAGATAGCTAATGAAGAGAAACAAGTTGATTCTAATGTTGCCTTTTGCATCTTAAAGAAACAAAATATCTGAAAAATGAAAGTAACTTTCCTTTGTCTTTAAAAAAAAATGGATACAAGTAGATTGTCTCCTCTAGAGGGAGCTTGTTAAATTGTTGTTGCAGCATATATGAGACCCAACATCTGTGAGATTAAGACTGTGGGAACAGTCTTTTTTGACCTTGAACAAAGATGAGCTGGGAAAAAGACTGGCTGCTTGCTCTATGCAAGACAAATGCTTTGCTGGAACAGATGCATGAAAAGATGGACTTGATGAATGAGAAAATGGATTTTAAACAAATGAATGAGAAAATGGATTTGACTGTTCTGGTTAATAACATTGATACAGAAATTATCCAAGAACCAACCTATCAATCTGTACTGACTGGGCAAGTGCAGCTGACAATGGAGGAGGATGCGGCTGCACCTCAAATAATACAAATGGAGAGACCCGAGGCCCTACAGGAGCATAAGCCGTTGCTATTGAAGATTGAAGTTGGAGTGGGCCAAGGGGAGTTTGGAGATGAGGAGGTTCCTAGCTTTGGAGAGATCTTGAAATTTGATTTTAAATTCATTTTGGATTATATCGAGGACTGTGGGGAGTGGGACTGTGGGGAACGGGTGAGCTGGATGAAGGGTGATGGAGATCATTTTGGGTTGGAATCCCCCAGAGACCTACTCCTCAATGAGAAAGGAAAGAAACTAAGACAGAGACCAACAAGAGACAAGGAAAAGGGCAAGCACAAACAAGATGAAGAAGAACTGCAGAAGGGACATGGAAGAGATTTAAGGGCCTCGGACATAAGGCTTCCAGGTTGATGGACTAGATGGAATGGACAATAAGGACTGACATGACCCGAGACCAGGAAGAAGAGACGCTGGCTGATGATTGGAAGAGAATTTATAATGAAAATGTTTTTATTTTAGACTCAGCTAATGAATATTAGGGAAAATGTGGGAATGAAACTATACGACTTTAGCAGAAATGATATCAGGAGCTATGTATATTTGAAATTTAAGATTTAAGTCTTAAGGCACTTAGGGGTAAGATAAGGTTAAATAAATTAAGGTAATCTGAATAATAGAATATGGGAAAAGATGGTAAGGATTTGTTGAGTTAATTATTAGGTTAAACTGTTAAGATAAATTTTATAACAAAAATTGAGAAAGATGGAAAGAATTTGCTGAAATAATTACTAAACTAGAATACAAAAACGGAGGTGTGAGGAAGTCAATGAAACAAGCAAATGGAAATTATGGATATGCAATTTGGGATTTGTGGTTTTTTTCCTTTTTTCTTCTTTTTTACTTTTTTTATTGCTGTATTGTCGTATTGGCTCTCATATTTTGTGCTTTTCTTTTATTATTGTCTTCTTTTTCTTTTTTTGTATTGTAGTGTTGTTTTTTATTTTTTATTTCTCTTGTAATTTTGAAATTATCAATAAATATTATTTTTTAAAAAAAATGAAAGCAGCCCTGGTTGGCTAAGATGGTCCGTGTGAGCAGCAGATGAAGTATTGCGTTCACTCTAACACAATTTGCCTTTAGACACATCAAGAGACAGCAAATAGCCAAATATGAATGGCTACCTTGCGTCATGATGACATCATTGTGCCCAGGACGTGATCCCTGATTGACTGGAATCACTCAAAGAGGGATATATTTAAACATTTGTTTTCTGGAACAGCAGAAGAGGAGAAGTGACTGTGAACAGTTGTGAATGTCAACTAAGAAAAGAAAATTAAGGTATTTTTCAGGAGGAGGCTCTGATCCTCTGAAACCACAACTTTCCTAAGACAAAAATCAAAGTTGTGTGTATACACGAACATACAACTAGTTCTGCGTAATGAAGGGCAGGGCTGAGAGCTGAGAGCCACATTCCCTTGAGGGCAAGCAAGGGAAGAACTGAGAGCCACATTCCCTTGTGGGCAAGCATTTGGGAGCCATGTTCCAGCACTAGGCAGCCCCAGAGGGAAAAGTAGGAAGGAACAATGAATGTAAACCATACATTGATATGACACTTACCTTTGTGCTACATGCCTAACACACATAAAAGCCAGAGGTGTATCTTTAGGCTGGTATTTCCAAACACCAGCTCTTCCTGGAGCATTAAAAATATATATTTGAAAATATGGTGGCTTTCAAAAGCAGTTTGTATTATGTTTTTTTGGGGGGGGGGGTCTACTCAAAAGAACACGCCAAAGGAGTAAAAAACCCACCTGGGCAGGCCCAATCCCTTGGGGATGCCTGAAGTAGTTATTTACATTGTGGCTCTAGCCTGTTGGAAATAAGCTTTGCAATTTGCAATGTACCATGTGAGCATCCATTTTGCCATTGCATTTCTGAAACACCTTCAAATATTAGACTGTGTGTGTGCGCGCGCATGTGCTATTTATATCTAATCCCTTCATATATTCAGTCAACTATACTTGAAACTAATGAGGCTCTTTGCTTGCTACCACAACTGTTTTAAGGAGCCTATTCCAGAATGCTACTCCTCTAATGGATAACAGAACCCGTCTTCCGATCCCCAGCCTCGGATGATTAATGGGCATATTAATGGACTCGTATTATGAAAATCCTAATTCAGCAAGCACAGGATTTGTTGCCAAAGGGTTAGGAGCCATGCGGGCACCTCATCCCTTCATTTGCACATCAGAGACATGAAGGGTGCCCCGTGCAACCTGTGCCATTAAGGACGCCGTCCCCAAATCCACTGATGTCATTAAAGCTCAGTTAGATAAGGTCCTTCAACATTACCAGCCTCCTTTTGAAAAGTGCAGGAGCCATTCGCCGGATGGTTCCAACTCTCTTTATTTCACTCTCTTTTTGCCAACCGTTTCAGAAATGGGGCCTTCAATAAAAAAAATTCCTTTCTTCTTCCCCCATCCACTCCAGTCCAGGTAAGCACAAAGTGGTTAATTTTAATGGAAAACTCTCTCCCCCCATACCCACATTCCCCTTAAATACCGATGGATCCCTGCTGTTGTGTTTGACAAATAGGTTCCAGAAAGAAGCTCCATCTAGATGCTGTGTGTAACTTTATCTTATTCCCTTTTGAGCAGTACTGTTCTTGTAAAGCGATCTCTCAACTGCCTAAAGTCATTACACTTTTTCCCTTTCACATTGTACCTCTGTAAATGTCAGGCATAACTACATTTTTATTTGCGGAGATACTACCAGTATGAATGAGCAGAAAAAATGCCCAACGTCCCTTGCCTCCACTCTCTTTACCCTGTGCGCTTTCTGCTAATATGATTTGTTGAACAAATTGTTCCATTAATCTGGGGATGTTTGACAGAGTGAGAAAATAAGTGCCGAAGTGAGAAGATTCACAAGAATCGGAAATCTCGGTCCTCTCTTTCTCAAGGTAAATAGTTATTATATCAGGGTGTCAGGCTGGCGAAATGGATGTGCTCACATTCCCAGTTTGTAAATGTCACTTTCCTCCAGACCATCAGGGTGACAAATGAGGTGTGGGTTAGAGTAAGAGTTCATTCCTTGACAAAGTTCTTGCTGGTTTCTTTCAGCAGAAAGGCAATCCTCTTTCCTATGCCTCTGCCCTCCAATGCCTCCCTACACAAAAAGAAAGCTCCTAAAGGTTAAAAGGACAAAAAAATAGAGTAAAAAGATGCCCTGTGGTTCAAATTAAGCTAAGGGAAGGATGAATGAAGAACCTTGCTTTCAGCCCATTGGATTTTGTAAGAAAATCCACCAACCCCTTTCAATTCTGGGCACTTGCCATTTCTCAATTGCTTACTTCAAGCAAAGGTCCCAGATATTTTCAGACAAGTCATGCAATTCACTTGGCCATACTTTGCATCTTGGGTTGTGTAGTCTTTCCAGCTATGGTCTAAGCCATGTGCAAGAAATCTCCACACAAGACCCACCGTGCTCTAATAATATAATCAGTTTAGAAAGGTTGTGTGCCATTTTAAAGATATCTGCGTTTTTAAAAACTCAATTAAACAAGTCAATGCATGTTTTTAGAATTTCTCATCTTTTAAGGACATATTGAGATTAACAAAGTATGTGCTAAAGAAGCCCTATCCAGGTTTTTAAGCAACACAGGCCATCACAGGAGCAGGGCTGAGACAGGAAGCTATACCTCCTAGTGTCCACATGTTCAGTGCACATGTATACGGGGATGGGACCTTCGCATGTACAGCAGTATGCATGAAAGTTTTCACATGATCTGCCAACCAAATTGAAGAGTCTTCCAGGTACGCATGAAAGATCCCTTCACACAGATGTTTGTGCTGTATGCACAGATGTGCTGCGGGGAGCTAGTCAGGACAAACAATGTCAGGGCTAATTAGTGCAGTCCCCGCTCTCTCCTCCCAGGCTGCTGTACATGAGAGCTGTGATACGTGATCAGAACGAAATATAAACTTGGATCGGCATTACAATCCTGCTGGATCAGGTGAATCTGCTCCAGCATCCTGTTCTTATAGTGGCCAACCAGATTCCTGTGGGAAACCCACAGGCAGGATTCAAGCACAGGAGCACTCTCTCCTCTTGTGGTTTCCAGCAACTGGTACTCAGAAGCATTACTGCTTCCCGTTATGGAGGCAGACCATAGCTTGTAGCCATGGATTTCAGTGTGGCAACCATAAGTTCAAAAGTGAGGGAGCCCAATCATCAGCACTGGATCCAATTACTACCAAGTCAAGCCCATTAATGCAGCTGTGTGTCAAGTAGTACCAGCAGTGAACAAAGTCTTGTCAAGAGCTGCTTTGCTCTGCTTTCATCTGGGCAAAAGATTGGGCTGATCAGCCATCTATGGACTCACAAAGCTAGTTAAGATGTATGTTAATGCAGTCATCTCTGCTCATAAAAGGAAAACATGAAAGTATTGGCCCATTGAAGAGCTGCACATGAGTGGGAAAGGATAAGTGCACTGAGACTTCATATTTCTTCATGTTGAAGAGGACATCAAACAACATTCCTCATTTCTTGGTCTCCCCGGCCATTGCGTTTAATCTGGCACACATCCAATACAATATACTTTCGCTGATGCCTGTGTCAATATTTATTGAACAATTGGTCACCTGAGCTCAGGATTTAATTCTTTGTGGGACTTGTTTGTTAATTGCCACAGTGAGGCTCATTAACGACAAGGCACATAAGCCCATCTTCTGACAGGTAATTGATAGGGGGATCAGAAGGCTTGACAAGGAACAGAATGTTTTTTTGCTTTGATTTTTTTCTGCTGATGACTTTGAGTGAGCGACGTGTGAGTCCAAGGAGTAATGGAAATTCTCCCAACATCAAATGGCATTTAAAAAAAAAAATCTCAGAGGTCTCCCCCCCCCCCAAAAAAAATGGGTTAAGGGAAGATTTGACTACATATCCTTATTTGCATTTATATCCCATCTTTCATCCATGGAGCTCAAGGTGCCTCAATGGATCCCTAAGTTTATTTGTACAACAACCCTATGGGGTAGGTTAGACTAAAAGAGAGAGGAGAACAGAGGGGGAGAGAGAGAGAGAGAGAGAGAGAGAGAGAGAGAGAGAGAGAGAGAGAGAGAGATAGGACACTCAGTGATCCTCACAGCTTAGACATTTGATCATGGAAGTTGTATCTATTGCTGACGTTAATAAACATGACAAAGTTAGGTCGATTAATTTCAATACATCTACTATAAGTAGGGGTTGGTTGAGTACAAGCATGGGTCTTCCAGTCCTACTATGGACCACCAAGCTATAATGAAAGATGATGCCTTTCTTGAGCAGATACCAAACATTTAAAAGGGAGAGATATAGTAGCCATGGGAGACTTCAATTACCCTGTTGTTGTTGTTGTTGTTGTTGTTGTTGTTGTTGTTGTTTACCTATCCTAAGGTCCCAGTACAAGCTACAACATTCAAACATTATAAACAGTTTAAAACAACTTGCAATCACAAAAATATGCGGGTCCTAAAAATATATACCTCCCGTGTCAAAATCCAGGGTAAACAGGTGCATCTTCAGCATCCTTCAAAAGCTGTACAATGAAAGTGCTGGATGCACTGCTGTAGAAAAGGGGTTCCACAGTTTAGGGTCTGCCACAAAGAATGCCTTCTCTCAGCAGAGGCAGATATAGGGCAGTGTGAGTTGTGTGGTCGCACCGGATACACTGCTGAGGTGGGATGCCTTCTCAAAGCCCGGTAAGTGCTTGCTAAGCTTCAAGAAGGAGACATGAGGACTCTGACAGGGTCCTAGAGTCCTCTTGGATGCTTCGCTAACCCAAGCAAGTGCTTACTGGGTGTCGTTGACTGGTTGGATGCAGAGGAATGGTGGGAGGAACCCGCTGGAGACCCACCAAGGGAAGAAAGCTCAGAGGAAGAACTGGTCAAAGAGGTGGAAGCTATGGGAACCTTGTGAGGAAATGACTGTGTCCTCTCAGGTTTGATTATACAGGGGAAAAGGAAAGCTGACTGTAGTCAGAAACAAACTCTGGACTTTAAGACAGCTAATTTAAAAAATCTTAAGGAACTACTGGATGAGATTCCATGGTCAGAAATACTGGGAGAGAAGGGAATCCATGATGGATGGGAGTTTCTTAAATGGAAGATATTGAAGATGTTGGCAAACCTTGCAGCTTGGGTGAATTAGATTGACAGTTTCTAGAGTTCAAAGGCTTTATTCATGCAGAAACTACAGGATGAATGGAGTTAGCCTGTAAACCGGAACATGACAGTCCTCTACGTGGAGAAAATGGAGAAATGCTATTTGGTGATAGTGAGAAGGCAGAACTGCTCAAGACCCACTTTCCCTCTATCTTCCCACAAATGGAAAATAGTGCCCCACCTGGAGATAATAGAATAAACGATGCAGATAGGGAGCTGCAGCATAAGATAGGAAAGAGTTGGTTAAGGAACAACCTTGAATGAATTCAAATTTCTAAGGCTTGATGAATGATATCCAATGGTACTAAAGAAGCTGGCAGATGTAATCACAGAGCCTCTGTCTATAATATTTGAGAATTATTGGAGAACAGGTGAGGTCCCTGTAGACTGGTGGTGGGCAGATGTTGCCTCTTCTTCAAAAGGTGGGGAGAGAAGACCCAGCCAACTACCAACTGGTCAGCTTCACACTGATATCAGGAATGACCCTAGAACAGTTAATTAAACAGTCAGTCTGTGAGCACTTAAAAAAAAAGCAGCAGTGATTAGTTAACAGGTGGAAATAATTGGGGGGGGGGAATCCTGTTAGGCTGCAAGAGATTGTAATACATTGTTCTGAAGTCACTTCAGCACCAGATTGGGGGGGGAATCGTCCCCCAATCGCACCGCCCTTGTCCTGTATTTTGCCAGAACAAATCCTAAATGGAGGCAGTCTTTCAGATATTTGGGGCAGAGGCGCCTGTTGTCGACGTCATCATTCTTGCCAATATGAATGCAATCAAATGGCCAGTCAGCAGTTTTATTTGCCCATTACGCCTCTATATATCTATGAATCTTTGTAGATACAGATACAATTTTCAGGTAGAAATGATTGAAGATGCATGATCACATCCCCAATTAATTTCATGTAAGCTAAGAAGCCAGCTTTAACAGGTTCCTCTGGCACCAAAGCAGCCACTAAGCTTGTGGGCTTACAGAGGCTGTGGTTTCCTGCAACTCATGATATTGGATAGGCAAGATTGGTCTCTTGGATTAAGGGCTGAGATTCAGGTCTATACCACACAGCGAGGAATTAAAAGGTGTTGATAGATGGAGAAATTTACAAAGCTCTTTTACAGTGTAAAACAAGAAATTATGAGAAATCTCCTTTCAAGATAAACACAAAAGCACATTTTCCCACTCTAGGGCCGCATTGCCCTTTTACAAGTGAGAAATATTTTTCAGTGGAGATATTTAGTGTTGCCTTCTGAAGGGAGGAAATATCGCGTTAAACAACTCTCTCCAATGTTCTCTATTTTGAAAATGGGTAATCTGAAGAATCCTGACTAGACAAACATGAACATAGCATCTATTCTGATAACGCACTGTGTGTGTCTGTAGAGAGACTTAATATACTACACAAAATGCTGGTGTGTCATGGGATCCTGGAGAAAAAGCAGAAATTGCTGTACTTCCCATGTTCTCTGTTCAGAAAGAGAAATCAGCCAAGCAAATATGATTGGTAGTTGTTCACATCATTGTTGGTTTTTTAAGTCTGCAAACAAGACATAATCAATGGCATTTTTTACATCGTTTTGATGTTTTCTTTACGTTGAAATAGGTATAAGTTATGTAAATAGTTCCATAGCTTGCATTAAATAGTGGACAGTGAGGCAAATCATGTAGTGTTTGGTGGAAACTGAACTGCAGTGGACTAGAAACACCACTGATTGTGAGGAATACCAGTTGGAAAAGATGTCTCTGCCTTCTTACATCCCTAGGTGTGTCTTTCTGCATGCTACACACTTTGTGAACTATGCACACTTCCACACCACAAGGTCCTGGCTGGTGAGTGCTGACACAGAAACATCCTAGAAGCAACCCCCAGGTAGTTTTGTGAAGGACGAAATCCAGCAAGGAAGAAGTCTGGTGCCAAGTTATTGTGAGTTAAATTGGGGTATGTGGTTCAGGAATTTTAGAAATGGTGGACATTTCCAAATCAACACCACCCCTTTTTTTGAAAACCATTGGCTTAGCTTAGGGATAGGAACCTTCAGACCCAGTATGCTTCCAAGCACAATTCAGAGTGTTGGTGCTGAACTTTAAAGCCCTAAACGGCTTCGGCCCTGCATACCTGAAGGAGAGTCTCCACCCCCATCATCCACCCGAGACACTGAGATCCAGCTCCGAGGGCCTTCTGGTGGTTCCTTCATTACGAGAGTGAGGTTACAGAGAACCAGGCAGAGGGCCTTTTCGGTAGTTGCTCCCCACTGTGGAATACCCTCCCAGCTAATGTCAAACAGATAAACAGCTATGAGATTTTAAAAAGACACCTGGAGACAAACCAGTTCAGGGAAGTTTTTAGTGTTTGAAGTTGTATTGTGTTTTTACTATTTTTTTTTGTTGGGGCAACTCAGTCAGATGGGCGGTATATAAATTATTATTATTATTATTAATAATAATAATAATAATAATAATAATTGCCAATTGCAGTCCTCCAGGCCTCTTCACCTGGCCTGTGGGATTATCCCCAAGCTATAACCTCTCTCCCCAAACCACACCCCTTATCTTCATGCCCTCATTGAGTGTCTCTGCCTTGCCAAAATATGTAATTGAAATCTGTTAGTGTCTCTTGCTTGCCTGGACTGAGGATAGAGAGGGGTGTGTGAGCTTGTGTACATAGTAAATCCATTACTCCACCCACCATTGCCTCTGGTCCACAACTTGCAGGTTCCCCCCAGAAGATTGCCCAGAGGGGAACACAGCCCCTGGACTGAGAAGTCTTCCCCATCCCTGCCCTAGGCAGATGGATCATATATCTCCTATTATTAAAGAGTGCAAGTGGGGAAGGGGATTTCTGTCTGTTTTGTAATTCCTCCATCATCCCCCCCCCACTGCACATTCCCCAAACACTTACCAAAAGCTAGAGAAGTAGGAAGATGACCTTCATGGTATAGGTTCACTGACCTTGACCTCACTAGGCATCAATAGGAGGTTGTGGAAGCAGGAAAACGGATGTCAGCCTTCTACTTTCCCCTTGTCCTCCAGGCCCCCATAAATTAAAACATTTCATCAGCACAGGTGAGCTTGTTTGTATAAAGGCTTTATTATCTGGTGCATTTATATATATATTTTACTCGCAATCTGCCTGATTCCTAATGTGACCTAAAGAATGAGCTGGGGATTTATTACAAATTCAAGTCAGTAAACTTTCTGGCTGAGCAATTAATCACTGACATGAAGGAATTTCTCCTCTCCAGGTGGGGAGCCCATCCAAAAACTAAGAAAAATAATCGGGCTAATTAATTCTTATCTGCAAAGAGCAATTAGATAAACGACCTTTTCTATATAAAAAAAGGACTGTCACCCCTAGCAAAGAGCTTGGCTCTTAAATAGAATAATGTGACTGAACGTCTCTTTGCTGGGTCCTCTCTGCTGTGAAATTGAGATCACAGAAATGAAAATTGGGGAGGAGGGAGAAAGAGAAGGGAATAGGTTAATTAGAGCTGAGACTGGGTGGGTGGGAGAGAGAGAAAAAGAGAGAGAGAGAGAGAGAGAGAGAGAGAGAGAGAGAGAGAGAGAGAGAGATGTCCTATCACCTTTCTGTCATTTCTTGCAACAACTGTGAGCCATATGGAAAATCTTAAGTCCATGTTCCCCTTGCAACACATTTATTCACCATGACAGTGAATCGCAGATGAACCACATGGATGGACATCTTGTTTATCCAGTCTATCCATGAAAGGCCATAGCTGTTTTTAATGAATGCATGCTTCACTCCTGTTGTCACAGCATCATGGGTTTTGTTGTCTTTCCTGAGAAATTTCATAATTTTCCTTCAGGATGAACACATACATACAAGAAGAGCATTGCCACAAAGCAGTTAGGAAACAGTGTTCCACATACCATTTAAAACAGGAATGTCTTGCAGGGTCTTTCCTGTGTAGAAAGGAATCTGATACCTACTGTTACTACTCCCACCTCCTTATTATAAGGGTTATTCTTCTCTGAGTTGGAAAAAGTGGGGGATGGGACAGGTAATATACATTAAATCAGATTCCTGGAGTGTTCATATCAAATACTTCAACCCTTTGAGATTTCTCTAGCATTTGAATGGGACATTCAAAAAGCCCAATTAATGCTGGTGGTGGGTCAGAAAGGGGGTCACACATCCCTCAGTTCAACCTGAATTTTACATTCAATCATTCAGTATCCCGCTTTTGTATTTTTAAATTGGTTTTAAATTTCAGAATTGGTTTTAGCCAAGGGAGCACACAAAGGACACAATTTAAAGCAGAAATTCCAAAAGGGCTTTTGGAGTGGCAAGCAACCAAGGAAAACAAAAACAAAACAATGCAATGAAACACAGCCAGAGAATTCAGCTTTAAAAGAGATTTCAAAAGAATAGAAAGTTTCTTCTTCTATTTTGGGAGAAGGACATGTTCAGATCAGAAACAGCTCGCTGAAGGGGTGGAGCTGTTATGCTAGTTAAGACCATACGAATATCAAAAGAGCCCTGCTAGAGAAGTCCCATCTAGTCCAGCTTCCTGTTCTAACAGTGTCCAACAAGGTGCCTGTGCAAAACCCAAAAGCAGGACCTGAGCTCAAGAGCATTCTCCCCTCTAGCTATTCCCAGCAGCTGGCATTCAGAAGCATCTCTTACTCTGAAGATGGAGGCAGAGCATAACATCCTGGCTAGTAGCCATTGATAGTCCTCTTCTCAATGAATGTGTCCAATCCTCTTCTGAAACCATCCAAGTTGGTGGCCATCACTGCCTCCTATGGGAGTGGGTTCCATCGTTTCATTATGCACTGTGTCATTTCTTTTATCTGTTATGAATCTTCCAACCTTCAGCTCACTGGGTGTCCAGAAGTTCTAGTGCCAAGAGGGAGAAAAACATTTATCCACTTTCTCCATGTCTTCTATAATGTTTATATACAATTCTGTCATGACACCCCTTGCCTGTCATTCCCCTAAGGTTTCTTGGCAGATGGGTGAATGTTACTTACCGGGAGGGACAGGAGCGGTTGGGGGAGTTGGTGCCATGCAAACACACAGGTGGAGCCAATCTGGTGCCCCTGCTGGTGTGTTTGCACCGTACTGACCTCCAAGCCACTTTGGCTCTCCCACTTTCCCTCCATGTAAGCATTATTTGGGTGTCAGCATTTTCATTCTCCCATTGCTGGATATGTGATTGTTACATCACATGTCTGTGTTTATTTTCCAGGCTTGGAAAGTGTGAGAACGGAAGTCAGTCTTATCTCTTCCACTGTATTGTACTTTTGTACTTATTCTTTCTTCTCTCTCTCTTGGAGAAGTTGTGAGAGGACGCCATGGTTGCTTTGTCCTGTATATAGGTAAAGGGACCCCTGATCATTAGGTCCAGTCGTGGCCGACTCTGGCGTTGTGGCGCTCATCTCGCTTTATTGGCTGAGGGAGCCAGCATACAGCTTCTGGGTCATGTGGCCAGCATGACTAAGCCGCTTCTGGCGAACCAGAGCAGCGCACGTAAACGTCGTTTACCTTCCCGCCAGAGCGGTACCTATTTATCTACTTGCAGTTTGACATGCTTTCAAACTGCTAGGTTGGCAGGAGCAGGGACCGAGCAATGGGAGCTCACCCCGTCATGGGGATTCGAACCGCCGACCTTCTGATCGGCAAGTCCTAGGCTCTGTGGTTTAACCCACAGCGCCACCCACATCCCTGTCCTGTATATATTGCTTAATAAATTACTTAGAATGCCACACCTAAGCTCCACATCGTTTCTGCTATACTTTGTTGATTGAAAGTGCACATATCTCCAGATATGTGTCACTGGTGGGCACCGGGACTGAAGATTTATGAACATCCTGGGCTGCGCTTCACAAGGAAGACACCCGGAGAGGTTTGTCTTGATCCAGGGGCTGTGTGTGCCCCCCAGGCATGTTCCGACATTGGGAAGCTCTGTAGCAGCGCCATCTCACCCAGTGAACTCCTTCTGGTTGGAATCTTCCTCCCAACAGAGCTGGAAAACTAATCCCACATAGCTCAGCCTTTGACTTTTCACTGACTCCATCTGCCAGCTTTTTGAAACACTTCCTGTGTAATATAGAGTAGCATAGCCGTTACTATGGCCTGTTGTCTCCCACTCGCTTTTCTGGGCTGTAACCCATGGCACCCTTGCTCCTCATGTGAGAGGTATCTGCCAGGCAGTGGCTGCCAGTTAGCATGCCACCCCTCCCCACTCCTGGAAGCGTGGCATCATGCCATTTGTGAGTGAGGCAACACCAAAGCAGACACTGGAGCAATTGATTCAAGCTTATCTGAGCATTTAAAGATATAAGCCTGGATGGCTGATCATGAAACACTAGAGTGGGGAGATTAAGGCAATCCACTCTGGTTATAGTTAATCAGATCTTTTGCCTGCAAGGAAATGATCCAAAGCAAACACAAGGATTTCCTACCACTGCCCTCCCTTCTCCCCATTCACCTCTCCACCAGGAACACATCCGTTCCATTTCACTTCACCAGAAAGCCGGAGCTGTTAAGCATGAGAAAGATCTTTGGTGAAACCAGAAGCCAGTGGCTGATTTTAAGATTCTTTTCCATTAAGTTCATTGTTCTAGGCCGTGGCAAACCTGCAGCAACAGTACCAATAAAGCAATATAGATCATGCATACATAATGTGAGCCAACACCCAGGAACCGCCTTGAGCTCTTGGGATGTAGTGGAGTATATAAATCAAATAAATAAAGTAAGTAAGTAAGTAGGTAAGTAAGACAGATGTTACCAGAGACACCAACAAACTCAAATCCAGACTGATTTCAAATTAAACCTCTGAATCACCACAACAGTTTATAGCAATTTTAACTATCTTCTTTTTCCTGATTGTTTTTTTTTTTTAGCCAGTGCACATTCTCTGTGTTGTTATTGTTACTCAGAAATGGGACCATTTCTGTTGCAGTGTACCTGCTTCCTTGTGTGAACAAAGGTTTCTTGGGTCTCTAAATAAAGGGCAGGCTAACAGATGATGGTGGTGGTGATGATGGTGATTATTTATATGCCACCTATCTGCTAGGATTCCCCAGCTATAATAATAATAATTTGTTATTTATACCCCGCCCATCTGGCTGGGCTTCCCCAGCCACTCTGAGTGCCTTCCAACAAATTATAAAACTACATCAAACATTAAAAACTTTTATATGCAGGGCTTCCTTCAGACGTCTTCTAAAAGTCAGAGAGTTGTTTATTTCCTTGACATCTGATGGGAGGGTGTTCCACAGGTGGAAATAAGGCCCTCTGTCTGGTTCCCTGAAACCTCTCTTTTCACAATGAGGGCACCACCAGAAGGTTTTCAGAGCTGGATCTCAGTATGTGCACTAAATGCTGGGAGTGGAGATGCTCTTTCAGGTATACAGGGCCAGTCATTTAGGGCCTTAAAGGTCAGCACCAACACTTGGTGATGTCTTCCACCTGACATTGACTACAAATACAAAGTCTGTCTGCGTACAGAACCTTGTTGTAGTGGCCATCTAAGCAAACAGAGCTCAGTTCTAGAAAATAATAAGAGCCTGAAACATCTTGACAAGCTGCTTTCCAGAGTTGCTTATCATTCAATTCCATACAGCACAGGGAGGGAAAATGCTCAATAGGCAAAGTTGCAGTTTTTAAAATATGCTTTAACTGAGCACAATCTGTTCTTGCCTAAATTGTTGGCCCTTCAGATTCTGTATGAAGAAGAGCTGCTGATATCCCTGATGGTAGAGAGTATAAGTTCAGGGGGTGCTGGGTGGGATTTGTTCTGTTTCCAAAACTTGAATGGAGTTCGAAACAGAGCTGTAGATTACAATGCCATGGTGCATTTGGGAAAGCACTTTACTACCAGATCTTTAGGGTACTCCCAGTGTTGGGAAGAGAATCTTGGACCCCATTCACACCATACATTTAAAGCAGTGTTGGCCAAACTTGGGTCTCCAGCCATTTTGGGACTACAATTCCCATCATCCCTGACCACTGGTCCTGTTAGCTAGGGATGATGGGAGTTGTAGTCCAAAAACAGCTGGCCAACACTGATTTAAAGCATTATGATGCCACTTCAATCATGCAAGCAAATGTGAACGGCAATTCACCACAGCTGTTCTTTTAGTCTGCAAACTTTATGTAACCAATTGTGTTATTGACGGCATCATTTTCAAGGTTTCCCTTCCACAGAAATTGATTATTTTCACCCATAGCAGAAAGTGAGATGAACAATGTCAGTTTCAGCAGAAGCCGAATTGCAGTGGAAAGGAATCAGCACAGATGGTGACAACCACAGGATCGGATGGATACTGATATCTCCTTACACCCCTGTGTGCAGGCCTGGAGTTCAGGAGCAGAACTCATCAGCCCTGGGTCTACATTTATATTTGTATCTCTACTGTATATTG
Organism: Podarcis pityusensis; assembly: GCF_964106645.2. Classification (NCBI taxonomy): domain Eukaryota; kingdom Metazoa; phylum Chordata; class Lepidosauria; order Squamata; family Lacertidae; genus Podarcis; species Podarcis pityusensis. The sequence continues at coordinate 30,656,505 of NC_138039.1, read as the reverse complement.
AGGTGCTCCAGAATGGCTCAATAAGTGCCTTTTTCTGACTAGTTTCTCATGCAGATACTGATTAGAACCAAAAAAAAACCTAGCTGGGTGTGAATCAAAATCAGGAGATTCCATTTTGATGTTCCTTCCCCCCCTAAACAAAGAAGAAGTATTACTTCTTAAGTGTCTCTCTATGAATGGATGTATTGTTTTGTTTTGTTTTCTGGTTTTCTGGGGTTTTCAACAAAGGTTTGCAAAGTTGTTCCTTCTTTCATACAAAGCAGGGCACTTATTTTCAATAATTTACATAGATCCTGCCAACCTCAACAGGGTATTCTAATGAATAACTTATTGGACGTTGTCACCTAGTAACGGGTCAGCTTCCCCTTTGCGTTTCATTTTGAAGGGGGCAGAGCCAGGCTTTGATTGGATTAACAGGAACGAAACTGCAGGGATGAAATTATAAAATATCCAGCCGTTATTTCTATAACACCTCCTGCTTACAAATGGAGCTCTGATTTTTTATCACAGCAGCCTCTGTGCCTCTCCGGACTCTGAATCAGAAAAGAAAGTGTGTGTTTTTTTCTGAATTAAGAACCACCTTTCATCTTTATCTCTCCATTTATGTGCTGATTAGACCTCTGTTTTCAAGGTGGGATCATCCCTACTTGATCCCAGAAAATCTCAGAAGGCTCACTACAAAGGGGAGTGATCTGGCTTCTCCATAGGGTAGCGTTTGGGGGCCAGTTTTTCCCCCTTTGTTTCCAGAGGGCCTATGCTTCAGTAGCTGAAATGATTGGAGATGACTCAAGCTCTCCGAGGCAGGCCTCCGAGCCCCTTGCTCAGCCTAACGTATGGAAGCATCATCTTGCTTGACAGGTTTTCCCTACCCCATCTGCAACTGCAAGGGAATCCATTATATTTTCCTAGTCTCTCGGGATGGAAAAGGTCTCGTGCATCATTACTCCTAGGCAAATGTAACTGACTCTACAGCATACCTTAATTTGCCTGCCATAATTATAGGTCACTCACCCTGTATATGTGCGTGAGAGGGAGCGTGTGTGTATGTACACATAATTTATTTATTTATGTTCTTTTCAGCCATACATAAGGTGAGTCACACAAGATGGTGATATTTGAATTACTATGGAAATGCTGATTGCCCTCCATCGCACTCAGCAGCAGCATCTAAGCAGGTCCAACATCCTGTTTTGCGTTGAAGGAAGAGCTCAAAGAAACTGGTTGTGTTCATGTCCAAAAGTATTTGTAAAAGATGAAGAGTTTGCAATTAACACACACACACACAGAGAGAGAGAGAGAGAGGGAGAGAGAAAGAGAGACAGAGAGAGACACCTGCAACTAACAAGCAGGTCAAATTTATGTGTTTTCTCTCTCTCTCTCTCTCTCTCTCTCTCTCTCTCTCTCCATGGAACTGGGTATAGGCTGGGATTCAGCTGAGAAGCAAAAGCTACCTTCAAGGATCTAGCAAAGCTGTAAGTGAATGTCATGAAACGGAAGCCAGCCCAAGAAAAGAAATTCACATAAACACACCCAAACACAGACCCAAGCGCAGGCATCTCCCCATTCATTTCACTGACTGCGTTTGCAAGTTAAAGCTGTTTTATTAATTATGTTTGACATTTCCTTAATTAGTTTCATTTACAGCCCATCAGCCCCTACCAGACAACAGTCCCATACATCATTTCAGTCGAGGTCTGAGAAGCCTACCGATTTTATTATTATTATTTTTCAGAGTGAGAGAGAAAGAAAACAATAGCAAAAGGTTACTTTTGTGGACATGCATTCCCTTCTCTGTCCTTTCTGTAAAACCAAACATTAAACAGATTGCCGTCCCTGGGGCTCAAGTCACTTGGAAGTTCTCCTGTGTAAAGCATGCAGACTTTCCAAGATACGCATGAAGCTTTGCCCTCGTTTTCACAGTTACTTTGGATTTATTTTTCATGGGGAGGCTTTGCCCTGGGTGGAAAATGTGCAATGTGATAAGAGGCAGAATTCAGCTTTCCAAGAAGCTTGGCTGCTGCTGCTGCTTTGCAAATTTCTAGTGATCTATTTATTTATCATTCTAAAAGCAAGTTTCTAGCCATCATCTCTTACCAATTATTCTTAAAACAAGCCCCTGGTCATTATTTATATATTTCTAGACATGTTGTTGTTGTTGTTCTAATGTTAAAAAGTGGGTTTCTAACCATCATTATTTTTTTTCTAATTTAAAAAAGCAAGTTGCTAGCCATTATTAATTCTTCCTTCATTTTAAAAAGCAAGCTTTTAGCTGTTGTTGTTATCAGAATCATTATCAAAACCTTCCATTATGGCATGAACTTAAAGTATCCTGCAACATTCCATGTCCTTTCCGGGGTGTCTTTAAGAAGGCTTAAACTATCTGGATCATTGCAGGGCTGGGTCTTTGCCATCAGGCTGAAAACTGCCTGGAGTACCTGCTTGCTTTGGTTTTTCCTAAGCACCCCTCATGTTTCAAGGCCTTTGCCAAGCATTCTTACTTCCAGGTCCTCCAGAACATCAAGATAAGTTTGGTTGGCCAAGGAATGGCAGCTGAGTTCCACCAAAGCAAACATCAGGCCCTTCTATGAAACTGTGCTTCAAGTAGAAAAGATAGAGGGTTTTCTTCAGTTTATGCTAAATGTGGATTGGAGCACAGTTATTTTGCCCCACTTTCACTTCTCCAAACACAGTTTTTGGCTCAAAGAACATGCAAAAACATACAAAAACCTGGAAGTAAAGAAGCAAACAAAAAAGTGCATTTCCTGGAAAATATTTTTTGAATATATATATATATATATATATATATATATGGGTTTTTAGTATGTATATGTATGCACATGTGTGTCTGGGTATTTCACAATGACCAACAAAGCAGAAATGTTAAATTTATATAGCAAAACCTATCGGCTTCCACAATTATCAGTTGCTCTGTAAAAAACGGTGCTCTTTCCAATACAGAGTTTTGAGGATGGAATGCCCATTAGGGGAAGGGCCATATGATTCTCTTATCCTATGATCAGAGTAGATAGTACTGAGGAAGATGGACCAATGGTCTGATAAACAGCTTCGTATGTTCCTCTGTTCCTTCGTTCACTGAAGCTACGCAACACTGATACTATTCTGTAGAATGAAGCCATGCAGGATATGAGGATATAGGATTAGAATGAGATGGTGCAGAATTATGAATGAACACCTACAAAACTGACCCAGACCAGAAACAGACTGATTCCTCCATCCCTAGCTCCAACTTCTATTTGTAAGCCAAGAGAGGAATGAATCATAAAAAAAATGTCACTGTGCTATATTGCTTTCTAAGAAAACTTTTCTGAAACATTTCATCCCAGTTCTGGATCTCTACCTGCCTCCCTCCCTCCCTCCTTCCCCTCCCCCTCTCTTTTTAAGTTCAGAGTACACAAAGCCCTTAGTGCACATTTTGTGTCTATATGGAATGTTACTGGGTATTTTCATTGGTGAAGAGTAAAAGCAAGAAGGTAGAAAGTTGACCTAAAATCTGGCACAGGTATTTCCAGGCAAAAGCCCTGAGAAGCTTCCATTCCCATAAATCTGCCTCATCTGGTGATGTTTTGGTGATTTTTAAAAACCAGAATTCACTTTGCTCTATGGCTATGGCACACTGCATGTTGATAAGGGATATGGAAGAAATTTGGTTCGGTTCACATTTTTTTTATACACAATTCCCTATTTCACACTTCCTGAAACAATACACAAACCAGAACACATCTATCCTCATCTTTCTGAATTTTGTGATGCCATTCTGCAGCCTCATTATGTGTGCACAAATGGGCATGAATTGCATCCATTGTTAGACATATTCAGAGGAGACCCACTGAAACTGAAGATCATAATTTACTTAGGGCCATTAATTTTAATTGGTCTGCTCTGGGCAGAATTTGTCGGATAAAACCCTATAGTTAGGAAATAACTTAGAAAAATGCATTGTATTAGGGAAATTTGCTTGTCAAAATGTGTATATCTGGAGAAATTCACACTAAAATACTAGATTTTAATGAGAGAGAGAGAAATCACAATCTAATGAGGAATTGTGGATATCTGAATTTGAGATAAGGAAGAAAGAGAGAAACTGTGAGCAGCAGAAATTGACAGATTGGTCCTCTGATAGCAGGTGACAGCTACAGACAGTGAAAACATTTGGAGTTTCTACAGCTGTAATTCCAAGGCATCAGGTAAATCTAGTATTTGGTTTCAGAAAGGACACGGGAAGTGTGTAATAGAGCAAAAAAGTTGAATCTGCTGCTTTTTTTAAAAAAAAGGTTTCTGGTGGATGCCTGTTTGTTCACTGATGAATCCAAAGAGGGAGAGATAAGAAAGAATCTGAGCCCTTTGAGGTTAACATACCGTGAAACAACATCAGTAACCCAAGATGGACATTATTAAGAGTCAGCCAACCTCGCTCAAAAAGAACCAGCGTGAGAACGAAAAGTGCCTGGAACAATACCCCAGGGTCTTTTCTGGTCCAATCGGTATATGTATTTCACATCCACTCTTGATCTCTCCAAATTTTTGTCTGAATTGTTTTCTCTGCTTGGAAGGAATTAGAGAGGAGAGAGAGAGAGAGAGAGAGAGAGAGAGAGAGAGAGAGAGAGAGAGAGAATAGAAGAAGACCAATAAGATACCCTAGTAGCAAATGAAAGCATCTTATCAACTCTTCCTTTAAAATCTCTTTGTGCCTTTTTCTCTCACACGCTGCTGTTGTCAGCAGCATCTTGGGGGAAACAGTCTGAAGCAAGATAAGGGAGAACAAATAAAGGAAGGAACAAGAGAGAAACACACAGACGCACGTGCGGGCAAACAATGGAAACTAAGCAGTTAAGTGCCGCCACTTATTTCCACCAAGAACTTGACTGGTATACAAAGTTCTATGAACAGTAATCTGTGCCTCCACCCGAGGTGGCGACATTCACTTCACAGTTTATCAACTTAGCTTTTCTTGGGGACCTTGATGTCCTCTAACCCAGCCACTTTCTAACTTTCTACCTCCAGAGACCCTTGTCCAAATCAAGTGGCCCAATGAAGAACTCCTTGTCCATTGAACATAGACATCCTGGGCATTGGGAAGGATTTTGGGGAATGCTCTATTGTCTTTCAACTTTGGGGGCCCAGATGCTGTTGGACTACAGCTCCCAGCATTCTCGGGCAGCTCAGCCAATGATCAAAGATGGGAGCTGTAGTCCACCAACATCTGGGAATCCAAGACTGAAGAGCATTGAGCTAAGGTGCTTTCTCCATACATTTGGGAAACCCAAGTGGACCTCATAGATGTCCTGAGTGAGTGTCTCCCATTATACATCTGCATCACACCCACAAACATCCCCATAAATAAATAAATGAGAAAATTTTACAAATCACATTGCTTTTTCTAGATTATTTCTCTAAAAGAAGGGTAGGGAACCTGTAGCCCTCCAGATGTAGTTGGACTCCAACTCTCATCAGCCCCAGCCAGCACAACAAGGATCAGGGAATTAGATTCCAGCAATATCTGAAGGGCCATAGGTTCCCCAACATCCCCATCATACATATAAAGCACTATGTTTCCACTTTCAAAAGGCATGACTTCCCCCAAAGTATTAGGGGTGCTGTAGTTTGTTAAGAGTGATGGGTTTAGTTAGGAGACCCCTATTGCTCTCAGAAGAAATGCAATTTCCAGAGTGGTTTAACAATCAATTCCTCTTTCAAGGGAACTCTGGGAATTGTGGTGTTTTGAGGGGAATAGGGGCCTCCTAACGACTCTCGGCACCCTTAAGAAACTACAGCTCCTACCATTCTGTTGGGGAATCCATGGCTGTTTAAAGTAGGATCATAGTGCTTTAAATGTATGGTATGAATGTGGCTTAATGCAAGCCTGTGGAGTCTATGCCCCTTCCCCAAGCCTAATGCTGCCCAGTAGCCAGATGTCTTGACCTGCTAGTTGCCTATAAGTCGTTCTAGGCTGGGAGGGGTGGATAACAGAAGGTGGGAGACATGCATAAACACATTTGGCTTGGTAAATCTCATGTGCCAAATTTGTGCAAGCCTGTTGTGATGTCACTGTGCCCACGTTTGATGAAATAGCTTAATTTGTTTTCATATATCCTAATAAACCAGATAACGAGTGGGCGTGTTGTGGGGAAAAACAGATGGGTTTTAGGCAGTAGTTATATTCAAAAGAAAAACACTGGTTTTGCTTGGAGATTATGCACATATGAAAGCTTGTGTGTGTGTGTGTGTCTATGCTTGCTCTGGACAAACATTTGTCATTTTCCAATACAAAGAAATTTCTATAAATTTGGCTGTGTTTCAGGAAATTCCACCAAATGCCAATTTCCTACAAACCAGCAAAATAGGAAGGAAGGAAATCAATGCATAATTTTGTTCAATCTTCATTCAAGACATTTCTATACCACTTAATTATTCACATTTCTAAGCGGTATATATAAAAACAACCCAAAGAAATTGGAACAATAAAACTATAGATCCTATAAAGACAATGTATGAATGGAAGATGTGTAGTCTGTTTTCTCCCCCACCACCACACACACAGAAGACTAACCAAATCTGACCTCCCAAACTTGATTGCAGAGGAGAATACAACTGCCAGGAGGATTGGGGCCTGTCCACACTGTGCAATGCAACAGAAGTACATTAACGAATATATGTATTTTATTTGGGGCTGCACCCTTACTTGCTCCTCTCAACTTCACTGCTGCCATTTCCCCCCACCCCATGTAACTACTACGCTCACTTTCCTCAGCCTTTTGGGTTTTTCTTCATGCAAATCCAGCATTGTGGTGAGGCACTACAAATCCTCCACTTGGAGCTCCTTTTATGTAAGGCAATAAAAGTGCATACAAAATGCATATTGGTGAATCTTAGAATTGCACTGAAAAGTGCATATATGAAAAGTGTAAAACTGTGCATTTTACATTAAAAAGTGTATATAAAATGTGTAAAACGGATTCACATGAGATGGAACAGCACGCAATGGGTCAGAATATGATTGAGTGCCAGTGAGTGTGGTGGGGGAAGGAAAGTGGGCTTGATTCACATTTGTACTGCTCAAAACAATGTTTTAACTAAATGCAGCTATCCTTTGAAATTCACTTCTCTCTGAATTTTGCGATGCGGTTCTGCAACCAAAGATATATACAGTGGTACCTCAGGTTACATACGCTTCAGGTTACATATGCTTCAGGTTACAGACTCTGCTAACCCAGAAATATTACCTCGGGTTAAGTACTTTGCTTCAGGATGAGAACAGAAATCGTGCTCCGGCGGTGCGGCGGCAGCAGGAGGCCCCATTAGCTAAAGTGGTGCTTCAGGTTAAGAACAGTTTCAGGTTAAGTACGGACCTCCGGAACGAATTAAGTACTTAACCTGAGGTACCACTGTATATTTTGGGGAAATTTTCAGAAAAATGCATATAATAGTGAAAATAATGTTTGAAAATGCACGGTATTAGGGGGGAAATGCTTGCAAAATGTGGATGTATCGAGAAATGCGGGTTAAAATGCTGATAAACTTTCCTGAGGAAATTTTGTTTGAGGGATGGGTGAGTTCACAAACAGATGTGGAAATGTGCTGAGCTGAATATAAGATTAGGAGAAAGAGAAATGGACAGAATGCAATCCATCCCTGCAAGACAGAAACTGAATGGAATTAGCTGCTCAGCCCATCCTTAAATCACTGTAGGCAAACACAGAAACATAATGACTTACAGCAGTGGCAGTTAATATTGGGAATATTTCCTTGTCAGTGCAAAGTTTGAGACTTCGAGGTGGGAGCTCATGAAAGAAACAAAGAAAAAACCGAGGAGTTAGGAAGTGGTTTCGGAGAGGGGTGGGAGAGCAGAGGGACTTTGCTGAATTTAATCTCAGCAGTGTATCCATCACCAAAAACGATACAAATCAGCCATTACAGAATCATGCAAAAAGAGAAAAGAAAAAGACTCCACTACCTGTGAACCCTTCTTTTGCTTTCTAAACCTCTTTCCAGCCTGGTCTAATGAATTGTCAGAACTGTCAGGCAGCTCCGAGGAATGACAAATGCCTATGATTTGCTGGCTCTGCTGCTACTTTGCAGAGAACACCTGATGTATGCATAGCCCCGCGTGCCTCTGCCTTGTAAAAGGAGCCAGTTCAAACCACGTTTATTTTCCAAAGCTGTATATCTAAAACCTAATGAAAGGATGACATCGGGGAAACCTTGCGCTCAGAGAGGCTTCAGAATTTCACCTCAAGCCAAATGTGAAGCAGGCGTTTTGGATTTTCTCCCCCTGCTAATTAAGTTGCAAAACTCCTGCAAAACTCAGATCATACTCAGTTCTCATTGGACTGCTTGTGGGGGGGGGGAAGTACCCATTTAGGCTTTTAAAAATTGTACATCTGCAAACCCCAGGGTTCCCTCCTGCTTCTCAATTGACCCATTTTGGCTATGGTGCTGTTGGCATTCATCCGCTGAGTGAGTTATTAGAATGAGTGATAAGGTGCATTCTCCCGTTGCTTTGAACTGAACAGCCAAATATGAGCATTGCTAGTTGAATGTTCTCTTACCCGCCAGCCAGATCTATGAACGAAGGCATGAAGCAGCTCTTTAATCTTTATCCCCGAGGATCCAGCATTCAGAGTGTTCTTCAGCATCTAAGCAACAGCTTCTGGACTGTAAGGTTCCAGTTTACCTTTCCAGTCTTCTAGTCCTCAGTAGCTCTATCCTCCTAGATTCCCTCTAAAAAGGTAAAGGTAAAGTACCCCTGACAGTTAAGTCCAGTCATGGACAACTCTGGGGTTGCAGCATTCATCTCACTTTACAGGTCGAGGGAGCCGGCATTTGTCCACAGACAGTTTTTCTGGGTCATGTGGCCAGCATGACTAAGCCGCTTCTGGAGCAATGGAACACCGAAACCAGAGCAGCGCACGGAAATGCCATTTACCTTTCCTGGTACCTATTTATCTACTTGCACTTTTTGGCATGCTTTTGAACTGCTAGGTTGGCAGGAGCTGGCACCGAGCAATGGGAGCTCACCCTGTCAAGGGGATTCGAACCACCAACCTTTTGATTGGCAAGCCCAAGAGGCTCAATGGTTTAGACCACAGTGCCACCTGCATCCCTCTAGTCCTCTTTAAAAGCCACCCATGCCAATAGCTATCACCGCACATTCCAGCAGTGAATTCTTCAAATTAATTAACTGTTGCATGAAATATTTGTTTATTTCAGCAATGTATATTGGCACTTAATGCTGTCATTTCTAAGTGACGTACAGTGGTACCTCGGGATGTGAACGGGATCCGTTACAGAGCCCCGTTCACATCCTGAACAGAACATAAGATGTGACTGCGTGTCTCTGCGTCCGCGGGTCACGTTTCGCCGCTTCTGCGCATGCGTGTGAAGTCATCTTGACCGTCTGCACAAGCGTGAGTGGCGAAACCCGGAAGTAATGTGCTCCGTTATTTCCAGGTCGCCGCAGAGCGCAACCCGAAAATACTTATCCTGAAGTGCATGTGGTGGATGTGTAAAGTAGCTAAGGCCTTCTGGGGAATGCTTTATAATGCACTGAAAAAAATGTTCAAAGTAACTTTTAATAAATAAATAAAAACAGAGGCTTTTTTATTAGGTTTAGTAGGGGAAGAATTACCAAAAGATAAGAAAGTATTGTTATTGTATGCGTCGACAGCGGCAAAAATATTATACGCCCAGGGATGGAAAGAAGAAAGAGCCCCATTGAAAGAAGAATGGATATTGAAGATGATGGATTATGCAGAGATGGCAAGGCTAACCGGGAAGATCAGGCACCAAGAGGATAACAAATTTAGCAGAGAATGGCACAATTTTATTGAAAATATCAAAGAACACTGTAAAAGTTTAAAAATATTAGCAGGATTCACTTAACACTTGTAATTTAAAATAACAAAGGATAAAAATGAAGCATAATAAATTGGGATAAATTAATTAGAGGCAGTTAAAAGAGGAAGAACTTTGGAAGCCAAGGGGGGGGGGGGGAGGCAAGTCCTGGGGTTCAAGGAACCCCATAAAGGTATGAATTTTATTATGTGTTTTTGTTTTGTTTTTTGAAAATTGTATGTGTGGGAGTAAAAAAAACCCTGTCTTTTATTTTTGAAACTTTAAAAATGGAAAATGGGAGATCAGGCTCATTGGATGACACTCCACCCCCAGGCGAGGAAAAATGATATGTATTAATTTCTTGCTGTAAGGATGGGTAAGAAATTAATAAAATGTTACCCCCACCTGGGAATGAGGTGTCATCCAATGAGGCTGATAAGTTCCCGGGGTGGTTTCAATATCATGATATAAAGTTACAAAAGCAAATAAAACCGTAAAATTGTTCCAGCCAGAATGGAACTGTGCATCTTCCGCATGTGGAGAAAGTTATAGTCTTTGTGACATCAGCTGCCATTGTGCAGCTCCTATCTCAGACCTATTTGTGTGTCTAGCAACTGACACACATCACCATAAGCCAGGGGTGGCGAACCTCAGTCCAGGAAGCTGAATTTAGGCACACAGGCCACACCCCTCATCAGCCCTGCCATGCACTCTCCTTAAGGGCTTTTGCCTGGCAAGACTGTGTCATTGAACACTGATATTGCTTCTTGCTTGGATGGATGGAAAACAGAGGTATGGCTGGGTGTGTACATTCTAGCCTACTGTGCAAAGGCAAAATGACCATTTGTGGCTCCTCCCACTTTTGCTCCTGGCCCTGCCCACCACTGACACTTACCTCTCCCCCTCCCTGAAGGTCTCCTAGAAGGGAATGTGGCTCTGGGGCTGAAAATGTTTCCCCACTTCTGCAACAAAGATGTGGGAGACATCTCTGCAAGGAGGGAGTCCCCCAACTTGGGGCTGCCATGAGAGAAAAAAAAACAAAATCATTCGTTCCCCACACTTCCGCAGGCTTCTAATATTCTGAAAAAGGAGGGAAAGTTCCTCCTCTTCATATTTTTTCTAAGTCTGTAGTATTCAATCAATGGCTGGGTGTTGCCCCGATTTATCTCTTCCCCCCACCTTCTCTAAGCGACCTAAAACTCACTGATATATCATCACTTGTGATTGTCAAATAAATAATCATGGGAAATCAGCAGTGGAGGAAAGTCTCCCGTCGAACGCAGTTCATGCATGACATATGATATATCTGTTCAAAGGGACAGATACATCTTTCTTACAGCCAGCACGCCGCTGCCTCCTTCCCTGCGCCTTCCTCTTTTCGCCGTCCAAATCACCTGAAATGAATGTTGAGTGCTGGGGCACCCGCCGTAATTCCTTCCTTTTTAAACACATAATGGAAATGTATAACTAAGTCCTCATAAAAATTTATATCTCAATTCTTCCCTCTAATTTATAACAGACCCTCCAGGCAGTTATTATTCAAACATTAATAAAAAGGCCACGGATCCAGCAAATGCATCCATTTCCACATTCGACTCTCTCTCTCCCCTATTTGTACATATATAAAAACCAGATTAGACTTAATGCCGCTGTTATGTCAAGCAACAATTACGCCTTTAATAAGGTAGGAGCAAGTGATACATTATCTTAATCATGTAAGGAATTTGGACTGGTGAAACTAAGCTGAGATTTTTTTTATGCTCCCTCTCCCTCAAACAGCCAACATATATATATATATATATATATATATATATATATATACACACACACCCCTCCTTTAATATGTTTGGATATATTGCAGTTTATGCAAATATGAATGTTCTATAAATTTTAGATTCCTTTCCATTCAATACCCTGCACATTCTAATACACCGTGATTATTGTGGCCTGGTCATACAGTTATTAAAAGAGGATAAGGTGTGCTAAAAGCAGATCCCAGGCATCTCAGTTGAAGCGAAGGAGAGAAACGATATTTCAGAAGCATGGCCATGCAAACCTATAGCAGCTAGAAAACTTAACTATTAAATTTTGGAGCCAATTATTTGGGGTTTGAACTGAAATACCTCCCCCCCAAATTTTTTGGGCCACCCTGTTCACAGGGTGCAAAACTTAGAGGAATATTTCAGAAATTTTCAGGGGTGTGAGAAACATTGGGAAATATGGTGTTGCCTTAATCCATTGGTCCATTGAGCTCAGTGTTGCCTACGTGGCTCTCCAGGGTTTTAAACAAAGGATCTTTTCCTGCACTTTCTGGAGATGCAGAGATGGAACCTGGGACTTTCTGCATGTAAATCAGATGCTCTACTACGGGGCTGCAGCCCTAGCCAAGGGTAACCTCAACATTAAATTGAGAGTTGGTAGCCCTATTTTCAGGTGTAGCTCGGGAACAACAAGAACAGCATTTTTTAAAAAAAAATATAGAAAAACCTTGATGTTGGGGGAAAGCTTAGAAAGTCTTCTAGGTTCACTTTCTCTCTGACAAGTCAGTATTCCACTTACAGGGATTTTATATATGGAAGAACATTCTATATTGTAGGTTGATACAGTGGATGATGTCACAACTGTGGACATAGGAGATGTTGTTTCAAAACCTTGCTGAATTGTGAAACTCACTTGTATTTCACATCAGTCTGCATTGGTGGAAAGTTCAGAAGGTGTCTCGTGTCAAGCCAGGCCAATGGCCCACTTAGCTCAGTGTAGGGCAGGCGCTAACTTGTGGCCTTCTAGATGCTGCCAGGTTGCCACTCCTATCGTCCTTGACCATTGGCCATGCTAGCTGGGGTGATGGGAATTGGAGTCCAACAAGCTCTTGAAGGGCTACAGGATCCCCATCCCTGGGAACGAGGCAGAGGGCCTTCTCGGCAGTGGCGCCTGCCCTGTGGAATGCCCTCCCATCAGATGTCAAGGAAATAAACAACTATCCAACTTTTAGAAGTCATCTGAAGGCAGCCCTGTTTAGGGAAATTTTTAATGTCTGATGTTTTATTGTATTTTAAATATTTTGTTGGAAGCCGCCCAGAGTGGCTGGGGAAACCAGAGTGGTACCTATTTATCTACTTGCACTTTGACGTGCTTTCGAACTGCTAGGTTGGCAGGAGCAGGGACCGAGCAACAGGAGCTTGCCCCGTCGCGGGGATTCGAACCGCTGACCTTCTGATCGGCAAGTCTTAGGCCCTGTGGTTTAACCCACAGCACCACCCGCGTCCCACCCCTTAAAGTCACTCAAATTGGGTGCAACACACGCTGATGATCGGGGCAGTTCCTTCCACCTCAATGCTACTCCTCTCCCTTTCCATACACACACTCAGTGTGTCCACCAAACTGTGTACCAGGCTCCTGTCACTTTAAAGAAATATACACTCGTCCCTGTACTCTTGCTTTGCTCACTTTACATCTTTGCAGTTCTAATTGGCTCTGTGTAAATGAAACAAGCCGCAAGCCGCTGTGGTGCCAATAAATATTAATAAGTTATTGTTTGTTTTCTTTACTTTGCTTATGAATTCATACAGAGGCAGCACAAAGACATTAACTCCAGTCTATTAATTGCCACCTGATAATTGCCACCTGATACTTTTCTCCTGCATAATTAGGTACCCATTAGTTCTAATCAAGTAGTTACTTAATTATTGCGGTAATTAGTCTAATGGACTAGCAAATTGAAGCTTTATCACTTTTGGATACTTAATGTTCCTGACAGACTACTTTGCAAGTGTCAAGGTTCTTGATTCCGCCAACCTGCCCTCTCTGAACCTCGGTTGCCATCAGCCCCCTGCCCACTTCTTTGCCCCAGACGCTGTCAGAGGTAAATCTGAAGGCCCAACTCTGACACAACATAAACCTAAATCTCTCGCCCTGTCTTTTTCTCTGCCCCATTATCAGTGCTCCATTTTTCATTGCCCTTCCATCCAAGCAAAAACTTTACTGAGAAACTGAATCATTCAGCTTCAAAATCATCTGTGGCTAAGTAACAAAAGACATTGTCTGACACTGAGTCAGGCAATTGGTCCATGCAGCTCAATGCTTATCTCAATGCTTATCTACACACAGACTGGAAATAACTCCGTAGGAGCATCAGACAGGAGGGGCTCCCAGACCTACCTGGAGATGGTGGGGATTGAACCCGGGACTTTCTGCATGCAAAGCAGGTGCTCAGCCACTGAGCTACTATGTTTCTCCAAATTTCGTCGCTGCTTCCCTTTAGCCTAGGGGCAGAGGATAAATTTGTTTTGGTTCACATTTTAATGTGAAGCTGACTGCTTCACCCTTCCCAAAAGAATCCTTGGACATTCAACATAGCTAATCTTCAAATTTACCCTTTCTCTGAATTTTGTGATGCGGTTTGCTGACCCAATAATGCACACAGGAAAGCATGTGTTATGGGAAAGTGTACATCAAAATGCACATATTTGTTAAAATAACTTATGGAAATACATGGTGCACTTCACCTACCCAAAGTTCTACCCAAAGGAGGAAAAATTTGTTCCAATCTTTTGCTGTGGGGCCACAGGAGGAGCCTTTAAATGTGTCCAGGAGGGCGCAGGTGACCCAATTCCTCTCACCTTGGGGAATTTCCCAGTTTATTTTTTATTTGCCTAATTCTGCTTATTGTTTGAATATCCTCTGTGTTGTTATATTTGAATAAATATAACCATTTCACCACTATGGAGAGACCTGGTCTGAATAGAGATATTGGATTCTTGTCTCATTACATATGCTAAAGCTATTTTTGGTCATCTGCATGCTATCCTTTGTTTTTTTCCTATAGGACTAATTGCAGTCGTTAACAGGTTTACCATACCCATTGAGTCAATCACCCATCTCTTACTACTCTTCTGAGAAAACCCCCACCCCACCCTCCCACTATATATAAGGGTCTGGTGACTTCTGTTTCTGTGTATCTGAAGAAGTGTGCATGCACACAAAAGCTTATACCAAGAACAAACTTAGTTGGTCACTAAGGTGCTACTGGACAATTTTTTCATTTTTTTCATTTTTTTCGACTGCGTCAGACCAACACGGCTACCTACCTGAATCATTTCACCACAGTTATGGTTTCTTCTTCAAGGGTGTGTTTGCACTGCATGGTTTTTAATCCAATTCCAAATGAAATTAATCTAAAGTAGCATGCAAAACATATTTGGAGGACCAATAGAATGAAATGCAGTGGTACCTTGGGTTACAAACACCTTGGGTTACAAACACTTCGGGTTACAGACTCTGCTAACCTGGAAGTAGTATCTTGGGTTAAGAACTTTGCTTCTTTGCTATGAAACTGGATCTGCAACAGGGAGAATCTCCTACTTCAGCAACAAAGCACTTTCTGTCAAATCAAAACAAAATCTGTTGGAAACATTTCAAGCCAGATCCCTTCATCTGGAGAGCCAGTGTGTAATGGGCATCATAGAACAGGCCCCGTCATCGACACTCTTCATTTCACTCCAAGCAGAAAAGGTGAACTAATGTGAATGTGAAGCTGTATAACTTTTTCTCCTTGGGTCAGAGTTAAGGGACAGTCTGGATCAGGAAAAGAATGGTCTGCGTTGACTTCATTCTGGAACATTTTCAGAGGCAGGTGGTACTGTTTCATTTTAACGGATTTTTACTGTATATTGCATGTATCCCTGTAAATCGCTTTAAGGTTACTTTTGAGAGAAGTGGTACATAAATGGAATAAATCTAAACTAATCTACTGCATTTGCATCATATGGGTCTTCCAAAGTTTTTTTGTGGCCCCTGCTCCTGCGCGTTTAACAACAGCTTGATCAGTAAACAGTAGCAGATCAGTAATGCCAGGAGCGTAGGAAGGGGTGGTGGTGGGGATGGTCCACCCTGGGTGTCATCCATGAGGGGGTGACAAAAAGGCACACCGCGGGGGGCTTGCCCCACTGACTGCGGTTGGACAGCAGATGGCCCCGCCGCCACCGCACACAGCAGATCGCTAGCAATCCCTTGACCATTTTAAGGTTTGGAACTTCTACAAAAGCATATTTATGGGGAAATGTGATAAAATGCTTGAAAATGCCCTCTCCGGGGGCACCACCACCCTGAACTTCTGAGGGAGCTGTAACTACAAAGAGGGCCTCCTCTGCTGATATCAACACCATGAGAATCTGGAGAGGAAGAAAATATATTTCAGATACAGTGGTACCTCGGGTTACATATGCTTCAGGTTACATACACTTCAGGTTACATACTCCGCTAACCCAGAAATAGTACCTCAGGTTAGAGCTTTGCTTCAGGATAAGAACAGGAATCACGCTCTGGCGGACCTTAAGAACGGACCTCCGGAACGAATTAAGTACTTGACCTGAGGTACCACTGTATTTGGGGTTAAGTCATCTACACTGACTGTTGGTGGTTCATCAGGATGCCAGATAGAGCATTCCCCAGTCCCACCTGGAAAAGCCATGGTCTGAACCTGAAACCATTTTCATGTGATGCCTGTGCTCTGCCCCCAAGCCAAGGCCCCTTAAAATTCACGTGAATGTTTGTTGTGAAGATCCACAAATAGGAAGAGTCCAGGATCTGATTGATCACCAACAGGAGAAACATGGTTATTAAATTTCTCCAGCCAAATTCCACCCCACCCCCTTCCCCGGCATCCTGATCAATTTCTGAGAGAGAGATTAAAAAGTGCAGCTGTATTTTGTATTAAATCTTGGCTTTTCCTCACACACTGATCTGAGCTGCCCCGCTTCCCTTTTCTCAAGCCTCCTCATGTCAGATTAGTATCTCAATTGATCATCTAGGCTTTTGACAAGTGTCAGCTGTCAAATATATTGTGATTCATAACATTTAGGGGCCTATTGACCTGAAAAGGAGAGAGGGGTAAAATACCTTTATCCTGTAAGTACCCAAGGAGACACTTGGTCCACTTTTGATCAGTTCTTACCATGGAAACGTTGAGGAGGGGTGGGGAAATTGCACAGAGTCTGAAATACATGGACCGCATCTTCTCGTTTTTACTACAAGGTTATATAATATTTTGAATTTTCTGAAGAACAGCTGTATGGGTTATACAACCACCGCACCTCTTCCATCAAGGTGCCCACTTTGTAGATTGCTCTCCCTACCAAAATTAGGTGGCCACCTAAGAAGAACCTGCTGGATCAGGCCAAAGACCTATGTATCCCAGCATCCTCTTCTCACAGTATCCACCCAGATGCCTATGGGAAACCCTTAAGCAGAACCCAAGCGCAAGAGCATGCTGCCCACCTGCACTTTCCGGCATTGCCATGGGATCAGAGTGTAGCCACCTTGGCTACTTTAGAGTCAGGTGCACTGGCTTGCTCCCGTGATAGAGGGGCCCAGCATGTGCGACGTGCTCACATCACGTCATGTCACGCACACTGCGCGACATGCTAATGTCACTCATGCACACAGCACGACTTGGTGATGTGTTGCGTGCATGCCTCATGGCTTGTGCACATGATGTGTGCACGTCACCACAGAATATTGAAGGGGCCTGGCTCCTTCCTTGAAAATTTTGGGAGGGTCCTGGGTCCCTTGCTGCCACCCCCCCCACTGGATGGCGCCCCTGTTTGGAGTGCTTTCACTGGCAGTTAAAGACTCATCTGGTTCATCCTGTCTTTTCCTGGACCTCTAGTATCAGCGCTGGATGCCTTGTTATTGTAATGGGGTGCTTTGTTTTGTTTTTTACTGATGATTATAGTTTCATTGAAGTAGAATAGAACTGACAATGGATACAACCTCTTGAGTTTTTAATCTGGTCTTTTCAGACTTGCAACTTGTGTTTTATTGCATATCCACCAGAACAATGTTTTATGCAGATTTCATTTTCTTTCTTTTTTTTTAGTATTCTATTTTCATATTGTGCTTTACTCCTTTCATCTTTGTGAGCCAGCCAGAGAACAGAGGGTATTGTCTGGCCACACAAATATAGTTAAGAATAAACGAAAACATGTATTTTGAAGAAGTCTGTGGTAGGGTTGCCAATTTTGGTCCTACACCTCTGACTTCATAACGGCAGCCTGAAATGCAGAAATGTTGCAGATAATCAAGGACGTTACTGCCCCAGTGGCTTCCTTTTTAATCTCCATTTTACCCAATAGGGTTCTTAATGAATCATCCCTCTAGGGAATAGACAGGGTGAAGCAGAACAATCAAGTGCCTTGTGATCCTCAACAGCCTCACTCCTGTCCCTTTTAAATTTATTCTAGCCTTTTGAAATGTTTTAACTTGTAATGCCAATAAACGTATTTGTATTTGTACAGATAATCATATAATCTACCATGGAAATAAAATAATGGGGAACTTTCACCTGCTTAATTTCTATGTGTCAGATTAACAGAGCAAGATGACTCATGCTAGGTCAGATTATGTAAAGGGACCCCTGACTATTAGGTCCAGTCGTGACCGACTCTGGGGTTGTGGTGCTCATCTCGCTTTATTGGCTGAGGGAGCCAGTGTACAACTTCTGGGTCATGTGGCCAGCATGACTAAGCCGCTTCTGGCGAACCAGAGCAGCGCACGGAAATGCCATTTATCTTCCCGCCGGAGTGGTACCTATTTATCTACTTGCACTTGACGTGCTTTCGAACTGCTAGGTTGGCAGGAGCAGGGACTGAGCAATGGGAGCTCACCCCATCATGGGGATTCGAACCGCCGACCTTCTGATTGGCAAGTCCTAGGCTCTTTGGTTTAACCCACAGCGCCACCTGCGTCCCAGGTCAGATTACTGGTCCATCAATCCCAGCACTGCCTAGTCCAGGATTAACAGAGAGCAGCCAGAATAAGTATGAGCACATAGTTGAACTAGGATGCACTCCCACACTGAGGCAGCGATAGCCACCCATTTGGATGACTTTAAAAGAGGCTTGGACAAATACACAGAGGAGAAGGTATTGTCTCTGCTGACAGGCAGGAACTTGCTGGGGTTTCAGGTATGGGGCATTCCCATCCCACCTGGAGATGCTGGGAACTGAACCTGGGACCATCTATGTGCAAGGATTATGCTCTGTCACTGAACTATAGTCCTTCCACTATCCTTCCACTAACAGAACTACTTTGATGGGTACCACCTGATATACCCCATACACCTCCCTAAAATTATTTTTCCAACCCCAAGCAAAATTTAAGGACATAAGAAGAGCCTGCTGGATCAGACAAATGTCTAATCTAGTTATCACAGTCCCCATCCAGATGCCTCCATGGGAAACCTGCAAGCAGGAGCTCAGCACTGGAGCAATCTCTCCTCTTGCAGGTTCCAGCAACTGGTATCCAGAAGCGTTAATGCCCCTGGCCAGGAATCTTCCCATTTTCCCCTTCCTTCTCCCTCATTCTCTCTCTCCTCCCCCCTTTCTCAAAACTCCTTTTCAGCTGCCTATCATCTAACACAGCCATAAACAAACTAGGGGTGGAGGCAACTCTTCAAGGGGAGGGGATAACATCTGTTTTGCACCATTAGAAAACAAAATCATCAGCCACTATTAGCTAGATTTAGCCATTTAGAAGAGCTGTAGACAGTGCCAGAATTAGCCAGCGACAAGTGTGCTGTTTTAGAACTAAAACAGCTTCAATCAACCCTCCTAGCTGTTGTTGTTGGGTTTTGTTTTGGGTTTTTTTAAATATAAAAGCATTTAAAAGCCAGCCATTTAGCAACACAGTGTTTTGGGGAGGAAAAGAGCTTTGAGAATTTAAACAGGTGCTTGAAAGAAACTTCCAGGTTTATTTCATCGTATATCTTCTTTTATGGGATTTTAGGTAAACGTAATGGTAAAAGTGCCAGATCTTAGGGCCGCCGCTTCTTACAGAATGTTTTGTATTTGGAACAGATTCCCAGGCTCATATGTACTCAGTGGTGGCTGGTGCCCCACATTGAGACTGACAGAGCAGAAGTCTAGGAGCCCAACAGTATCTGATACCTGAGCCAATGGCAGACAGAGCCAGTGTATTCTGGTTTTGTCCTCCTCCTCCTTGTTGAGTTCTACAATGGCAATCCTGAGACTGAGAAGCGGAGGGAATCAGACATGCCAACCCATAGGCTGGTTGGAAGACAGAAGGCAGGTGAGTGGGGCCTGGCTGAGGGTAGACTGGTCTTCATGTAGGGTGGTGCTCTCACTTGTCCTGATGGACCGGCCTCCACCGTATGTACTTAGGACCAACTCTCTTCTGCCCACTCCTGCCAGCCCTCCTTCAAGGGCTAGCTCCCCTCAGGCGAAGGGACACCAAGCTAAGGAAGAGATCAAGGGCTACAGCACCGCACAGAGAGGAAAGTGGCCTTTTCCTGAACAACTCCCCAAATTCAATCGCTAGTATTCCAAGTGAGCGAAGACTCCTAACTAAAACCCTAAATAGTCACTGTCAGCCAATACAGTGGTACCTCGGGTTACAGACGCTTCAGGTTACAGACTCTGCTAACCCAGAAATAGTACCTCGGGTTAAGAACTTTGCTTCAGGATGAGAACAGAAATCGTGCGGCTGTGGCGCAGCAGCAGCGGGAGGCCCCATTAGCTAAAGTGGTACCTCAGGTTAAGAACAGTTTCAGGTTAAGAACGGACCTCCAGAATGAATTATGTTCTTAACCCGAGGTACCACTGTATAGACAAAACTGAATTAGATGGACCCACATAATGAAATGATATAATGCACACTCTGTGTGGTGTTAACTTGCTTCAGGCAGGGGTGGGAAACCTCAGACCCAAGGATCCAATGTGGCCCCCAGAATTTCCTTTCTGGCCCTTGGGACTCTATGGCCTGGAATGTGTTCTAGAACTCTCTTAAGGACTCTGTTTGCCTGGATGAAGGAAAGACAGGGGTGTGAGAGTGTGTAAAAACTAGCCTACTTCAATCTGATTCTTTCCTTCCCTCTGTTACATACTGTTATTGCCTCTTCTCTCCCTTCCCCTCTTTCCATTTCATTGCTGCCCCTATATATAATTTTATCTAATGCTGTTCTCATTGTTAATTCATCAAAAGATTTCTGCGCTGCTTTTCATTTACAATTCAGTTCATACTGAATTCAGTTCATACAGTTCATACAATTCATACTGCTTCACACTACATTGCTTGGCAGTAGCTCTTTGAGCTTTCAGATAGGGGATATTCCTGCAGCCCTGCTTGGAGATACCAGGGATCGAACCTGCAAACTTCTACATCCATGCAGAAGAAATGAAGGGCGATGGAAGAGCATCTGCCTTGCATGCAGAAGGTCCTAGGTTCAATCCTTGGTATCTCCAGAAATATCCCCTTTCTGAAACACTGGAGAGCTGCTGCCAGTTAGTGTGGGCAATACTAAACTAGATGGACCAATGGCCTAACTCAGTACAAAGCAATTTCATGTGTTCCTGTGCATGCAAAGCAGATGTTCTACCAATGAACTATGGTGCCGAGAACTCCAGACAGTTCTTGTTTTAGTATTAATTTTTTATTGAAAAGGTTTCCAATATAAAGAAATAAAGTGATGCAAAGAAAAAAATAGAAGAAAAATACAAAGGCTCAAGAATGTGTAGAAAGAAGCACTATATGAATATATACAATATATGAAAAAAATACCCTAACCCATATATTATTATATAAATTTGATATTAGCCTACTACATTTTGTATAAACACATTCAGAATATTGTCATATTTATCCAAACAAAGCCTACGTCTGTAAGCAGTCTGTTCATAAGCTGTGAGTGTTATCATGTAGTCAATCCATTTACAGTCAAACGTCGGCTCCTGAACGGCTCTGTTTTCGAACAATTCGGCTCCCAAATGCCGAAAACCCGGAAGTAAATGCTCTGGTTTTCGAACATTTTTTTAAAGAGGTCGAACGTCCGATGCGGCTTCTGCTGAGTGCAGTAAGCTCTTGCAACCAACCAGAAGCTGCAGTTTGGTTTTTGAATGTTTCGGTAGCCGGATGGGCTTCCAGAATAGATTATGTTAAACAACTGATGTTTGACTGTATTAAAGGGGATCATATCTTTATTCTTCCAGTTTATCCATATCAGTCTCTTGGCTACCATTAGGGCAGAATCCATTTTCATTGTCCTGTTGCTAACTTCCATACAATAGGTATATAGTTCAGAAGAATGTTCTCCAGACGGTTCTTTGTAGCGGAGGCACACACAAAAATGGTTGACTTCGAAAATACCACAAAAGCAGAGTCTCTGATTTTGAGTGCGACGACACGGCTCCATAGGTTCAGCCGCTGACATGGGCCTGAGAGGGAAAAGGGGGGGGGGGTGGCAGAAGAGAGACACCAGAGGAGGCCCTCACAGCCACAAGCCATGACAAGGCGACACTCTCCACGGCAAGAGATTGACTGATCTCGCTATAGATCAGATGGATGGTTCTAAATGACCTGTAAAGACATTCCCGGAGCCCAGGGCTGCAACATTAAGAGCCGCGGCAACTACTCAGACTTCTGAA
Organism: Podarcis pityusensis; assembly: GCF_964106645.2. Classification (NCBI taxonomy): domain Eukaryota; kingdom Metazoa; phylum Chordata; class Lepidosauria; order Squamata; family Lacertidae; genus Podarcis; species Podarcis pityusensis. The sequence goes on along the minus strand of NC_138039.1, from coordinate 30,634,216 downwards.
GCAGTTATTAGTGACTGAAGTAGCACTTGTCAACCGATGCTTCAGTTTCAAGTAATGGTTTAACAGCGTCAACGCGAGGAAAGGTTATATCGCTCTCTGGGCCTGGTGTGCCGCTGACACTTAAAGGAAATAATTGGTAGATTTAGAGCTGAGGTAGGTGACTGTGGTAAAACAGGAGAAAAGGTTGGCGGCTGGGAACAGAGGCATCATTGTGAAGCAAGGGGCCTTGAGGGAACCAGGCCAGAAGCCCTGGAACAGAATTCCCGAACCTGCTGAAAGACTGTAGAACTTGCCACAACAGCTGGATTCTTTCTACCCCTCCAGCAGATGTCAAGGAGTTTTCTAAAGTTGCAAAGAGGATAGAAATATAAATCTATAAATTAGTGGGGGTGGGGGTTGACTTTGCTTTTGATGGGACATTTTTGGAGCATTCTACAGTCAGTACCACTACCACCACCCTTCCCTTTGAGAGAGAACCACCAACAAAAGGTGTGAAAAAGGTAACTCCAAAGGTGGCCTGTTTCAGATTACCTGCAGTCTGGCTGTGTGATGTTAAAACTGCCAACTGGGTGTATAAATTCGACAGCCACTCGGCTGTCAGCACTATCCAATTAGCCGTGTTTAATTTGGGTGGGTGCTGATGGATTGTGTCGGCAGGAAAGGTGAGTTTTCTGAAAAGTGTTTTGGCAGCCATGGTGAAGAAAGAAGCAGTCGTGACTGGCTGGTAGGTTTTTTGTTTTGTTTTGGTTTTTTCCAGCACGACTACCTGGAAAGATGCTTTTTTTGAAGAATTTTTTAAAAAATACTCTTTGTATTAGGTATTTGACTTTTTGTGGGGGCGGGGGATACTGTATTAAGAGCTGTACTTATTATTGCTGTTACAGCATTGAAGATTTATTTATTAAATTTGTATACCGCCCTTCGTACAAAGATCACAGGGCAGTTCATAATACAGTGGTACCTCGGGTTAAGAACTTTATTAGTTCTGGAGGTCTGTTCTTAACCTGAAACTGTTCTTAACCTGAGGTACCACTTTAGCTAATGGAGCCTCCCGCTGCCGCTGCACTGCCGCCACACCATTTCTGTTCTCATCCTGAAGCAAAGTACTATTTCTGGGTTAGTGGAATCTGTAACCTGAAGAATCTGTAACCTGAAGCGTCTGTAACCTGAGGTACCACTGTATACAAATACAAAATGAGAACAACAAAATACATAGGAAAAACAAAAACAAACCAATAACCCCCCTCCCAAAAACATATTTTAAAGGCCATAGATTGTTTAATCAAAGGCCTGTTTATAGAGAAATGTAAGAGCCTGCTGGATCAGGCCAATGGCCCAACTAGTCCAGCATCCTGTTCTCACAGTGGCCAACCAGATGCCTCAACAGGAAGCCCACAAGCAAGATCTGAGCACAAGAGCAATCTTCCCATCTGTGACTTCCAGCTGTGGATTTTATGCCTGTGGGTCAGTAGAAATGTGCAGGGCTACCCAACCTTTGAGGACAACAGCCCTCAAGCCAGGGATGGCCAACCTGCGGCCCAGCAAAAGTTGTTGGGCTCCCACTCTCGACAGTCAATGGCCCAATGGGCAGGGATGATGGGAACTGTAGTATTGCAGCATCTGGTGAGCCACAGGTTCCCCACCCTTTCCCTATGCAATGTGTGATTGGCATCAGGCCGAATGGGGTGCTTCTACAGCAACTATTCACATATACACTCGGGTTAAGTACTTAATTCATTCCGGAGGTCTGTTCTTAACCTGAAACTGTTCTTAACCTGAAGAACCACTTTAGCTAATGGGGCCTCCTGCTGCTGCCGCGCTGCTGGAGCATGATTTCTGTTCTTATCCTGAAGCAAAGTTCTTAACCTGAAGCACTATTTCTGGGTTAGCGGAGTCTGTAACCTTAAGCGTATGTAACCTGAAGTGTATGTAACCCAAGGTACCACTGTATAGAGTTTCCCAGTCAATAAGGGCTCCTACCCAAGGAAGAAAATGCTACCCCCTTCAAAATTATACTGATCATATATCGACCAGGGGATGTCGCATTTCTGTCAACCTGAGCTGGAGGAGCCAGCTCCATGAGTCCCTGCTTAAGTTAGTGAAAATAATATACAAAATTCATTATATTACAGGAAATGACTTTGCAGAAATGTATATGTTAGGCAGAACTGCATTCAAGTGTGTATATTGGGGCAGATTTGTACTAAAACGCTGGTCTGTTTTCATGAGGACTTAAAAGTAAAGAAAAACTTATGGGGAAAGCAAAATTAACACAGCATATATCACAAGAGCATATTTTTCAAAGTGAGTCCAGCCCTACAGCTTTTCACCCACCCCAGCTCAGGTGTCTAACCCAAGCTTCCAATTGGTCAGTGCCAAACACGGAAATGGGGAGGTGGGAGACCGGTGTGATATCTCCGCTGACAAAAGTATTTCTTTCCAACAAAAGGGGCCGAGGCTTTCAAATCTTAAAAGGACTCCAGTAGCTGAGCCCCCCGGGAAATGCATTCAGTCAGAGTGCGCTCCTCTGGCACGGCTCCCAGACAGCTCTGTGTGAAGTCTAAATATGCTGTCCCCAAAGACAGTCCTCCGGGGTGATGGGGTGGGGGGGATCACAGCATCTCTAGGTTGCCCTGCAGGAAGGAGGAGATCACAGGTTATTTTCCTCCAGAGAGCAACTCTTTTAGTCAGATCATTTATCCGGGGAAAGAGAGAAGAATCTGTCTCTGTTTCAAACTCCAGCCCTTTCATTTTCTTGTAAATACCCTCATGTTGGACTTCATTTGAGCAACCCGTGCCCTCAAAACTACCTCAGGCTACTGTGTTCAAGCAGGCCTTCCGTTTACCACATAGAGCAGCACTTGTCAGACAGAGGCAAATTTCCCTTGAAGGAGGGAGATTTCGTTCAGCGGCAGAGGGAAGAGAAGAAAGTATTTCTCAGAAAAGAACAAGCAGGTAGCAGTCCGTTTTTGCCAGACCCAAGTGAGCTCCAATTGCTGCTTCTTCATCAACAATGCAGGCCTCTGTGTGTTTTAACTTTAAGGACATAAGAAAAGCCCTGATGGATGAGGCCAAAGGCTCATCTCATCCAGAATTCTTTACTCACTGTGAGCAACCGCACCTTGTTGGACTGAATTCTGCAGTTTAGGTATGCACCGTGAGGGACTATATTCTGCACCATGAGATCGATACTGGCATGTTCTTTGCATGTGATATTGATGGCATGGAGTGGGGGTGGAACTGACCTGCATACAGCAGTAGGCTGGTCTGTCTGCAAAACCAATATAGGGTAGATAAGAGCAGTGGACTCTTAATCTGGTGAACTGAGTTTGATTCCCCGCACCTCCACATGCAGCTGCTGGGTGACCTTGGGCTAGTCACACTTCTCTGAAGTCTCTCAGCCTCACTCACCTCACAGTGTGCTTGTTGTGGGAGAGGAAGGGAAAGGAGATTGTTAGCCACTTTGAGACTCCTTAGGGTAGTGATAAAGCGGGATATCAAATCCAAACTACTACTACTACTACTACTACTACTACTACTACTACTATTCTTCTTCTTCTTCTTCTTCTTCTTCTTCTTCTTCTTCTTCTTCTTCTTCTTCATCTTCTTTACAGAGGTTCTGCCTACTGCTCTGTAGGTTTATTTGTTGACAGATATTTACAGACCGCTCCTATGTGCAGAACTCTCAAAGCAGCTTGCACAGAAATAATGATAAAAAATGAACAACAATAAAACACAAAACTCTCCAATATAACTGTAATAACGCCCACTATTATACATACTTATGCAGCCCAGAAACAGAGCACAATTTTTAACAATTTAGCTCCCCACACTTCAGTAATATTTGTTTGTTTATTAAATTGGTATACCACGCTTCATCTGAAGATCCCAGGGTGGTTCGCAACACAAAATCACAACATAAATACACAAAATTCATAGTAAAAATAAGAAAAGCAACAAACCAATAACACCTTCCTACAACACATTTAAAAGGGCATCAGATGTCAATCAGCCAAAGGCCTGTTTGAAGAGGAATGTTTTTGCTTGGTTCCTAAAGGTATATAATGAACCTCCCTGGGGAGAGTGTAACACAAATGGAGAGCCACTGCAGAAAATTCCTGTTCTCGTGTTGCCACCCTATGGACCTTTCTTGGAGAAGGCACGCACAGAAGAGCCTTAGAAGATAATATCAGGGTCCAGGTAGGTTCATATGGAGAGAGGCTGTGTTGCTTGTCCTGTCTCACATCTAATTACTGATTATGATGAATAAGCCACAAAGAACAAGTGGGTTTTCAAGGCTTTACTGAAAATGAAAGAGAAAGGGCCACAGTTCAGCGCTAGAGCACCTGTTCTGCATGCAGAAGCTCCAAGGTTCAACCTCCGGCATCTCCAGGTAGGACTGAGAAAGGTCTCTTGTCTGAAACCCTAGACAACCACTGCTGGTTGGTGGGGACAATACTGAGCCAGGTATACTAGTGGTCTGACCTGGTATAAGGCAGGTTTCAAAGTGTGGTGAGTATAATGAGGTCAGTTAGAAACAAGTTCCATATTTTTTGGCAGGGAGGCAGAACTCTAAAACGTCATTGATGTTGACAGTGGGCAAACTGTCATTGACCTTAACTTACAATCTTTGCTTCTGACAAATAAAAGCCTGCCAAAAAAAAAAAAATTAAAAAAATGAACAGCCGAGTGTTTTGAAGTGGACCAAGCCCCCTTTTTTGGCCATCCTGTAACATGGGGACATTTGCAAGGCATGTCTGCCACTTGCACCCATTGAACTGGAAGACTGCAAATGAGCTGCATTGCAACATAACAGACGACTGTGCCGCTGCGAAGCAGCAAGCTGACATTTAGATTAGCTCGGTTTGACATAACCCTGACGGTTCAGATTGCACAAAGAGAAACTGTCTTTAGCCTTCAGCTGCCGCCACCTCTTCCTCGGGGGCCTCCTCATTGTTCTTTCAAAGTGCACTTCACAGACTAGACCTGCACAGGTAATTGTATCCCACACATATACACACACAAAATAAAACATGGATGGCCGTTTTAATGCTTATCTGTTGCATTTCTACATAGACTAGGCTTGTCATCAAGGGCATACATGCCATGTGGGAAAGGGCTTCTGTTTGCAGCTGGTGGAAACATTAGCAGCTAGATACTGTCAAAAGGACTCTTTTTTCTAACATATAGGAGAAACATATAGGACAGCAACTTCCCTATAAAGAAAGGTTGCAGCATTTGGGACTTTACTAGTTTAGAGAAAAGGTGACACAATAGACATTTGTAGAATTATGCATGGCATGGAGAAAGTGTACTGAGAACAGTTTACTCCCTTTCTTGTAGAATTTGTGGACATCCAAGGAAGCTGAATGTTGGAAGATTCAGGACAGTGCCTGGAGGCGGTTGGAGGATGGATGGCAGCTAATGGATTGAAGTTGAATCCTGACAAGACAGAAGTATTGTTTTTGGGGGACAGGGGGCGGGCTGGTGTGGAGGACTCCCTGGTCCCGAATAGGGTAACTTTGCCCCTGAAGGACCAGGTGCGCAGCCTGGGAGTCATTTTGGACTCACAGCTGTCCATGGAGGCACAGGTCAATTCTGTATCCAGGGCAGCTGTCTACCAACTCCACCTGGTACGCAGGCTGAGACCCTACCTGCCCGCGGACTGTCTCGCCAGAGTGGTGCATGCTCTGGTTATCTCCCGCTTGGACTACTGCAATGCGCTCTACGTGGGGCTACCTTTAAAGGTGACCCGGAAACTACAATTAATCCAGAATGCGGCAGCTAGACTGGTGACTGGGGGCGGCCGCCGAGACCACATAACACCGGTCTTGAAAGACCTACATTGGCTCCCAGTACGTTTCCGAGCACAATTCAAAGTGTTGGTGTTGACCTTTAAAGCCCTAAACGGCCTCGGCCCAGTATACCTGAAGGAGCGTCTCCACCCCCATCGTTCTGCCCGGACGCTGAGGTCCAGCGCCGAGGGCCTTCTGGCGGTTCCCTCATTGCGAGAAGCAAAGCTACAGGGAACCAGGCAGAGGGCCTTCTCGGTAGTGGCGCCCGCCCTGTGGAACGCCCTCCCATCAGATGTCAAAGCAATAAATAACTACCTGACATTTAGAGGGCATCTTAAGGCAGCCCTGTTCAGGGAAGCTTTTAATCTGTGATATTTTACTGTATTTTTTGTTTCTATGGAAGCCGCCCAGAGTGGCTGGGGAAACCCAGCCAGATGGGCGGGGTACAAATAATAAATTATTATTATTATTATTATTATTATTATTATTATTCCAACGATCCAACAGTTTTCCACAGGACTATGAAGTACCACTTCACAGTTAGACTGTGAAACTTGTTTCCACAAGAGGCAGCGATGGCCACCAACTTGGATGGCTTTAAAAGAGGGTTTGACAAATCCACGGAGGAGAAGGATATCAATGGCTACTAGCCATAATGGCTCGGCTTCTGAATACCAGTTTCTGGAAGCCACAGAGGGGGAAAGGGCCCTTATGCTCAGGTCCTGCTTGAGGATTTCCCACAGGCATCTGGTTAGCCACTGGAAGAACAGGATGCTGAACCAGATGGGCCTAATCCAATAGGCTCTTCTTATGGTATGTTACGTTTGTTAGAATCCATGATTGCAGTCATAGGATTATTGTTCTTCACATGACAGTATATGTTTTGACTCCACAGAGTGGGAAGTGACGGAGACAGGATGTTTGTGTTACTGTGTTCCGTGAAGTGGGACTATTGTCCTTTGTTCTTTTTTCTCTTTGCTGTCTGATGCTAGAGAGAAAGTGAGCCATGTTGCAGCGCTCTGTGTGTGTTTATATGTAAATAAAGTAGATTAGCCAAAATGCTGAGTTGCTGAGGTCTGTCACGCATGATGTGCAAACTCTGCAGATCCCTAAGTGTGCCGGTGTCGGTTGGCATCGGTCGCTGAGATGTTCGGGCTGAAGAAAGCTTTTGAAGCTCCCGAACAAAAGACCAGGAGGGAGAGAACATGCCAGTCGGGCATGTGTCTCTGCCAGAGTCCTACTCGAGTGTGGGCTGAACTCCTGACAACGTTATCATATTAGAGGCTGCCCACCATTGAAATGCCAGGTGCATAGAGAGGGGGTGGATCTAAAGGAACATAGGAAGCTGACCTATACTGAGTCAGACCATTGGTCCATCTGATTCTGTACTGTGTACACTAATGACAGTGGTTCTCCTGGGTTTCAGGCAGGGCTCTTTTCCAGTCCTACCTGGAGATGCTAGGGATTGAACCTGAAGCCATCTGAGTGCAAGGCACCTCCCATTTGTGGCTGTGACAGCCAGACTCATTCTCTGTTCTGTCTCTTCGCACCTATACCAGAGGAGGTAGCAGAAGCACAAAAATTCAGTCACACTTAGAGATGGGGGTGAAACACAATTCACTTAGCATTTAAAGGAGAACCTACCTCATTTGCACCTTCTGAAACAATATGCAAACTGGGAAGAAAAAAACCACATAAACCACCTTTGTTCCAGACTGAAGATAGCAATCTAAATACTCGTTTAAATATGAATTTTCATGCAGATTTATTTTAAGAAAAAGGGCAAGAGCTTGGTGCAGAAATGGGTCGGGATAGTTTGAAGAATGTACACATTTGGAATGTATGGAGACTAGAAGCAGGCTGATCAAATCCCTTTCTATGCCGCAGCCATCAGATACTTAGGAAATGCTGCTCAAAGCTGCCTACACACCATAAGAACATTTTCACTCCAAGGAATTCTGGGAACTGTAGTTTGTTAAAAGTTTTAGGAATTGTCGCTCCTTAGGGGTAAATGACAGGGGTAATTTCCAGGATTCTTTGGAGGGTGTGTGTGTTTTAACTGTACTCAGCCATGGAAACACTCCTTGATTTCATTCTGGGAACTGTAACTTTTGTATGCTTCCTGGTCAACAAATAAAATTGACTGTGTTCAAATCACCAGCAATAGTTTCTAAATTCAGGAGCATTAGAAACAGCCCCCACCCTGTCACCTGCCCTCCATATGTTTTGGACTACAACTCCCATCAGTCCCAGCCACACCTACTGTAGGTAGATTGGGATATTTGCTTTAGAGAATGTGTCCTGCTTTCCATTAAGCTTACAGGGGTGGGGGAGCTTGTGAGCTGCTGAGCTGACTGGCTATTTTAAGTCTTTGGTCAGCAAGAAGTCAGTGAAAGAAAGGGGGGGGGAATCACACAGAATGTGGACTGCAAAGAGCAGAAAATCTGAAGCTTTAATATCATTGACACTGAAGCACCTGCTGAGAGCATGGAAATGCTGTGTAGCTAGCTGACCCTCTTCTGAAGATCAGAAGTGTCACTTCCCGGAGCCTGAATCGGGGCAGCTGCCCAATAAACTGCCGAATCAAGTGCATGACACCAGGGTCTCCACAGCAGCTCAGCAATTCACCCAGTTGCCCACAGGGCAGAACTTCACTCTGGAGCAATCAGATAAAGAAACTAAATAGCCTATGTATAGGAGCGAGGTCTGTGCAGACTGCCTCCTGATGCACTGCCTTATTCATTTCATGGATGGATTTTCTCCTCTTCCACCCTTCTGCCACGTGAGGTGATGGCTTGCTGGATTTTGCAAAAGAGTTACTTCACTGTAGCCAGCCATGAACAATTCATTTGACCCTGGCTGGCCTACCCTTTGAATGCCCCCCCCCCCCCGTTTTCTTTTTCTCAGAGCCTTCTTCAGTTAAATCCCAGCATATGAAAAAGGAGAAAGGAACCATCTTTAAGGAAGGCAGGTATGAATTTAAGGCAGATTGGGGAATCTCCCCCCACCCCAGGGGGGCACATTTTCTCATGAGCCACTTTGGAGGGAGGGCCATTCCAATGGTGGGCAGGATCAGAGGAAAATGTAGGTGGAGCGAATATGACATTTTCATTTCTTGAGAAGGCTACATTCCAGCCACACATAAAGCAGAGGGCTTTAGACCGTCGTCCCCATGCACATTCTTTACTCCATCCTCCATGCAGGTAAGCAAGAGACATTCTCATAATTCAGCGAGGAATGGCAGCTTGCTTGAAGAAGATGTGGTAGGGCTGCTGATATTTTGGTGTGGAGAGAATTTCATGACGAGTAGTGTAGTGGCAAATTCAGAAGTGCAGGGCATAGTCACAGCCATGCCCCTTCTAAGATTACACAAGCTTCTAAGATTATACAATATGGATTATAATTAGGTAAACGTAAAGGTAAAGGGTAAAGGGTAAACATAAATGTAAAGGTAAAGGGACGCAGGTGGCACTGTGGGTTAAACCACAGAGCCTAGGATTTGCCAATCAGAAGGTCGGCGGTTCAAATCCCCGCGATGGGGTGAGCTCCTGTTGCTTGGTCCCTGCTCCTGCCAACCTAGCAGTTCGAAAGCACGTCAAAGTACAAGTAGATAAATAGGTACCGCTCCAGCGGGAAGGTAAACGGCATTTCCGTGCACTGCTCTGGTTTGCCAGAAGTGGCTTAGTCATGCTGGCCACATGACCCAGAAGATGTATGCCAGCTCCCTCGGCCAATAAAGAGAGATGAGCTTCGCAACCCCAGAGTCAGTCACGACTGAACCTAATGGTCAGGGGTCCCTTTACCTTTACCTTAAAGGTAAAGGAGCCCTGGATGGTTACTTCCAGTCAAATTTGACCATGGGGTGTGGTGCTCATCTCCGCTTTCAGGCCAAGGGAGCTGGCGTTTGTCCATAGACAGTTTTTCCAGGTCACGTGGCCATGACTAAACTGCTTCTGGCGCACGTAACACCATGACTCACACTGGTATGCTTTCAAATTGCTAGATTGGCAGGAGCTGGGACAAAGCAATGGGAGCTCAGTGGATTCAAACTGCCAACCTTATGATTGGCAAGCCTAAGAGGTTCAGTGGTTTAGACCACAGTGCCGCAACCCCCCCCCCCCCATTTTACCTTTTTACCTTATAATTCTACAATAGTTACAGAGATGTACCACATGTGTTGCCTTTCAGCTAGATCTACTGTTTTCTGTACATGTACAAGGGCAAATGACTTGGAGTGGGCCAACAGCTTTCAGAGTGACTTAAGTTGTGTTTCCCTTGTACGTAACAGAATTTTCACACTATTCTCTTGAAACCTTGTCTTTTGACAGTGTTCCTAAATGCTTAGCTTTGGAACATACAGAACAACTCCTTTCCCATGCAGCTTCTCCATAGTGACCTTAGGAGCCTATCCCAAGTGGCTGACCCACCTCCTTTCATTCTGATTGCCTCCAATCAGCACAAAGGGTGAGGTGATTTCTCAGTGGTTAAAAGGCTCCATTTTCAAGTTGACTGGGTGCCTCTAGGATGCTGGAGACAGGGACCCCGCTGAGACCCTGCAGTCACAAGTATTCAACCCACCCTCCAACAGCCCCAGGCCATTACATCTCTGGTCCCAGTGATCCCCACAGAAGTGGGTGGGCCTTCGCAGGTGCCCAAGACCATCAGAAATACACATGTTGGCTCTAGCAATGCATTCTCCCTTCGTTTCCCAGTGACTGAATCACCACTTTTTCTTCCCTCTGTTCTGCATGCTAGCAGGGAAAGATCACAGCCTAAAGTGTTATGGCTCCAGGCCAGGAGCCTGTGTCTTTCTACAGCCCTTCCGAGGATAACTTTAGTTAAACATTGTTGCGTGGCGGTAGATTGTTGCCAGAGATCCCGGCAGGCAAGCTATGGAGAATATTGGCTGGTCTGTGCACAGCGCAGCAGTGCGCTCATCTAAACTCATTTCCCATGTTCCGATCGAAAGGGGGATAACAGTTATGATAAAGCTATCACATCCTGGGGCTGCTCATGAAACCAAACCGGGAGAGGAGCTTGGGTAGCAATTTGTTATACACAGCTGTACAAATTCTAGCTGGCTGAGAGAGAGGGAGGGCAGGGAGAGAGAGAGAGAGAGAGAGAGAGAGAGAGAGAGAGAGAGAGAGAGAGATTTTTTCAGCACTGTAGATTATACCATTACAATTCTTTCCAATTCATAGGGAACCCAGCTGTCCGCAGGTCTGCAGAAGCATATGGGAGGGGCTCGAATCAACAATTATGTCACCTTTAAGAGCAAGAGATGCAATTAACAAAACATACTAAATGGTTTGCCCTGAGAATTAAGTCGCCCCACCTTGTCAAAATGTTTTCAAGCTACCCCAGGGCATGCTATGCTGATCTACAAAGCATATATGGAGGTAGGGTAGGCGTTCTAAAAGGAGAACATTTACGGTATCTAAGGCATACATCTTCACTCTTTCTTCCCTCCTGCAGTGGGCATTAAGTGGCAGGAGCAGGCAAATCACGTTATCTCATCCGCAATATAATTTCCTCTTATCAAATCTGCTTGGATCATCGGGATTCCCTTTCATGTTTAAGAGGCAGCGAGAAATAAAATCAGGAGAGTTCTGGGGATTTGCTTATGTGTCAAGCCAGGTCTCAATATCTCCTGAAATGTAACATGGCCCTGTACACACTTGTTTCCTCTGCTGCCCCCCCCCCCAAACCTGCAGAAAGTCAATTGCTGAAAAGTAATCCAGAAGTTCCATTTATCATCTTGGAAATATTACAATTCCCGCGTGCCCATGCCCCCCCCCCACTATTAAATGCTCTTATTTGTTGCTAACGATGCTACCGAAATTTAATAGGCTTGATATTAACAAAATAATTGCTTGCAATTATAAAATAAAATTGGAGTATTACAGAGATCATGGACATGGAATTGGTTTATACATGCATGTTTGGCATTTCATGGCAGAAGCTTCAAGCATTTGTGAATGCAGCATTCTGAAGGCCAGCCCTACCATTAGACAGGGCAGAATAAGGCAGCTGCCCCTTAATGTCCATTGCAAGAAACTGTATAGTTTAGACATGCCTGCATGCAAGACAGGTGCTCTCCCTCCCCACTTTCCCTCCAGAATATCTTGTACAGCCTACCTCTTTTCCAGGTGAACTTGCATAAAATGTGCACTTTTCCTTCTCTGCCAAGCTAGCAATAGCCACCGACATGGACAGAGCAGAAAAAGGCACATTGGGATGGCCTTGGGATGAACAGTGTATTGAGTAAGATGTCGTAGGTGGGGAGGAGGATGCTTCAAAGGGTCACACAGCTCTGCCTTCTTTGTTACGTAGATTTTCTCACCTGCTCAACAGCTGCCAGCTAAAAGTAAAACATGCAAAAGAATTTCCTTATTCTTTGAAAAGACTGATTAAGGCTATAACTCTGTTGTTGTTGTTGTTGTTTAGTTGTTTAATCGTGTCCGACTCTTCGTGACCCCATGGACCAGAGCACGCCAGGCACTCCTGTCTTCCACTGCCTCCTGCAGTTTGGTCAAACTCATGCTGGTAGCTTTGAGAACACTGTCCAACCATCTCGTCCTCTGTCGTCCCCTTCTCCTTGTGCCCTCCATCTTTCCCAACATCAGGGTCTTTTCCAGGGAGTCTTCTCTTCTCATGAGGTGGCCAAAGTATTGGAGCCTCAGCTTCAGGATCTGTCCTTTCAGTGAGCACTCAGGGCTGATTTCCTTAAGAATGAAGAGGTTTGATCTTCTTGCAGTCCATGGGACTCTCAAGAGTCTCCTCCAGCACCATAATTCAAAAGCATCCATTCTTCGGCAATCAGCCTTCTTTATGGTCCAGCTCTCACTTCCATGGAGGCTCCTAATTCTGTCCAGGATTGCCTTCAGTGCAATACATGTTCACTCCAACATTTCCTTGAGATTGGACAGAGCCTCACTGCTTCCTCCCACCCCAAGCCCAATGTCAAAGGCCTTTTTCTAGGTCAACCAGATATAGTTCTGCTCTCTGCTATGCACTCATACCCACCCCCCCACACTTCACACACATATAAACCCACAATGCTTTTCTTCAAAAGCAACTGTCCTGTGATCCATTTGTTTCCAAAAGGGCATAATTACTAGACATGTAAGAAGGGATGCTTGGCATTCCACTCTGTATTCAGCGCACGCAGCACTGCTTCCATTTCACTGCAGTTCGCCTTCCACTGAAAGCTACATTATTCGTTTTGCTGTTCACCTGCAGCGAAATTACGTAACTTATGCAAGCAATTATGTAAGTTATGTTGCCATCACGTTATTCCGCCCCACTCATTTCAATGCGAAGGAAACACAACACAAATGGGAAAAGAAAAGAAAAATCCATTATGTATCATTTGCAGACAGAAAGCAAAAAACGGAAGTGCTTGTTTGATTTCTGTTCCGCAAATGGGGCAAATAAGTGAGCATCAGCAATTTCCACGGCTATTTCTGTTTTTGTTGGAATAATAATAGTAATAATAATTTTTAATTTATACCCCGCCCTCCCCAGCCAAGGCCGGGCTCAGAGCGGCTTACAAGCAATAATAAAAACAAGATGAATGATTACAACTTAAAAACAAAAATAAAATACAACATTAAAATAATGGAACATTAAAATATTAAAATGTAGCCTCATCGCAGGAGGAGAAGGAAAAGAAAAAAGAAAGAGAGGGAGGGAGGGAATCAAATTGGCTCCAACCCAAAGGCCAGGCGGAACAACTTTGTCTTACAGGCCCTGCGGAAAGAAATCAGATCCTGCAGGGCCCTGGTCTCATGAGGCAGAGTGTTCCACCAGGCCGGAGCCAGAGTTGAAAAGGCCCTGGCTCTGGTTGAAGCCAATCTAACTTCCTTAGGGCCTGGGACCACTAGGGCGTTGTTATTTATGGACCTTGAGGCTCTCCGTAGGGCATACCAGGAGAGGCGGTCCCGTAGGTACGAGGGTCCTAGGCCGTGAAGGGCTTTAAAGGTCAAAAGCAGCACCTTAAATCTGACCCTGTACTCCACCGGGAGCCAGTGCAGCTTGAAAAGCACTGGGTGAATATGCTCCCATGGCAGAGATCCCGTGAGGAGCCTCGCTGCAGTATTCTGTACCCGCTGGAGTTTCTGGGACAGCTTCAAGGGCAGCCCCGCTTAGAGCGAATTACAGTAGTCAAGCCTGGAGATGACCGTCGCATGGATCACTGTGGCCAGGTCGGGGCGGGAAAGGTAAGGGACCAACTGCTTGATGCGGCGAAGGTGGAAAAATGTCGCCTTGGCTGTTGCTGTAACTTGCGCCTCCATGGAAAGGGAGGCGTCAAGGATTACACCCAAACTCTTAACGGAAGGCAATGGTACTATTTGGGCCCCCGCAAGAGAAGGGAGTTGGTCCCTCATCCCCATGCCATCCCGACCTAGCCATAGGACCTCTGTCTTCGAAGGATTTAGTTTCAGACATGCCTGATAATACTCCAACATCCCTGATAATCATGCATTCCCCCCCCCCCAAAAAAAGGTTAATACATTCAGAGGCATCTAAGTAAGTATGAAGGAATGTTAGCTAGCATTTAACAAATCAGCACATATATTTTTACCAGTATGTTTTACTCAGGAAAAACAATAGGATGAGACAATAACCTCTCCTTTACTGAAGAATTTAACATGAGGTAATTTGCCAGAAGGAAGAGCAGGTGACTAGGTGTATTATTATTATTATTATTATTATTATTATTATTATTATTAACAAACAGTGTTGTGTTTTTTTAAAAAAGGTCTGAGTAGTTATATTTCTTAAATGCACATTAATTGTAGATTGAATTGTCTTTGCAAAAACAGTTGCATCTGGGTTGGGGGCTGAGGCAATGGATTTTGGCCAGGAGTGGGGGCGGTCACATATAAATCATCTCCCAAGGACTCTGGTGAAATTTCCATAGCATTCCCCATATGACACTGATGTGTGAAAATTGACATGAAGATCTGAAAATTGGGACAGGGGGAGCCCAAGCATAAAATAACTTCAATTTTGCGCTCTCTTTACCTCTCAGAGGAATAGCGCAGCGGACTGACCAACACAACACAAACAAGTGAAGGCAAGAGAGAGAGGGCGAGGGGAGAGGGAGAGAGGAAAAAAACCTCACGGAGAAGGATAGGAGTTATTAAACAGAAAACACACTCCTCACTCACAGAGAGAAAGGATGATCAATGGATTTAGTCACCGAGAAATTCAAGCAGAAAATTGCTGCTGTTTTTTATCTGAGAGGCAGAAAGTTTAACCAAAGAAGAATTTTCTTTTTGGCTTTTCTCAAAAGCAAACAAAACAGAAGAGGGAAAAGGCTTATTTTTTCTCCCTAGAAGCCTAAGGGAAAGGAAAAAATGAGATGTGTATAGACTAATAACTTAGGCATACCAACGGCTATAGACCTAGAGAATTTTGCACCATGTAATTTTGTGAGTGGGGGAGAGAGAATAAGCACACAACACATGGGTTTATCATTTATATAAAGGTGTGTTGTGTATATGAAGTGGAACCATGCCCACCAGTCATTCTCCTTTGCCACCACGGTGCCCACAGGTCACTCCCACCCACACACCCACACCAAATTTCTCCTCTATTTTTCCCAACCATTCTCCATCAATTAATGAGAAAAGAAATAGAACCACAGAGTTGGAACAGACCACGAGGCTCATCTAGTCGAACTCCATGCAATGCAGGAATCTTTTGTCCAATGTGGGGCTCGAACCCACAATCCAGTAGATCTCAGCAAGGGAGTGCTCTGCTATGTACGAAACTCGGACCCAGAATCATCTATGGTCATCTATGAATGATTTGGCACTGGGCTCCCCCACAAACATGTGATACACCACCGGCTGCCCTCTGCTCCCAAGACAGACAGCTCTCTTGGTCGTTGTCCTCTGCTTAAACATTCCAGCTTCTCAATATCCTTCTTAAACTGTGGTGCCCAGCACCGCACAAACCACTGTAGATGGAGTCTGACCAGGGCAGAATAGAGTGGTACTATTACCTCCCTTGATCTGGACACCAGGCTTCTGTTGATGCAGCCTACAACACCATTAGGGTTCTTTGCTGCTGCATCACACTGTTGACTTATGTTAAGTTGGTGGTCTACTAAGACCCCCTAGAACTTTTTTACATGGACTGCTATGAAGCCAGGTGTCCCCCATCCTATGGTTGTGGATCTGATTTTTCTTTCCTAAGTATACAACCTTACATTTGTCCCTACTGAAATTCATTGTGTTAGTTTTATTCCAGTTCTCCAATCCGTTAAGGTCAACTTGAATCCTGATGCTGTCTTCTGCAGCATTAGTTACCCCTCCCAGCTTGGTGTCATTTGCAAATTTGATGAGCATCCCCTCAATTCCTTCATCCAAGTCATTTATAAAGATATTGAACAACACTGGACCCAGGACAGAACCCTGCGGCACCCCAAATGTCAATTTCCAGGTGAGCACTTCTTGGGTTCAGTCAGTCAATCAGCTACAAATCTGTGGGCAAACGCCAGCTTCCTCGGCCTGAAAAGCAGATGAGCACTGCACCCCATAGTCACTTTTGACTGGACTTAACCGTCCAGGGGTCCTTTACTTTACCTTTACCTACAAATGACTTGTTTTTGAGAAGTAATCTCAGGTTCCTTTTCTAAGTGCTCACAGACTGCCTGTCTAATTATCTGTTTTAGGACCTCTCCTGGTATCAAAGTCAAGCGTACTGGTCAGCAGCTAGCTGAGTTCTCCCCCACCCTTTCAAAATGGGGAGAACATTTGCCAGCCTCCAGAACAGGGACTTCACCTGTTCTCAAAAAATTCTCAGTCTCATACAGAGAGGCTTGGAGATTATACCTGCAAGTTCCTTTAGTACCTGTGGGTGCAATTCATCAGGCCCTGGAGATTTAAATTCAATCAAAGTACCTAGGTTTTTATTTACCACCTCCGTTCCTCTCTTGTGCTTCAGCTCCCTCTCTGCATCATTTATTCTATTATCACCAGGCTGGGCACTGTTTTCCTTTGGAGTGAAGACAGAGGGAAAGTAGGTGTAGAGCAATTCTGCCTTCTCTCCATCACTCAATAGCTTTTTGCTGTCTTCTTCATGCAGAGGACCTACTACTTCCTTGTTTCTCATGCCAGGGCCCTGTGCTCTGGGGTTGACACAGCCAAGATTGGCGCACGGGTGTGTCAATTGCCCCTGAGCTGGATCACAGCCAAGGCCCAGATGCCCAGCCGCAACGCTGCCCAGTGCGGAAGGTGGTCTCATCGTTTTAAACCTGTATTGCAAATGTGAGCTCATTCTGAGCTTTAGCCTGCCTGACCTCTCTGCAAGTGTTGGCTATTCATTTATATTCTTCCTTTGAAAAGCTTTAAAAGTTTGTGATGTGGGGGATGGGAAGCACATGTTGTTAACACACACACACACACACACGCATGTGTGTGTGTTTCCGTCAGCCTATATCTCCTTGAATAGATCCAATGCCAGGCTTACCTTGCCCTAGTAAAATCCCTTCTCCCTACCTTCCTCCACTGAGATAGCTCTTCTAGCATCAAGTGCTGGGCAATTGAATGAGGCATACACATGTGTGAATCAGCAGCCACCCCAAAAAAAATCCACAATGTGAGGTTTTAGTACAGAATTCCCTTGGTGCTCAGTGCTCTCCATCTGGAAGTTCAAATTAGTTGTCCTTGTACTGCTGTAAGAAATAAACAAAAGCCTGTCTCATTGTAGAAAGAAAGAAAGAAAGAAAGAAAGAAAGAAAGAAAGAAAGAAAGAAAGAAAGATCCCTGCCTTTTTCATTCTCTTAAGAACTGCTCAACACTCTTGTTTCCCCCTAATCCCCGCACTCATCTCCCTTCTGCTTGAACCAATTCATGCCTGATATCCCCCACCCGCTTTTCTTCTGGGTGATTGCCTGGCCCATTTTTGCCCATTCGACGTTGTCACCGGGATGTTGTCGAGATCTCTCCTGTTGCCTTTGTCATTGTGCGTGTGCTCTCTCTCTCTCTCTCTCCCCCACCCCCTTTTAATTTCAGCCCAAGGTGAGATGAACTGAGCGACGGTGATGATGAAGCTTTCAGGATGTTAGAAAGTAAACTGTTGGAAGAGGTCAGCCGGAGCAGAAGCCAATAAAACACAAGGAGGAAGTCGGAGATGGAGGAACAAAGCAATTGGTAATGATGTGAAATGGCCGGGTCAAACGAGGGCTGTGCGCCAATGAAAAGATTCACCTCCAAAACACCTGGAAAGTTTACTGGACCCAGTCAACACTGGGAAGGGCTCGCTTCTTACCACAAACTGTCACTGACAGCTTTACACCCACAATCCATTTGTACACGTTTGAAAAACAGGTTTAGGCATTGACTCCTACAAAATTGAGGGATCTTTCGCTATCTATGCTTCATGTCCCTTTGTTTATAGTACTTAGGTCATGTATGATTAGGGAAAGGGGAGAAAATCAATTCACTTCACATCAGCAGGCAGATCTAACAAATTAGCACTTTCTGGAGCAATAAGCGACCCAAAACAGAGCCTTTCTACAAAATTCACACTTATCCAAATTTTGTGATCCAGTTCTTCAATCAACCAGTGTGTTCAAAAACGTATATATTAGTGGAAACAGCACACCAAAACAGAGTGTAATAGATTGTTTGCAGAAATGTGACCATTGGGTAAAACTCATACAAAAATGTGTTTATTAAAAGAAATCTGAACTTATAGCTGGTGAAGTTTTGTGAGGATTTACAAATATATACATACAAATTGCTGCAGGAAAAAAAGTGAATTGAAGATTGGAGAAATGAGAAATGGAAAGAACCAAAATTGACAGAGCCTGCCATCCCTACCTGCAGGGGTGAACATAAAAGTGAACAGGATCTACCTGCATATATCTGGATGATTTGCAATAGATCGGGAATGGTTCCCGACTTCCTGTACTTAACAATAACAACACCTAAAGGTCTTTTCTCACTCAAAGTAGGCTGCTAAATGAAAGGACTATGAGCTCAGCTCAATCTTGGTGAAGAAAATAAATTCCTATGCTCAGAATATGCTCAGAGGCACTCTGGTCTTTAATTCTAATGGTATTGCTTTTGAACCTGGCACTCTTTAGTAGATCTTGGGATGCTAGAGAAACACAAAACAGATCCAACATGCTTGATATCTCTCTCCTGTAACAGAGAATAGGCCTTTCTGTGGTGCCATTAAGGCTGGGTCAAAATCTCCTGCTGCCCAAAAATATTTCCCCACCCCCTATGAAATGGGGTGATTTCCTTGTGAGGGAGAAAAATTTTGCAAACATTTTCAGGGAAGTGTTGTTGCATACCTTACCTGTGACTCAGCTACATTTGTAAAGAAACAGCGTTTTGAACGCGTTATAAACATGCAACACCAGATGGCACCAGAGAGTAAAAAAAATATTCTATGTTATTTTCCATAGTGGTCCCCCCCCCCCTTTTGTTATAACAATTTAATTTCTGGGTTATTTATAGCTCTTTTCCTCCTGTGTGTAGATCCATCTCTGGTCTTGCCAGAAAGTGTGGTTGGTGGGAAGCAGTGTAAGGAAAGTTGTGTTGCTTCCTACTGGTCATACTACCCAGAAAGCCTGTTTGGAGTGACATGATGTAGCATGAGTCCCAAAGAACAAAAGGGTGTAAGAAGAGCCCTAAAACTGCATCAGGCTAAAGGCACATCTGTTCCAGCATCCAGCCTATAAGAAGCCCAAAAGCAGGACATGGACATTCTCTGCACTTGCATGATTCCTAGCAACTGGCCTTTGGGGTACTGCCTCCGACAGTGGAAGTAAAACATAGCCACTGTGGCTGGCAGTCATTGATACCCTTACCCTCCATAGAAGTATGCCAGAAATTGTGGCCATCAGCAATCTGTGAAGTCTTGTCCCCCTGCCAATGGCATTAGATTTCATATTTCTTTAAAGTTTAAAAATCAAGGGGGGGGGGATAGAATACCTTTAGCCATCTCATTAGTTCTAGTAAGGTAAATGAGAACCATAGATGGAGTTGAATTTATGGAGATTTATGAATTTCATTTGTTCTACAGTTTTAAGTGATCTGACCTAAAGCCACACCTCTGAGACTAATTCACATACAGGAACAAAAATATCCTTTGGATTCTGCACTTCTCTGAATTTTGCAATGCAATTCTTGGCTCAAGAAATGTAACAAAATGCATGTTTTAGGATATGTTTAGAAATGTGCACATTGAAACACATATTTAAATAATATTGTGTCATGAAATGCATATTTTTAAAAATACAAACTTCCATGAGGTTTTTCATGTGTTTGTTTAAGCAGATTGATGTGGAAAGGTGAAGAAACAGACTGACGAATAAAAATAGGCAAAACTGTCATGGACTGGAAAGAGGTGGCACACCTGGCAAGCAGCAGACAGAAATCAGGCAAGCTGACACCAAGCTAGCAGAGTAGTGGCACAGAGGGTGAAATTCTGGCTTTCCTTTGTACCACATTCACACCATACATTCAAAGGAATAAATGATGACACCTCAACAGCTGTTGTTCCCCATACACACTCCAAAGAATCCTGAAAACTATAGTCTGTTAAGGGTCCAAAGAACTGTTAGGAGACCTCTAGTCCCCTCATAGTAAATTCCCAAAATTTACTAGGAATAGAGATTGAGTGTTAAACCACTCTGGGAATTGAGCTCTGTGAGAAGAATAGGGGTCCCTCAGCACTCTTAACAAATTACAGATCTCAGGATTATTTGGGGGAAACTATGGTTCCTTAGGATACTGGTGGCGCTGTGGGTTAAACCACAGAGCCTAGGACTTGCCGATCAGAAGGTCGGCGGTTCGAATCCCTGCGATGGGGTGAACTCCCGTTGTTTGGTCCCAGCTCCTGCCAACCTAGCAGTTCGAAAGCACAAAGTGCAAGCAGATAAATAGGTACCGCTCCAGCGGGAAGGTAAACGGCGTTTCCGTGTGCAGCTCTGGTTGACCCAGAAGCTGTCTGTGGACAACCGCCGGCTCCCTCGGCCAAAGAAGCGAGATGAGCGCTGCAACCCCAGAGTCAGTCACGACTGGACCTAATGGTCAGGGGTCCCTTTACTTTTACTATGGTTGGTTAAGGTGGCATAACAATAGTTTAAATGTATAGTACAGATGTGCCTGGATCTGGATAGTTTAGTTGTGACAGTGGTACCCGAATGGCTCTCTGGTGTTACCTGACTCCTGAAGGCAAGAGAATCCTGAGATGGTTGTGTGAGCATCTCAGCTTGAACCAACTTCAGGTCCCTCCTATGCCTAGCAGCTCTGGTGGTGCACAGAGCAAGGAATCAGGGCCTCATCCCAAGTCAAGCCACACACACCACAGCACATAGTGCAACATCTGCTCGATGTGGAAAAGCCTGGGAATAGAGGCGAAACCTTTTCCCCTAATGGAAGAACAGGACTAAGAAGGACATGACAATCTTGTTCCAAGAGTGGTTATTTCCTCGGAAGTCCCATTGTGTGTCCATTAGAGGCTGGCACCCTGCGCCAAGGCAAAGAAACACACGCAGGACAAGAGATGCAGAATGGACTCCTAAGCAAGCCCCGTCCATTTCCTGCATCCTGTTATAAATTGTAATCTGCACTGCGCGTCTACCATATACATGTCATTAATCTTTCCTATAACATCTCAGGCATTGGGGCCTGATTGCATTTAAATGCTTTCGAAAGTAATTACTGGATCCTGCCTAGCAGGGTTTTTTTGTTTTTAAAGAAAGAGTAAGAATAATTAATGTCCCGACTAGGTAGTTGCCTCCCTCACTCAGGATTTGCAAGTGGCAGCGTGAAGATCCCTTTCTACTGACATCACATTTTCTTGGCATCTCCAAATGTCCAGCTGAATTTCCATCCTTGCTCCACCACCAAACCCAAGCCTTTGCTAAGGATACGATTTTGAAAAGAGTCATTCTTACTTATCCCAACCTGGAACATAATGATTTATTTCCAGATATCTGCCCTATTGTCACTCATAATCAAGCCAAAACACAAACATGCGGCCTGTCCCATAATAATAATAATAAATGTGTTCATTTTCTTAAATGTTGCATTCTCTTTATTTTAACTTTTCATTTTTCATATACAGTAATAACATGTAAGAAAAATAAATCACAATACATAGAAGTCATATCTGGTTTTGTTTCGTATACCATACCACTTTTGAGTCATCATTCGGATCTTCGTAATACATAGGGAGAATGTGAGGAGCGATGCCCTGCTTTATCTCAGCCTATCAAGTCTCTCCAAGAAAGTTCTTGTGAAGCTGGTATTGAAGTTACATTTTCACTTGTTCTTGACCAAAGAATGAACTTGTTCCACTGTCTTTCATGTTGGTTTGTCTCCCTGCTTGCACTAGTTTTCTCATTCTTTCCAATAAGGCATATTGCCATATGAAAATTTTCCGTTCCTCCCCCTTCAGTTTCTCAATTTCTTGCTATTACCTGTCTGAAAAAAAGCCTACAGATAATACTAAAAAGGAGCCCATCAGGCATTTTTGTGTCCTGCCAGATGCTTGTTATACTGAATGGTCCCAGGCAAGCAGCATAAAGTAGGGTTAGTACCCTCTTATGACCTGCAAGTGGGCTTCCCACAGGCATGTGACTTATCACTGGCCTGATCCAGTAGGGAGGCACTTCTTACGTTCTTATCCAGGCTTAAGCGGCTGTCGTTTAGATAAATACGTAATGCAAACCACCACCCCTCTCAACCCACACCTACCCATGCATATATTGTATTGTTATTTTGAGAGGTGCAAAAAATGATTTTTAAAAATGTAGGAGCCACCAAGACCTAGAAGCCTGCATGGAAGGAGAAAAAGATGGAAAATGAGCTGGTGAAAATGGGAGCTCCTGTTCCAGCTGTTCTAGAATTTCTCTGATCCCTCTTTCTTCCAGGATGCTGGACTAGATGGGTCTTAGGCCTGATCCAGCAGGGCTCTTCTTATGATCTTATGAACTAAACAGCTCCTATGGGAAGGACCACAGGAGATCAGAATCCTGGACCATATGGTCCTTTCAACTCAGGGTTTCCCAAACTTGGGTCTCCAGCTGTTTTTGGACTACAACTTCCATCACCCCAAGCTAGCAGGACCAGTGGTCAGGGATGATGGGAACTGTAGTCCAAAAACAGCTGAAGACCCAAGTTTGGGAAACCCTGTTCCATCTGATCCAACAGAGCTCCCCTTATGTTCTCTTGTTAAGCCACCATACACAATATGCATGGGCCGTGTTGGTTTAGAGCAGGCATCCCCATCATCCCTGACCACTGGTCCTGTTAGCTAGGGATGATGAGAGTTGTAGTCCCAAAACATCTGGAGGGCCAGGTTTGGGGGATGCCTGGTTTGGAGGATCACAACCTCCAAACGTGTGGGCAGGCTGGCACAACTTGAGACTCAACAGGGCCCCTCTGAGGCCTGTAAGAAATTGCTGGGATGCAATGGGGATTTGAGGACAAAGCAAGCTTGAATCCTTTTTAGCTGAGTGTCTAGTATTAATTTTGTGTACGTTTTTAGAGCAGAATTTTCCGATTTGTATGATTTGGGTCTCTTTGACATGGAACTTCCAGGAAGGAAGGAAAGAAAGAAAGAAAGAAAGAAAGAAAGAAAGAAAGAAAGAAAGAAAGAAAACCAACAAACCTTTCTCCTAAAATGGAACAAGCCGCAATCACATTAGAACTCTGCCTTGTCAAGAAGTTCCTTGAAATCTCTCCCACTGAAAGGGTGAGAGATCCTAACCAGCCCTTGAAGCCAAAGAAGTGCAGAAGAAGATGTCAACATTTGGAGGGGGGTGTTCAGAGGCAGTCATCAGCATTCTTCTTTCCATAGACAGGAGCCGAGTTGGACACTCAAAAAAAGGGGGGGGGGACAAGGCAGCTTTAATAATAAGGAGGGGGGTGGATGAAAGAAGAAAAAAAAGAAAAGAAAGGTGTCTCAGTTGTCTCTGCAGCTGATCAACAAAGGAGCAGTCGCGAGCTGTAACCTCTCGAAGCTGCAGTCTGGAACATGACACATGTCAGGCTATGATAAATGGTGCGGTACGTGTGCAATTTCAAGCGCAATGCCCTTGAGATGCGCGGGACCCCAATCGCAAATGTTATTGTTAAATTAAACCTTAAAGGAAGAATTGGAAAGAGGAGGCCTGGCATAGATATATAAAGAAATGCACAAAAGGCTGGGGAGAGGCAGCAGCGGGAGGGAGGCAGGGAGGGAGGAGGGAGACTAAAATGGAAGGTGAAGAGCAAATATTTTGGAGGGTTTCTTTTCACCCAACCATAAATAAATTGAGAATCCCCAAAGTTCCTGAAGAACTCAGATGAAGGTTTCATCTACTGGCATTTAGAAAGAATAATAATGCTTAAGGTTGGGGAACCTTTTCCAGACAGACGGACACATTCCCTTCTAGGCAACTTTCTGAGGGCCACAAGCAAGTGATGGGCAGGGGTAGGGTAACAAATGTGAATGTTACCTTTCTACAATAGGCGAGCTTCTACGGCAGGCATAGGCAAACTCCAGCCCTCCAGATGTTTAGGACTACAATTCCCATCATCCCTGACCACTGGTCCTGCTAGCTAGGGATGATGGGAATTGTAGTCCCAAACATCTGGAGGGCCGGAGTTTGCCTATGCCTGTTCTACGGGCACTGCTCTCGATCCTTCATCCAGGCAATGTTCATGCCAGGAAAGAACACAAAAAGAAGGTGTGGATCGGGGCTCGTGAGAGATGTGGCTCAGGAGACCGTGGCCTAGGAAGAGTCTCCAACACCAGAAACAGAGTCTGGAGGGCTGTATTTGTCCCCCTAAGTCTGAGGTTTGGTCAGAGGCAGTAATGCTTCTGAATGCCATCTAGTGAAACACAGCAGGTGCTGCGGTATGAATGGAACATTACAGAATGGGACAGAAGCACCAACGTTATAATCGGGATAATTGACACAATATTGCCCATGTCTGAATGCCCCCCAGCAGACTTTCTTCCACCCTCCACCTAGGCAAGGAAGAGGCATTGTCACAGCTCAAGGGCATCTTCCAGGATGCATGGCACAGGACCAAGAAAGGCCTGATGATCAGAGGTGTGACCTGAGGGACAGAGGGAGAGGCCGAAAGCTCCCCATTCGTTACATCCTTGGTGCCCTAAGCAATGGGTTAGGATGGTTTTGCATTGTCCTGTGAAAAACTAAGAAAAGCAGGAGGGGAAGAGAGAGAATGTGAGGCAAGTCTGTCACCCTCCGTCTTAGTCGTACATTACAGAAGTGGCATATCGATCTAAACAATCCCTATTCCCATAATGCATTGTTTTCTTTTTTTCCCCCAAAGTGAAAAGCAAATGAAATTTTGGTTTCTTCCCCAATGCTGCTAGTACATGGAGATAGTCAAGCAAAAACAGACCGCTCTCCATAAAGCCCACCCCAAAAGGAAATTGTTAAAAAATTGGATTAGAAATGCATTTATTCCTACTTAGGCATAGTTTAGAACCAATTTCTGATTCACTTACCCCATCAAAGGGATGGAAAGGGAGGGGGTGGAAATCAAGCGGATATCTGAACAATAATATGAACAAGGGGAGAAAAATAAGAAACCAGGAAGTTGCAGAAAGGAGACTTGGATGGAAACAGCTCTAAGTCCGATTAGCTTCAAATCTTCTTATGGAACGTGGAAAGCTCTCACCACCAAAGGCGAATCATTTCATTAGCTTGATGCTTCATAGTCAAAGCTCAGTCAGACAACTTAATGCAATAATCTTTTGGTTAGGAGGAGAGGCTTGCCTTGATCTATAAGAAAGACGTTAAATGTGAATTAGACATAAAGAGTAAATTTGTGTGTGCACGCGCAGGCAGGGTAGTGCCATGTTGCATAGAAAATGTGTTAAAAGAGTCGGAATTGCCTGAAAATCAACTCTGTACCTAGAGCTGGATTTACTGATTTATATTGCCTTTCATTATTATAAAAATAATAGTTTTTGAC
This sequence comes from Podarcis pityusensis, assembly GCF_964106645.2. NCBI lineage: Eukaryota > Metazoa > Chordata > Lepidosauria > Squamata > Lacertidae > Podarcis > Podarcis pityusensis. Next base: position 30,608,451 of record NC_138039.1, on the reverse strand, counting down.
TCTCCGATCCAAAAGGTGACAATAGGAAAGGTGGATAGAAACACTGATAGTGGACAAACCTCAAAGAAATGCAGTTGGGTGCATTTCTTTGAGGTTGGGAGTGGGAGGCCTTTTGACGCCCATATGTTGCTGAACTACAACTCCCATCATCTCTAGCCATTGGTTGTTCTTGCTTGGACCGGTGAGAGTCGTAGTTCAGCAATATCTGGAGGGCCAAAACCCCCAATCTCCACTAAATGGAGCTCCCATGAACAGAGGGAGTGCACCTTTGAATCTAAGAGGATGGGGAATGTTATCCCAGAATCCCTGACCAAAGTTGGGTGCATTAAAGTATCATGGAATTTGGCTCAGTGTTGCACTGTTCCTTATGTCCTACTCAGTGTCCAAGGCTAGATGACTAGAACGTCATGTTCTGACGTGGTTTTTTTGTTTGTTTGTTTTGAAATAGCAACAACCACTATTTGTAATACTACCATTTGTTATACCTGTCAGATGAAGCAGGCCTCCAGATACCAGTTGCAGGTAGGGCTAGTACTGTGATATTCAGTTCCTTCTTTCCATGGTCATCTAGTTGTCCACCAGGATGCTAGACAAGATGGGCCTGATCCAACAGGCTCTTCTTATTTAATGCTCTTTAGGCTACCAACCTGAATGGCTTTAAAAGAGGATTAGACAAAGCCACTTCCGTCTTCAGAGGAGGTGGCATTGCGGGCTGCACGCCCCCACCATGCACGCGGTGGCTGGCTCTCATCCCCAGCCGCGTCATCCCCTGAACAGCCAATTGGCTGGCTTGGGGTGTGTGGCCTGCCCAACTTAATGCAGGGGCGGCTGGGGATCTCCCTCTTTTGCCACCTCCGATTAGACAAATTTATGTGGGATCAGGCTATTCATAACTACTAGGCACAATGGCTACATTCTACCTGTCAGAGGCAGGTTGCCTCTGAATACCAGCTGGAAATTGCAGGCAGGGTGAGTGCTGTTGTGCTCATGTCTTGCTTGTGGGTTTCCCGCAGGTACCTGGTTGGCCACTGTGAGAACAAAATGCTGGACTAGATGGGTCCTTGACCTAATCTGGCAGGACTCCTCTTATGTTCTTATATACTCTCCTCCCATATGCCAGGAAGATTTTGGGCATCACATGGCAGGGCAGATGTGCTCTCCCAAGCCCACATTCCCAGCATGTTCACACTCCTGTCTCAGTGATGTCTACATTGCTTTGGTCATGTCCACAGAATGGAAGATGGCAGGATCTCCAAGGACATGCTCTGCAGGGAGCTGGCTTCAGGCACCAGGCCCATTGGCAGACTAACTCTGCATTACAGAGGCATCTGCAAATGTGACACGAAGACTGGCAACATTAATAACCCTGCCATGTGGGAATCCACCTGTGGGAATTGCCTGACCAGGGCATTTGGAGACAGTGTTCTAGTTCACGTATTGTTTCCGAAAGCGCAAATGAGGTTGGTTTGCCTTTAAATGCAAAGGAACCAAACTTCTGACCCATCCCTAGCCTCAATCATATATTCTCTGGCTTAAAATAACATTTCAAGCAGCTCTGAGAGCAGTGCTTACCCTCCTTTCATGCCGTAATTTGGTAGAAAATGACACCTCAGCAGAAATCTCTACCTCCAGAATCATCATATGAAAAAGGATTTCAGGATTTGTAGCATTTCAGAATGTGCTGGTGAGAGGTGTTTCCATGCTCCAGGTTGCTCCTATGTGTCAAATACTCCACCTATGGAAAACTTGTACCTCAGACAGAAGGCTAAGGAAAGCCCATAGCTCCTGAGATGCTTGCTTCAGGGAGTTTGGGGGCTCTGTGAGAACAGGATGTTGTATTAGATGATGCATCCATCTCAAAGGAACCTTGGTTTGTTCTCCTATTTAAACTGAAACATAGCAATAAAGCAGCCTCCAGTCCTCTTAGTTCAGTTTCTGGGTTCTAGGACCACAGAAGCCCTCTCCATCCTGTTTCACCTCCTCTGGTTTCTGCTCCTTCTAATTTCTCCAGCGTTGCCCCACCTCTAACTAGCTTAGGGTGCAGCCTAAATTCCATTTGTGCCTGGCTGGGATCGTGGTGATGGACTGGGCATCCAGAATAATGCCAGTGTTACCCTGCCAGCGTGGAGCACCCTGTTCTGCCTACCAAATATGTGAGCAGGTGGAAGTGAGACTCCCATTAGCAGCAGCCAGCAGAAAGTCCTGAAATGAGGGATTCTGGGGGCAGGGAGGGTCTGGGATCTCTTCGATTCTGAGCAAGTTCCATTGCTGTCACACAATAGTACTGGGCTGTGCCAGTCAGTGGCTAAAGTTTTGATGACACTCTTCCTCTGTTTGCAACCTTTCTTTACTATACACATTATTTCTGCTCTCCCTTCCAACCTCTTTACTATTCAGAAGGGTAGTAGATTTCTGCTTCCGTTTCTCTTTATGATCTTTTCTTTTATAGTTCTTCTCCTCTTCCCGCTCCCCCCGCCCAACCCCAACATAAGTTTCAGCTTCCTGGACTTATCTTTTAATCCTTCTCTGACCTTTTGAACCACCTGCTGGTCAGAACAGTTTTCTCAAACAGAAAGCGTCCATTCCCCCTCCTTTTCGCAACCCTAAAACTTAAAGCATAAACTGGGCCAAAAAAGTTTCATTCCTTCACAGAGGGCAAATAAGGATGAACTAAATATGCAAACTATTTGATTTCTTTTCTTCTTCTTCTTTAAAAAAAAAAAATCAGAAGAGAAAGGAGTGGAGTTTTGGTGCTGCTAAATATGGTCATGAAAAAAGAGTGTGGTGTTTTAGCTGAAATCTACTATAAACATCTAAATATGGGTGTGTAAAACCATTCCATTGTACTGTATATATAGGCAGTCCCTCCTGGACCATTTGCCTTTCCCTTTTTATTTGGTTTCTCCATATAATGGCCTCTAGAAAGTAAGAGGGGGCAAGCTTCCCTTCTGCCGCTGCTCTCCTCCTCCTAGTCTGGGAACCTCTATTGTCTTTTCCTCCATAATAAATGATAATAATTAAAGGCAAATACACAATAATTAGTCACACTAGGGTTACCCATCTGGCTTACCTGTATCACATCGCTGTGTCTTTGAAACAGATGACAAGCACCATATTGCAAAACATCCTACTAATGGATGTGGATGGAGAGCAGGAAAAAAGCAAAGTGGATATCATTATACCCCACACATGTGCAACAACCCCACAAAACCCCTAAACAATCAAAGAGAGAACAAGAACATCACACACATTCTTTTTTTAAAAAATGGAAAAGGCAATCAGGTTTTTATATCACTCTACAGCAGATGTGTTTCTAATCAGTCATTATGAGACAATGAGAAAGTACAGGATCCCGCTGACCTTGTGGTTACCTCGTCCATTGTTCTCTCAGCTCATAATACTAATACTTAGCATTCATATAGTGCTCCGGAGTGTTCAGAGCCCCTGAACAAACATTATTGTAGTCATTCTAGCAATGACCCTGCAAGGTGTGCCAATATTATTCGCCCGCATGGCACGATGGCAGCTGAGTGGCACCCTGGGAAAATCAAAATGGTGGGTGGCTTCCCAACTACTCTTGCTGCAGCCATTAAGCCTCACAGTCAAGTAACCAATGGGCTCAAAAAATAGCACCAAGGGGCCCCTGCTGGGGTGCCAGCTGCCTATGGGTGCTGGCTGCTGCCACCAACACTGGTGTAAATGTGCTCCTAGCCAGTACATCACGCCAGCTGTAATTAACTCTTTGAATGTAACAATTTAACAAGAGCCTTGCTGGATCAGGCCAATGGCCTAACTATTCCAGCATGCTGTTCTTACAGTGTGGAACATGGTATATTTGAATGCGTCATTCCTACATTAATAACTTTCTAAGAACAGCAGGTCACACTCTTCATAGTTCCTCCACCCTCAGAAGCTCAGAAGGTGAGGGGAATGTGGCCCAGGAGAAGGCATTATCTGCAGCAGTCCCTAAATTGTGGAATTCGTTCCCCAAAGGGAAGGGCCCCACTTTGTCTGGCCCTTCACAGTACAGTTTTCATTGTATGCTGAATACACACCTCTTTACCTTGGCCTTTGACATGCAATATGTATATTTTTAGGACTCACCCTATCATTGTGGTTACAATTTGTTTTAAGCTGTTTATAATGCTGTATGTTCAGTAGTAGTGCCCAGTGCCCAGTGGTGCCCAGTGCCCAGGCAGTGGCATCGCAAGCTGTGCCCCAGGTGCCATGTCTCAGAGGGTTGACAAGAAGGCACCCTGTGGGGTACTTGGCCCGCCGCCCCCAGGGACAGTGGCATGAGCAGCCATCATGCCACCGCCGCATGTGGAGGATCCTCCGTTTGCAGCCGCAGCCACAAGCAGAGGATCCTGCCACCGTCCTTACAGCGCTTGAGGGGTGCAGGCGGCAAACCACTATGTACAATGCATGCGTGGTGTTGCACGCATGCACTGTACGTAGCGACACTGCACATGCGCTGTATATAGCGGTTTGCCACAAGCGCTGCTCTAGCGCTGAGCGGATGGCGGTGGGATCCCACCGCTGCCACTACAGCTACAAGCGGAGGATCTCTCCACTGCCGCTGCAGCCGTGAGCAGAGGATCCTGCCACTGTCCGTACGGCGCTTGAGCGGCGCTGGCGGCAAACTGCTATGTACATCACATGTGCGGCTTCCCTACATACAGTGCATGCGTTGTATGTAGTGACGCCACACATGCGCCCTACGTAGCAATGTCGTGCATGCATCATACGTAGCTGCGCCACGCATGCGCACCCTGTGGTTTGCCCCACCCCAGGTGTCGGTTAGCCTTCGTTCACCCCTGACTTTAGGTTGAAAGGCAGGTAACGAATAAAAATGACAACCACCACCACTTATCCAGTGGCATATTATCTCTGGATTGGTCCATTCTATAAGTTCTAGATCTGAAATCTGGGGGAGGGGAGGTATGGAATCTAGAAGAGGAGGTTCCAGTTTGGAAATGGTATTTTCACTTTGCAAAAAGCACCTATTGCGCTAATAATTGCTTTTGTATTCTTGACACTCATTTGCAAAGAGATTTTTTTTAAAGGGAGAAACAAACATTTTACCCACATTGTTGATTTTCCTTGTTTGCTTCCCTCTTCCAGCACAAAGTCTCCAGTGATGATATTTTCTAGGCCTCCTGAAAGCTGTTCATTGTTCTTCAGAGACCATAACTAAAGGGCACATCCGTGTGCAATTAGAAGTATTTAATCTTCTTGGTAATTATTACACACGGACTGTGATGAACCATATCCTAGCCTGTACACATGCATCCTCTCTCTCTCTCTCTCTCTCTCTCTCTCTCTCTCTCTCTCACACACACACACACACACACACACTAGTTCCTTAAAAGGAAACTTAACACTCATTCTCTCTTTTAATTTACTCAAGTGATGTGTTTGCCCTCTAACCTGTGGACAATAATATTAGACTTGATATCCCAGTCTATTCCATGAAGAAAGGTAATGCTATGGAAATCTAAAAAATAAAAATGCAACGTTGTCTAGTCACGGTTAAAGAAAATAAGTGTGGCGTAGTGTTTAGAGTGCTGAACCTGGGAAACCAAGTCTCAGGTCCCCACTTAGCCATGAAGCTCACTGGACACATCACTGCATCTTAGCCTAACCTACTTCACAGGGTAGTTGTGAAGATAAAATGGGAAGGGAGAGAACCATTTACTCCACCTTGAGTTCCTCAAAGGAAAGGGATATTTTTCCTGTATACATAAAAATGCAAGACTGTTGTCCTGCTCTGTAGTTGACATGGCTGCCATGCCAACTGCAATGTGAGGAACTGAAGACAAGCACTCATCAATGGCCTTATACTCCATTAGAATTTATCTGATCCTCTTGTAAAAGCTGTTGAAGCTGGTGACAATTGCAACAACTTTGGGGGGCAAATTTCACGGTTTCACTATGTCTTTTGTGAACTTCCATTTGTCCTCAATCTTCCAAAATTCAGCTTCCATGAATGGTATGGGTTCTAGGTTTATGAGAAAGGGAGAATAGTTTCTCTTTAACCACTTTTTTTGCACTATGCAAAATTGTATACACCTCTGTCATATTTCCTCTTACTTACCTTTTCTCTAAACAAAGAATCCACAAAGTTGTAACTTTTCTTCATAGGAGGGTTTTCTGAACCTTTTATAGGTTTACAGTATTTGCCACTGAGTGATAGATGTTGTTTAACACCTCTGGGCCCAGGCAAGGGGTGCACCACATGACAAATGGTACCTCCACCTTTTCCCATGGTGTCAGACAATACATTTTTTCACCCACACGGATTGAGTTCAAACTTTGCAGGCAAAGACACAGAGCCTGCAAAGACCGAATGATCCGCTCATTGACTTTCGAAGTGATGACTGTCAAGGCTCGTGGAGCACTTTGCAAGGGGCTTTGCAAAAGCCCCTTTGCACAGGGCTTTCCCTGAAAACCCCATTTTGGCTAGAACCTGCTCCGTATATGATGTCAGGTGTAAGGTAGGTGGAGTGGCTTGGTTGAAATGGTCTTGTGGGTCAAACACAGAAGTCTGGTGGGGCTTGATCACATCCATGGGCCAGAGGCTCCTGACTGCCGATGCATTGCATCTGGCCCAAATGTAGTGTATCCTGAAGAGACGAGATGTGGGGGATTCTCCAGAAATTACATTGAATATCAAAAGAATTCTAAGTAACGTGAAAAGTTAAAAATAATGCAATTGTGTTGCCAAGTACTCTGGCAAGATCAAAAGCACTTGGTGTACAGCATGAGATAGACAATAAGGAAACCAACAGCACAAGCCATGCAAAGGGAAGAAACTTCAGCTCCAGTATCACCCTCCTTCATCTGCTGAAAGACTGTCGCTGCTGAGGTTGCCATGACAACACATGTTTGACCTCTCACTTTTTACTCTTCCAGGAGCAAAAAAAGGTAAGGGGAGAGAAGAAGCGGAGGAGGCCGGTCTTGCTGTGCATGGAAAATTAACTCCCTTCCCTCATAAGATGCTGAATTGGTCCATAGTAAAGAGTAATTGATTATGGTAATGAACATAGGAAGCAGCCTTATTCTGAGCTAGATCACTGGTCCATTTAGCTCAGTATTGTCTCCACTTACTGCAGGTTGCCAGAAGAAGGTCTTTCTTATCCTAGAATAAGATGCCAAGGACTGAACTTGAGACCCCTTCTGTATGCAGAGCTGGTGCCCTACTACCAAGCTATGGTTGTCCATATAATATTTAGTAACATATTAAGAAATTCCTGGTCCTGTTCACAGTAAGTGAATGGATATAACTAACTTAGATTCATTCATAAGGAACCACCTGATATGGAATCAGACCCTTAGTCCATTTGATTTGATTTGATAGTCATCTTCAATATTTGATGGGCTGCCACACAGAAGATGGAGCAAGCTTGTTTTCTGCTGCTCCTGAGCGTAGGACCTGAACCAATGGATTCAAATCACAAGAAAGCAGATTCCGACCACAGATCAGGAAAGAACTTCCTGACAGAAAGAGCTGTTTGACAATGGAACTGACTACTTCGGAAGGGGGTGGACTCTCCTTCAATGTAGGTTTTGAAACATAGGTTGGATGGCCATCTGCCAGGGACTCTTTCGTTGTGATTTCTGCATTGCGGGGGTGGACTAGATGACTCTTTGGGTCCTTCCAATTCTCCAGTTCTCCAGTTCTATCGTCTAGCTCAGTATTGTGTGCAGTGACAGGCAATTACTCACCAAGGAGTCAGGAAAGAGATCTTACCAACCCTTCTTGGATACAGTGGGGATTGAATTTGGGGCCTTTTGTGTGCAAAGCAGAACACAGAGATCATAGTATTGTAGAGTTGGAAGGGATCCTGAGGATCATCTAGCCCAACCCCCTGTCCCACACGGGTATGAAACCTGCAACCTTGGCATTATCAGCACCATGCTCTAACCAACTGAGCTATATAGACTGACATCCTTCCCTCAATGCATGTGCATCTCATTGTACCCCTGTAAATTGTCCTGTGGCTGTCAAGCAACCTAGGCAGAAGAACCTAGGCAGCATCCAGGCTATGTGCAAAAGGGTCTGTGGGTCTCTCTTTGCTGTGTTGTGATCTGCTCCCTGCCTCCATATAAAAAAAGACCACAAACAAAATCCTGAAGGTGTGTATGTGTTTGAATATGTACGGGAGAGGTTGTGTGTATGTAGTGTCTCTTGAGTGACACTATATTGCTGTATCCACTTATGGCACACATCTGCACAAACATGTTGAGGATGGCTAGGGTGCAGGAGAGTGTCCCATCATTTCCACTCAGTTCTCCACTTCACCTCCCTCGTATCTCTGGTATTCAAAGGAAGCCCATGGAACAATTCAGATAGCCTCTGCTTTTCTGAGCTCTATCTGTGTATAAGAGCATAAGAACACAAGAAGAGCCTGCTGGGTGAGGCCAATGGCCCATCTAGTCCAGCATCCTATTCTCAAAGTGGCCAACCAGATGTCCGTGGGAAACTCGCAAGCAGGACCTGAGCACAAGAGCCCTCTCCCATCCTGTGGTTTCTAGCAACTGGTGTTCAGAAGCATTGCTGCCTCCAGCTGCAGAGGCAGAGCATAGCCATCATAGCTAGTAGCCACTGATAGCCCAAGCCTTCTTTAATTTGCCCAAGCCTTTCATTCATTCATTCATTCATTCATTCATTCATATCTATCTATCTAATCTCATAGTCAAGATCATTATACATCAAGCAAGTTTGCTTGTCCGGAAAAAAAGAGAACAATTGAACTAAAAAGGGAGATTTTAAAAGAAATAGAAAAATATAAAGGAGGAAAGGAGCAACATAGCAAAAAGTAAGGTGCAGTGAAAGTTTGAGGGGGAAATCGTTTACATTGTCCTTTCAAAAATGTGAAAATAAAGCCCACCTCTCAATAAATTTGTTTTCTTGGTTATTATGTATTGTGTTTCTTTCATATATTGATTTTTATGTATTGCATGTCTCTCATATGTAAGTTTTATCAATAAGACAATTTGCCAGGTTTTCCTTAACCGATCAGTTAGTCAGGGGGTCTTTATTTTTCTTTTTGTGTGTGCAATAAACTGTTTTGCTGTTGTTAGCAGTGTAGTAATCAGCTGTAAATCAGTATTAATGATTTCAGAATAAAGTATCAAAAGAAGAGTTATTTTAGGATTTCTTAGAAGATTGTAACCTGTACTTTATATAATATTCAGTACTTCTATGCAGAAAGGTGTTATTTTTTTACAACTCCAAAATTAAATTTATTAGATCAACATTAATTCTGTTACGCCTCCAACAATACATGCTTAGGCCAAAAAAAATACTAATTCCATGTGGAGTTAAGTACTATTGGAAAATTGTCTTATGATAGTTTTCTTTCAGGTTCACACTAATAAACGTTTTTGGAATACTATTTCATGCCCATGTCCATTCTGCTTTGAAGATTGTTAACCCAATATTTGCTAAGTCATGTTCCCATTTCCATTTATTATATGAAGGACGAAGGGATTGTTTTGCATATATTGAGAGTATGAAATAGACCTGTGTTATTACTTCAGTTTTATCATTTTGCTCAAGAAGACTTTCAAATGAGGTGCGACCCATATATGGCTTTGAGTTGTTCTACTATATGTCTCAGTTGGAAAAAACTGGAATAATGGGGGCATCTATGATTGAGTATCATTGCTGCCTGTTCATATGAAATAATTTGATCCTGCACAAACCAGCTGCTATAGTTTAAGAAATCTTTCCAAATTCTTAAAGCTACAAATTGTCAAAATTGAGTGTCTGTGAAACTGTTTCTTAAAACAGGTCATTGGAGAAAATGTTGGAAATACTCTTTTTTGAATAATGGCACCAGACTGCTATTCACTACCTTCTGTGGGAGCAAGTACTGTAGCTTAACTGTGTATTGCAGACTGTCCACGTGTCTCTATTTTCCAGGGACAGTCCTGAATTTATAGAAGCCATCCCAGTTTCTGATTTGATCCCAGAATGTCCTGCTTTTCCTTAGGCTATCCCTATTTTCATTGGAGAAATGTTGGAGGGTATGCTAAGACGTCCTAATTTTCATTGGAGGGTATGGAGTTATGTGACCCCAATAGCCAAGGAGAGAAGTAACCATACAACCTTTAGAAGACATCTGAAGGCAGCCCTGTATAGGGAAGAGTAGGACGTCCCTATTTTCTTCAGAGAAATGTTGGAGGGTATGGTATTGCATGAAGAAGTGCTTTGTTTTATCTGTCCTGAATCAGCTTCATTCACTGTGTGAGTTTCTTGTTAGTTTCCTCTAAAAATCTATGACACAAACTGATACACATGGCGGTGGTCGGCTCACGCATGCCTGTTGGTTGCATTCGTTGTGCATGAGATTCTGCATCAGAATCAGCATCCCACTGAGAGTTATGCAGTGTTGCCCGACATCCAAGACTCAAGCAACAGAGGAATCCACATCCAGCTCATTTTTCTGCTTTTTTTTAGCTTGTGTCAGAGTTTACAGATCTCGCTGCTTCTGCTGCTCACAATGATGATGATTCTGATATAAAATAAATCAAGACACGAGTTAAGATGTGGAAAGGGCTCTAGGTACCTGAGGGATCAGATGCTTTGCATGCAGAAAGCCTCAGGAGTGATCCCTGGCCTTCCCAATAGAGACCGGATCAGGCAGCAAAAGATGAGCAAGATCCTTCTCTGCCTGAAACTCTGGAGGGCTGCTTCCAGTTAGAGTTGACAATACTGAGCTAGATGGGGAAATATTAGGACCTGAAATAATGCAATTTGGGAGGAAGTACCATAGCTCAGAAGGGACGCGGGGGATGCTGTGGTCTAAACCACAAAGCCTAGGGCTTGCCGATTGGAAGGTCGGCAGTTCGAATCCCTGCGACGGAGTGAGCTCCCATTGCTCGGTTCCAGCTCCTGCCAACCTAGTTAAATCACGTCAAAGTGCAAGTAAATAAATAGGTACCACTCTGGCGGGAAGGTAAAACGGTGTTTCCGTGCACTGCTCTGGTTCGCCAGAAGTGGCTTAATCATGCTGGCCACATGACCCGGAAGCTGTCTGCAGACAAACGGCAGCTCCCTTGGCCTATAGAGCGAAATGAGTGCCGCAACCCCAGAGTCGTCCGTGACTAGACCTAACAGTCAGGGGTACCTTTACCTTTACCATAGCTCAGTGGGGGGGGGGGGCATCTGCTTTGCATGAAAAAATCCTCAGATCCAATCCCCAGCCTCTCCAGGCAGGGTTATAAAAGATTCCTGTCTAAGGAGGTGCTGCCAGTCAGTATTGGAAATACTGAACTAGACTAGTCAAAGAAAGTGAAGCTTTGAAGGCAGCTATAAGTCAGCTTCCTGTGTCCTCCTTCCTTCCAGTATATTTCAATCTTTCAATCTTCTGATCCTTTTGTTTTTATCGTGCTTTCTTTGCAGAAAAACTGTAATGCACACAAACCATTGAAATTGAGAGCGGGGGTTGGGAGACTTTCTCAAAAGGAGCGCAGCTGAACTTTCTCAAGGTAATAAGATAAATCTTGGGAAGTGTGATTTGCATAGAAAACAGAATGTTCTGGAGTTGTTCTGTGCTGCCAAAGTTATACTTTTCCTTTTTAACTTCCCGTGAAAACATTTTCTTTTCTTAAAAAAAGAAAGAAAGAAAAACATTACTTTAACGTCAGTAAAAACAAAGCCTCTTAGAAGCTGTGATCATTCTGCTGTTCCTTGAAATCTTCAGGAAATTTCAGCAAATACCTTCTCTTTCTCTTTCTCTCCGCACAACTAAAGGAACAGATGATTTGAGCAACTGAATGCCTTAAGGAGACACTCCGTTCAAGGGGGAAAGCCGTGTAACCTAACTGCCCTCTACTGGAAATCAGAGTCAAAGGCAGCTGCCTGGGGTGAATTATTAAAACAAGGATTCGTGAGGATCCTCTGCTTATTATTAAATTTATTGGGACTGGGGGGGGGGCTTTGGAAAGGGGGAGGAATTTGGTTCAGTTTGCATTTAAATATGAATCTACGTAATTTGCACTTTCTGGAAAAATATGGGCACAAAACTCAGTCAACCTGTGAAATTTGTACTTCAAATTTCACAATGCATTTCCTTAGCCAGTAGCCCATCTAATCCAGCATTTGTTCTTGTGGTGGCTACCCAAATGCTGCTGAGAAGCCTGAAAGCAGGACTTGAGTGCAAAAGTAATTTCTTTTGACTATCCTGAAACTTCCAACATTCAGCTTCATAGGTTAGCCTTGAGTTCCAATATTATGAGAGAGGGAGAAAAGTTTTCTCTATCCACTTTCTCTACACTATAAATAATTTTACAAACTTCTATCATGTCTTCTCTTACTTGCCTTTCTCTAAACTAAAAAAGTGCCCCCCCCCCAAGCTGTAACCTTTCCTGCCGGATATTGGCTTCCACTTTCTGAATCTTTTCAAACTCTACAGTATCACACTGGGTCTACTTTCCACTACAACCCCGAGGTCCCATCCTTGGTAAGTCACTGCCAATCCAGATACCCTAAGCATGTTTGTGAAATTAAGGGTTGCTTTACAATGGTTTACACAGAATTGCATTTGCGACTTTACCACTCATTCGCTCAGTTCGGAGAGGACTTTCGAAGCTCTTCACAATCCCTTTTTGTTTTAACAACCCCAAACAGTTTAGCATCATCAGCAAACTTAGCGACCTCACTCTAACCCCAGACTGCATACGAATGAGTTTATAGCGGGAGAATTTTGCACTAAAATGATGATGAATTTCTATCAGGACTTTTTTTTCAAAAAGGGTTGAGAACTGAGATTGGAAAAAGTAGAAACGGAGAGAAACTAAAATTGAACTATTCACCCATCCCTAAATGGAACTGGTGTGTCTGTCGCAACAGTATCCTTTAGGTATGTTTGAATAGCTAATTGGCACAGTTGTCTTCTCTAACAAAGCAGTCCTAACACTTCCTGGGTCCCTTGAAACATAATGTTTCTCTGGCTAGCCACTAGTCTATATTTAACAGCATTTAGGAGAGCAGGACTATTGCCAGCCAAACGAGAAATATATTACTTTGAGAGTAATCAGTTTTATGGTGGCATTTAGATGCTGAAGGCAGCTGAGCTTTCTTTGCAAACAAATGGCCAATCAACGGCACCCTTTAATGTGCAATTTCTTGGAAATTCAACAACAGAAGGTATTTGCTTCCATGTGTGAGGTTTCTTTTGCTGTTGTTCTTGTTTTAAAAGAAGGGCTGAAATAATCTTAGCTGAAGCAGCAGAGCAGATAAAAGTCTGACACAAGAAGCAGTGTCAGCAACTAGAGTTCCCTGGGGCAAATCTTGCCCCAAGGAGTACCACCTGGTTTCTCCTGTCTCCCACCAAGAGCTGAGAAAGTGGTGTTTATGGCAACAAAAATTGCACACAGGCCAATTCAGGGGTAGGTGCTGAGGTACTGATCCATCTCCATTCATTCTGCAATCCAAGGAAACTTACTGACCAAGGCAATGTGTCCTGTTACCCAAAACTATGGATCAGTCCTGCACATCATCTTCTTCTTCCTTCTTTGGTGATCATTCATGGCCAAGTGAGATTGTATTCCATTAACACAGTCTTAACAGTGAGTCCGTAAGTGACAGTGGATGCCAATTCTGGATCCACACATCCTTCCTCAGTGGGAACATAGGTTTCTGGGAGGGAGTGGATCACAGTGAGGATTTGCCAGACATGCCTTCCTCTTAGCTTGTTTCTCCCTTTCATCCTGAGTTCGTGCTTCTTCAAAGTCCATGACACTTTTGGTAAAGGCTGTTCTCCAACTGGAGCACTTGCAGGCCAGTGTTTCCCAATTTTCAGTGCTTATACTGCAAATTTTTAAAGATTTGTCTTGAGAGTGTCTTTAGATCTCTTTTGTTGTCCACTGGTATTTTGCTTTCCATTCTTAAGTTGGGAATATAGTAGTTGCTTTGGAAGATGATAATCAGGCATCTGAACCACATGCACAACATATAAACACATCAAGCAAAACAAATCTGTTTCTTGTGACTGGTCAAGAGCTTGGCCACACCCCTGTTTTGTTTTTTATGTTTTGTTTTCAGTCAGACGGCAAAACCAGGAAACTTGCTATATCTCTGGCAAGCTACCATAAGATCTCTAGAAGAGACCTGCTGGATTAGGCCAGAGACCTATAGCTGAGGTGCCACTACCCAAAAGGTCTGCTTCTTTATTGCTACCCACCTCACTTTGCCCAGTTGAGGCACCCAGACCCACTTCTTCCTCCAAGATTGCCACAGCAACCCACAACGATGCACTGACCTTCACAATATTGTCTTCAGTAGACATGGCACCCCCAGATGGGTGCCATATAAGTGACATTCAGCTCAGGTTTGCCAAATTTCCAGACAAAAGAGGCACAACCCCTCCTTCTGTAGAGGCAATTAACAAAAGCGTAAAAAGGAAACAAAACAAATACGCCCACATTCAATTTCCTGCTTATTTTTGTTAAAAGTACAACAAACATGAACTGAATGTGGGTGCACTGGTTTGGTTTTGTCTTCCATTCATTTTTGGAAAAAATGAATGCGTACTCCTACTTCTCAGGATACAAGCGAAAGAAGAACTAGCAACTGTATTTGCTAACAAATTAGCACTACCATTGAAAAGGTTTTAGGAAACATGGGGATTCAAAGATACCAGCTCCCAACGTACATGAGTGGGTGTTTGGGGGGGGGTTATATGGTTTACCTCACCAATTTATAAGGGTGTCTGTGTGGCCATTTTTAATCTATAATTAAAAACCTGGGTTGATTAATAGTTTACAGTCTTATTCCTTTATTTCCTCCTAAGTAGGCTTGCCGAGTCTGCAAAGAAATAAACAGCAAATAGAGAACAGAAACAAATAAACAAACAAACAAACAAAGGATGCATTCAGACATGGGGTTTATTGTGTTAGTTTTACTGGTTATAATGCTAAGCTTCTGTCCTGTTTTCTAATGTTCCTCTTACACCACAGTATGTTGTTGTGTTATGAAACTGGATTTCTGATCGATATAATGCCATGTCAAACTAAATTTTAAATGGCAAGAAATAACTATATGCCAGGACACTGCATCAGATTGTGTCAATGCAAATCTCCCTTAATATTTCTTTTCTAGGAGCAGCACAGAAATGAGTGCTAGACTTCCATTAGATTCCACTAGATTTCCACAATTGTTTTCACATCACACTGAAAATCGCATAAAATGTGAAAATGAACAGGTAAGGAAACACTGTGAATATGGGGGAAAGAGCAATCTTAATAAAGGCAAAGAGAGTCTTTGGAAGTCTGATCTGTCATTATAGAATAGCTACTTACACATCACGAAAAACGGCAGTGAAAAGGAGCACACAAATTGGTGTAAAATCTATATTCTAATGTATATGTGTAGATGCATATTTAGAAATTATGAAAAATTAAATACAAATACAATACATCTCACTGCAGTGGGGAGGGAGCGTAGAACTGACGAAGTAAATACCAAGTAAGTTGTGTGCCAGTCCTGTTCAGTCTGGTATTGCTAACAGTTAATGGGTGACTTCAATTTCCTTACAATTCCCCCCCCCCTACACTGATTTATCTTTAAACCAGACTTGGATCAGACCACCCCTTCAAATAAAGGACTAATTCAAACACAGGACTCTCCTTTGATAAGTTGGAGAGAAAGCCAATAAACCCCTTTTTGAATTCAAACTCATTACAATAGATGCCTGCTTGATATTTTTAAGAATCATTAAGATGCAATAGGACATCACTCTGCTTCTCAGCAAAATCATCAAGAAAGAAAGATACTCTCTGCTGAATGTGGTGTGGTCTGGACACTGGCTCATCCAACCTCTCTTGAATGCCATTGCTAATTCAATTTCTAATGACATTTGTAAAAGTTTTCTATTTTATTTGGTGGAACCATAAGCCACCTTGTTTTCTGTATGCAGAAAACAACAGACGAAACAGTGCAGGCAAATCACTCTATGAAACATTAATAGTCTGATTTGGAGCCCTCAGTGTGGGCATCAAAATAATTTTGTTGTACTTCTCAGCTGCCAAACAAAAATTGGCTATTTTTCAGTCATCTCGTATTTTTAAAAAAGTTATTTGTAAGAAAATGCTATTTTTGCCTGTAACGGATACAAAAATGCACACCCAACAGGGATAAGTCATGCCTTTGAGGTCAAAAGGCGCATTTAGCCTTGCCTAACTCTCTGGGGGCTGCCTGCCATTGGGTGTACCCACCTCACATTCTTCCATGCACACAATCACGTACAGATGACACACAACCTCCCTCCTCCACAGATCCATACAGATCAGCCAAGGTAGGGCTGCCATATTTTGAAGAGCAAAAAAGATGACGCTATGACAACTCTCATTTTAAATACCCCAACTACATGTTGTTTAGAAGCTTTGATATATTGCTGAGGAGGGCAGGAGAAGATAATAGGAAAGCAAGTCTTCAACCACCAGTTATGTCTATGTCTCATCCAGAAAGAAAATCAGAGACATTTTGGCAAATTAAAAAAATCCACCCGGACAGAAATTTTATTCCTGAGAAAGAGGACGTGTCCTGGAAAAAGAGGACACATGGCAACCCTAGTAGGGAGCAGGGGTGTTATCACCCCCTCTAATCAAATGACGACTCTAATGACTAAGGGAGGGGCAATTTGATTTCCTCCCCATACCCTGCATGGGGTGGAGAGAAAATTGCAGGGGAGATCATGCCCATGAACTGTTTAACATCATCAGTAATGCTGGAACTGAATTCTGGTGAGTTCCAGCTGAAAAAAAGCTCTGGTTCCAGCTTTTCTCTAACTGCAGTCAGCCAGGTGCTTCTGGGAAAGTTCTGGGAAAATCACAAACTCTTTGTCGCCAGTTATTCAAGGGTACACTGCTCCTGAAGGGAGAAACTCCATTCAAATGTTCAATCTATGTGTTAGTTAGGGTCTCTAAAGCCATAAGCAGTTATTTGAATGAGCGCTTGCACCTGTACCAGTTTGTCTGCATTTCAAAAACAGTGGTGGAAACTGAATGGGTGTCCCAACTGCCATGTTCTGTCTGACGCTGAACCCCTGAAGATGGCATCCTTCTATCTATTTCAATAATTTATGTACTGCTTCGTTCCAACTGTCTCTGAACGGCATACAATGTAACTAAGGATACAGATTGGTTAAAACTATAAAATGCCTCCTGAAAAACAAAAGTATTCCCTAAGTGCTTGAAGTTCGGCAAAGAGGGGGCCTGCCAGACGTCAACTGCAAGGGAGTTCCATACAATGGGGTCCATGGGACTTGGTGGTTACGAGTGTGGCGTTTGCCCTCCTAGATGTGTGACATCATACTGGGTCATAAGGAAAGGGTTAACTAAGTGTAAAATGATTAACCAATAGGAACCCAAGGGGAGGAGTTAGAGTTGTTAAGAAGTCAGTCTGGAGTTAGAGAAGGGAGAGGGAGGAGAAGTCTGTGGGTTGGGTTAGTTTGATGTGAGAGCATGAGAGAATCTGTTAAGAGGAGTCAGTTAAACAGTTGGGATAATCAGTTAGAAGGTATTAGGAAGGTATAGGCCGGTAAAGAAGCTAAGGTTAAGAAACTGACAAGAAAAAATATCTGAAACCATAAACTTGTTGATGCTTATAAAATAAACTTGTTTATTTGGTTTAATGTTAACAACTGTCTGGACTCAGTGTGTACCCGAGACAAACGGGTTGGTGGCAGTGGGGAAGCGATCACAGTGGTGGCACAGTGATCAATAGTCCGTCAAACGTCTGGGGACCCTGTGTGATCGCCACAATGAGCCTTGCCTCTGAGCCATGAGGAAACTCCAGCAGCACCTCCCTCAAAACCCTCTGTGATCAGATAGGTGTATACGGAGTCAGGAGGTCCTTAAGGAATCCTGGACCCCACCTCTTTGGAATTCTCTCATCCCCTCCATGACATCGTCACAGAGTTCATGAAAGAAATGGAAGCCCAAGCCAAGCATGATCCACAATGCTGTGCTTTCTGTTACTCTTTGCACCCCACTTCTGCTGTTAAAACTGTTGTGTTGTGGCTCGTGTCGCAAACGTACAAAATGCCATTAGAAAATAAGCCATCCTTCACCTTCCTCACAAGCCACTCTGCTATTTCTAACATGAACTATTATTATCATTTTGCCAACTGCGCGCCACATCCCTAAATAGCTGTGTCATGATTAGTGTGTGCGCGCACACACACACACACACAAACACACACACACGATTCAGTGTTGGAAAACAGCCCTGAGTTCTTGGACAAATGCACCAAATATTACCCAGTTCTATGTATTTATCAAATCTAATTTCTCTGACTCTCCCATTTGGCACCTCCTCCCTGTGTTATGCTCCCTGCTATTATAAATCTGCATTTTTGCATGCCTATTCAGTCAGACATCCTTCTGTTAGATAGCAAGTCTTCTGGATAAAGTCCAGAGAACCATATGACTTTTCCCACATGCCCAGGCAGGCAAGTGGGTGGCTAATACTGATGTATATGGGCTCAGAGTGGATTGCGGAAATGCATATTTTCAATGCGAAATTTCCATCTCAAATGGGTTCTGGATCTAAGTAATTCAGGGGCTTGAAGGAAATGGTGATGATGTTCATGAGGATAGTACTAATAATACTAATAAAAATGTTCCTTTCACTCACCACCATTATAGCAAGAAGGTATTGTCAACAGCATTCCACCTTGTTAAATGCTCCACTGGCCCAGGGCATTTTTCAGCCGGAACTCACTGGAACTCAGTTCTGGCACCTCTCAGGTGGGCACCATTGCCATTATAAGAAGACAAGGGAGGCATTCATGCTGAGTTCCAACACCTCTTTTTCTGGAAAAATAGCCCTGCACTATCCTGTTACTGAATATGTTAGACATTTCATGGACCTGATCTCCCCTTTTTTCTGGAAAAATGGCTGGAACTGATGAAGCACTGGGCTCTTATGTGAAATTGCAACCAGATACACAGCTATCTAAAATCTGTTCACACAGAGTATTCCAAAGAAATCTCCCTTGTTGGTTTCAGGAACATTCAAGAAGGGCAATAGCTGAGTGGTAGAGCATCTGCAGGTTCAATCCCCAACAGCATCCCAAGGTAGAGCTGGGAATGTCCCCTGCCTGAAACCCTGGAAAGCCGCTGTCAGTATACAGCAGCTTTCTATGACTACAGCAATAGAGTTCCTGTGTTGTGAATATGTAAGTGAGGCAACAGAAAGTGAATGCAGTGACATGGCAAGGCTTGTTGTTTGACAATAGGTAAAAATAACCTCCATCACATGTATGTGTGCGTGCACACACACACACTCATTCATTCTTCCAAATTATGTATAATGCCCTTGTGCTAATTGCAAAGGACAAAAAATTAGGCAACAAATTATTAATGGGGGCTGAAGGGATGTTAACAAGCCCACTCAGCTCAAAAGCCCCACAAACAATAGCCACATTATTCGATAACATTTATCATTTGGTATGTAATTTATGAAGCATTACATATGGCTGCCCCACAATGCCTGCTGACGTAAGAGGCAATAAATCTGGAATAAGCAAATATCTGTCCTGTATTTGTCTCTTGATGGGAGAATGTGGACCATAAATTGAAGAAATAAATCACAAGAGAAAGAGAGAAAGGAAGAAGGAAGAAAGGCAAATTCTTAAAGCTGGTCCAATACATTCTGCTGCCGGGGGTGCTTCCCCCAACCATTCCATGTACAGCAGCCAACATTAATGATAGAGCTTGTAATTTGTTTGCCCTCCCTAAATGTTAAAGACTTGGCAATTTAAGGACTTGCCTTGGAGTCACATGACCTTGGTAGTTTCTTAGGCCTCGAATTTCGTTTCTAGCAGAGGCTCCTCCGAATAAAGCTTCTTTTATAATATCACTCCTCATCCTTGGTGCCTGTTGTCGGCCCCTGAAACATTGTGCCAGCTAAGTGATGGCCAAACTTGGCCCTCCAGCTGTTTTGGGACTACAACTCCCATCATCCCTAGTTTACAGGACCAGTAGTCATGGATGATGGGAATTGTAGTTCCAAAACAACTGGAGGGCCATATTGTGCCATCACTGCACCAGCTGAACTGGTAGCTGTGACAGCTCTGCTCTCCACAACCCTAGAGTCAGAAAAGTAAGGCTGCACACAACTCTGTGCTGCCAGGGTTGGACCTTTAAGCACTGCACTTCTCACAAAGGCAGTGGAGCCTAGGGTCACATTCACACCATGCATTTAAAGCACTATGATACCACTTTAAACAGGGGGGAGATGTACGTGTCAACCCTCTAATTCTTCAGCTGTTTGCTTGTTTGCTTGCTTTTATGTTAGTAATATTTATTTTGGTGCTCTGCTCAGTTTTATTGGTAGTGCACAGCTTCAGTGTGTTTTATTTAGCTTTTTAAAAGCCTTGTTTGAATGTTGTATTCTTTTACAAAATTATATCCATTGTGTTTCTTGCCAAATATATCATATGTAAATCATTTATTTTTATATTAAGTAGCAAATAAATGTTGTAGATAACAAAATACAACACAGTTAAAACTGTAAATCCTGCAAATAACAGTTGTGTGGGTTGTTTCTTTTTTTAATGGGCAATGAATAAAGCAGTGATTTAATAAGGTCCTAGGACCTTGGTCAGTTTAATCAAATTTCACCAAGACCTGCATGGATATGTGTTAACTTTGTAATAGTAATAACAGGAATAAATTGCTTCCTGTTGTTGCATGCTTGAAACCTGGAAGAATATGTGAACTGAAACACAGTCAACCTTTAGGAGTCTCGCTTCTTTGGCCTTTGTGATGCAGTTCTCCAGCCAAGCAATGCTAAGGGAAATTCCTTGCGGAAATGTGTATATTAGTCAAATCTGCATTTAAAAATGTGAAAATTAGGAGAAATTGCTGGTGAATTTACATGGGGATTAAAAAAAAATCCAGAGAACTGAATTTAAGTTCAGAAAGATGAAAAACAGGGAGGACAAAAATTGACTGATTTGCCCATTCCGGATGTATCCCATCACTCAGCCTATTTTCCCAGTCACTTTTCCATCTATTATTCCACCAGGCTGCAAAAGGTAACAGTAATTTATTTCTTCTGGATTAAATTTCCCCCGTATTGTCGAAGGTACATAAGCAGCATCAGATGCATTTGTCATGTGAACAGTTGTTCTCCTAAATCGTCTGTGGACAATTGGACTTGCAGGTTTGTACAGTCTCTGCCTCGTGGCTTCTGATGACTAAGCCTGGCTCCAAACTAGGGCAAAGGGCTCCAAGGAGATGGCATGAAACAGAGCTCCAAATGGAATGTCTCAAATCACCAGATCGTCTGATTCATTGAGCAGGCCCAGGCTGCTGCTGCTGCTGCTGCTGCTGCAGAACGGATGCCTGAATCTCCTGGAGAGGCAGCCCTGGCCTGCTCCAACAGCCTTCCACCAGCCGGTCAAAGGGCAAGAGATGTGTAGAGTGAAGGCTTGCCTCTTTCCTGTCTTTGCCGGAGCAAAGCTACTGAGTTGTGACAGCTGGAAGCGGAGAAATCAATAAGTTGTAAAAGGTGATTCTTCTTTCTTTTCGTTTCTAACAACTGTAACCATCATTCCTGCTTCTTCCAGGGAATGATGTCAGAGTTCTTTTTGTATACATGCAGTGCTCCCAACGCTTTCTCTTCCTAAATCCCTCCTTAAAAGTCTTGCATGATTTCTCACCTCCGTTCTTAACCCCTTGGTGAAAATGAAATCTAAGAATTTATGGTTTCATCTGCTCAAGTTTGGGGACTGAAGATAATGAACCTACCCGATTTGCACTTTCTGGACTAATATGATTACTAGGGGTGAGTGAGTCTGCCAATTTCTGTTTCTCTCCCCCCCCCCCCCAATCTCAGGTTCAGTTTTCCACATTTCCACTTCAGTTTGCGGGATCAAGCCCTTGAAAAAGCTCTCATGAAAATTCATCTGCTTTTCATGTAGATTTCTCCTAATATACACACATTTGTATGATATTTAGCCAAATATAATGCATTTGTGTATGCTATTTCCCTAATACGTGATTTTCTATGCATACCTTACCCCAAGATGTGTATTCTTGTACACGTTAGTTGCCTGGAGAATGGCATTGCTAAATTTGGAGAAGTGTGAATTTTGTAGGATAGCTTTGCTTCAATTTGTGTATTGTTTCAGAAAGTGTGGACTAGTGTGAATCAAAATTTTCTCCATTCCTAATGGAAACTGAAACACAGGTATCCTACGAAACTCACACTTCCTCAAATTCCATGAAGCAGTTCTCCAACTAAAAGATGCAAACAAACAAGTATATTAATGAAAATAATGTTGAAAGATGCATTATTGGATGGGAAAGCGCCTGCAAAAATCAATCAATTAGAAGAAATGAGCATGAAAATGTGTATAAATTTTCATGCTCCCTGTGATTTCTTAAATTGCTAACTGCTGTAGAAATCAGAATGAACTGATCTCAACAAATTCATCCATCACTGCACTTGTCTTTTGTCATTCTTTGCTTCTTCTTCTGTCCACTCCCTGTTTCCTCCCTCATCCTATTCTGCATACGGATGGTGCTAAATTGATTAATAAACTTTTTTTAAAACCCCAGTGAAATGACCCCATTACCTTCCTTTCGGAACCAAACAAGAGCCAGAAGAGGCAGACTTTACATGCCAGACTTTATAAACCTTGAACTGGGTCCAGTAGTCAGCTCAGCTCAGCACTTTCAGGACTGGTGAGACATAATCCCATAGAGCTGCACCACCTATTAGCCTAGCAATTGCATTCTGCACTAGCTGCAGCCTCCAGATCATCTCCAAGAGCAGCCCACACCCAGTGCATTACAGTAGTTCAGGTGGATATACATTGGTATTCCCATCCCACCAGTAGCAATGGTTGGCAGGCCAACCCATGAGACAAGGTGAGGCAACTGCCTCAGGCAGCAGGATTGCCACGGGGAGCAGATCCCAATGTCACAGAGTCATAGAATTGTAGAGTTGGGAGGGACCACAAGTGTCACCTAGTCCAACCCCCTGCAATGCAGGAATCTTTTGCCCAACATGGGACTTGAACCTACGACCTTGAGATTAAGTGCCTCATGCTTTCCTGACTGAGCTATCCCAAGTGAATGTTACCCCCTTGTTCCTGATGCAGATCTTCATTCAAGCCTTCTTCCCTTGCAGGGAGGGTGCCATTTGGGGGGTTGCCTCAAGTGCCAAAATGTCTCGGGCTGGCCCTGATGTATGTATGTAGCTCATTTCAAATATTAAGTCCTCGGGTTCCACAGCTTGATATTACCATCTGGAAACAGTGCTGCTGAAATACCGGGCAGCAGGGAAGCACCAAAGCTGGTTAGATTAAGCTGCCCCGGTTGACAATGAAATCCTGTTCTGTATTTCTTCAACAGGAGGTGTAGCAATGTGCGAGAGAAGGCAGGGGCACAAAATGTAAGATTCACGTAAAGCAAGAAATACATCAGCATCCCATTTGAAATGTTTCAGAGCTCAGTGCCAGCTTTGCATCCAGATTCCAAGGCTGAGTCAAGGCCAGTAGCTCTTCAAATTAAGGTCCACAATGGATTGCATTCCCTGTAAGGTTTGAGTCCATCAGCCTTTTTGTACTGAGCCGAAGACATAAACTATCAACAAAATCCCTAGGATATAACAAAAGTGGTGCAAGGCAGCTTCCTTGCGAAAGTGGGCCGTACTGGTAGAATAGTCTATGAAACAAATGAGAAATTGGGGAGTTATAAGACACTGATGTAGAGGAAAAATAAAATGGAAGGCATAACTCAGTCTGTGAATACCTTCTTGGGACCATGCCTTGTGAAATCCTTGTGATTCTCAAGAGCACAAGAGCCCTCGTCCATGTCCAATCTGTCTTATACAAGAAAATAAGCAATAACAGTCAGGTAAGCTACTCATCGCAAGAGCTCTTTGCCCTGTTCAAGAAGATGACTTGATTGGAAAAGATCAGACTGTCCTCACACACAACGTAGGTGAGGAGAATTAAAATGCCGTGGCTGCCTTAGGCCAAACCTGCAAACAAGATCACCAACACCACTAGTCATTGGTACAGGAACAGAGGAAACTGCATTATACTGAGTAAGATCCCTGGTTCATCTTGCTCAGTAGGGTCCAAATCCTCCAATGGGGGCTACTTTAATATTTATATTAAATATTAAAGCCCTGAGATCTCCAGATGAAGGGAGGTGTGTGTGTGTACATATATATATATATATATATATATATATATATATATATATATATATAGGTTTGTGTGTGTATAGACATGTCTGTGTGTGTGTATACTCATTTTTTTAATAAGTTGTTATTGTTAAAATAATTCAGCATTAATACACACATATTGCGAATATACAAGCATAAAACATACATTTCATACAATCCTTAAATATATACAAACATATCTACATTCAGTCCCACAGATAATTCCTTTTCCCATCACCACCCACCACCCCTCACCCCACCTTTGTGTTAGACTTCCAATCTACTCAATTACAATTTATTTCCACTTCTATTACTTTCTTTCATGCTTCTTTTTCTATTACACATTGTTATCCATCTTATTTAGTATTTCAGTATTTAAAACGGAACTTGTTTATTCTAATAGGAGTTTTGATTTTTCATGTGTGTGTGTATATATATATATATATATATATATATATATATACTCATGATCACATGGTTGAAAACAGACAAGATGGCTTTTGTGTGCCAGGTACACACTATGTACTATGTTCTATGATTCATCTTTTTTTTGTTATTCAGGCAATATTTTAAATATCCTTAAACAACTCATTGCCCCCCATAAAATATTTGAAGGGGCCAGGGGGGGAGTTGATGAGCATTGCCATTCAAATGGTTGGGTGCACCACATCTTGTGATTGATTATGGAGAGTGGGGCTTATCTACCCCCCATATTTTATTCAAGTTGGCACCTTCAGCCTCAATATCCTTATCTATGCCTGCTCTACCCTCCAGCATCTCTACATTGAGAGGGAAGCTCTGAAGCAGATTTCAGAAGTGTGTTCAACTGATGTACCCTTCAGATCCCCTCTCTCAACATATGGGGAAGGCCCACATGCGGGTGTTTGGGGGCAGGGCTGGAGCCTACATCATTACGAGCCTTTCTCTCCCACAAATTGTTTAAACACAGCACAACACCTGATTAGGGCTATTCTTTGCAATGCCTGCCTCCAGCTTTTGTGAGCATTTATCAAGGAAATGCACCAATGTTGGGGCACAGACTCCCTCAAAATGTACCTCTCCAATGCTGCTAAAAAACGCTTTGTATAACATCATGGAAAGAGTTTCCTTCACGAAGCATCCGACTCTTGCTGCTCTCCAGATTAAAAGATACTTTACTGCTTTGTAGAAGATGATTTTGCTTTGCCATTCTGGGGAAAGGCTGTCGCTCGGTAGTGAAGCATCTGAGAAGGTCACAGGTTCAGACCGTGTGAGCAGTCCTGAGCAAGATGGACCAAGGATCTGACTCAGCTTCTTATCCTAGGAGTTTGCAGCATGCTGAAGAAAACAGAATAAAATTAAGCTGGCACCTTTAAAATCTGACAGAAGGAGAAAATCTCAGCCTCCTTTTGCTTTAAAACGAACGACCCTCCGGCTCTGAGCAATTGGTTAGAAGATCAAAAATTGCATGCCAGATGAGCTTCAGATAATAGATGTTCCCTCTTCCAGAGCTATTCACTGTTTCCCCTATTGTTACATCACCTGAACATGCTGGCTTTGTCCCATTATACAATCAATAAGTGTATCTGTCAACACGAGGCGTCCAACCATGGCAATCGGCTGGCTTTAGTGCTATATTATTTAACACTGCATAAGTAGAAGTGCTTTGACTGACTTGTAATCTCTAACCATTGAGGATAAAATAGAGGCTATGAGATGCAAAATGAGGTGATCATGAGATGCAGTTATTTCACCTCCTTCCCTATGCTAGATGTCTTCGCATATTTAACTGCACACTCACGGTCTCAGTCAAACTATTGAGACTAGCACCAACAAATCAAGTCAGGTAGAAGGGAAGGGGGCAGCCTGGCTAGGCCCCCTGATTCCTTGGTCCTTCCTGTGTAAACAGGTGAATATTGCTATCCACAATAATCAGATCAGGACACCCAGCAATCTGTTGGAGTCAGGAAGGTAGTCACATTTGTGGACAGTCCCTCGTCCAGCCAGGGATGCATGTGCAGGATCCCCTCTATTTTATGCTCATGTCTGAGCACAACTGATCATAAATGAATCTTTCATAAGGAATCTTTTAGCCCAAGGACCAATTTCCTCCACCAACCCCCCAGGAGCCACATGTCAGTGGTGGGTGGAACCAGGAGCAAAAGTGGGTGGAGCAATGCATGTAAAGTATACCTTTGTACAGTAGCCTAGTTTCTACACACTCGGTATGCTCTCTTATTCCAAAGAAAATACAATGAAATTCTTACACACAGATTATCACCATATCAGGGAGAAGGATAAGTGAGAACACAAGTAGGCAACCAGTAGGCCCCAACCTCACTTTGTGTGGCCCCTGTTGCCTGAAGCTCCCCACTTTCCTGTCCCCATCAGAGTTCATTCCTCTCTGTTTCCACTTTATTTTTCCTGGCTGTTAATAAGGTTTTCCCTGCCCTCTTTCTTTGTAGCCTCAGATCGATTTGAAAGGGCTGTATTTGTTTTTCTGGAACTGTTTTCCTAAACAGTAGCCATACTGTTCTGTTTTTTTTTTTTTTTTTAATAATCTTTATTGCTTTTAAAACTTACAAAAAAAGAAGAAAGAAAAAAATAGGCGAAAGAAAAAGACAAAATAGAGCAGAGAAGAAAGAAAAAAGAGAAAGAAAAGAAAAAACAATACAATACAATAAACAATACAAAACACAACCTTAACACACTAAACTAAACAAAACAAAAGAACAACAATTTAAAAACATATATCATACCATTTCATTACTCTATCTTTCATTCCCTTATTTCATCGACCTCCTCTCACCTCCCTTTTTGTATTCCACTTCTATTACTTGTTTCAGCTATTCCTTTCCATCTTTCTCTATTTTTATCATTATGAATATCTTAACATATTTTGTACCTTATTTTCCATTAATACTGAAGTACTTATTTATACCTAGCTCCTTGTAACATTTCTGCTAAAGCCATAAAATTTCATTCCAACAATTTTCTAACACTCATTAAATTTACAATATTTCTATATATAAACTTTAAACTTTCCCAATCTTCTACCACCATCTCTTCTCCCTGGTCTCGGATTCTGCCAGTCATTTCCGTCCATTCCATATAGTTCATCAACCTGGAGATCTTCTGTCCGAGGCTCTTAAATCTTTTCCAAGTCCCTTCTGCAGTTTTTCTTCATATTCTTTGATGCTGAGGGTGCTGAAGCGCAGGTCTTGGGGGAGCCCTGACCCAACCATGCCCCCATTCCCTCTCGACAGACCAACCAACTCTCCACAGCTAAAACCAGTGTCCATACAATATCTCAAATCATGTTTCAAGGCTCCCCCAGATCCAAAGGCCCCCACAACTCCAATCACCTCCTGACCCAGATTCAGGACCCAAAGGTCAGTAGATCTCTGCATGAAAGAGTCTATCCGACCTTCCTTCTTCAATCCAAACAGGGCTCCAATCTTCAAATTCTGACTTTTTCTATATTCATTCATAAAAGGCCTCCACTTATAGTCCTCAGTTTGCCTCTGTAAAACTGGGGCTTCCACTTGTATTATTTTAGGTTTAACAACACCAACATTCTCCTTCGTCTTCTCCCCAGTTTGTCCTGTCAAGGTAGGTTCCTGTGTCAAATCCTGAACAATTTCTGTATTAATGGTCACTTTTTGTTCCATATTAGTCACTTTTTGTCCCAAGTTCTCAAGTTTAGTATTCATAGCGTCCGTCTTCTTGTGGAGCTGTTCCAACGAATAGCTTATCTTACATAATACAGTCACTAAGGCTCCTTCTGTCAACATTCTTAAAGTCCAAGGTCAGTCTCTATTTCACACAGTTCTTATCTTGCAACTGGATAAACCCCAGCTCCACACTTGTAACTGTTTCAAAGGCTCCCTCTAGAGGGAAACAGTCTCCACTTGTATCAATCCTTTCAAACACAATTTAAACTATAAAGATAGTATCTTTTCCTACTTTTTAAACACAGATGAGTACAATGGAAACAATATATTTCTCTTATTGCTAGCTGTCAAAAAATGTCACTCTTTCTGGCAGCCCGTTTCCAGGTTCGGAGCAGTGGTAATTTGGTTTTTCACTCTCTCCTGCAGGCTCACTAGGTCCAAAATTTCCCCCCTCTTCTCCTGCTTCCAAGGGGGGTTTAATAGTTTTAACCGATGGAGATTTGATCCTTTACAAAAATAAACTTTCCAAGGCTTTAACTTGCAACTTCTTTGCTTCAATCTGTTTACAAAAAAGGAAGGCGGACTTCCTGTTTAGAACCTTCCCGTTTCGATGCCAAATTAATGAATTTAAGGATCTAATTTTCTTTCTACTCACGGATAGTTGTTTAAAATCCAATTGTCCACAGGAAAAAGTCAGCGCTCTCCGGCAACAGCGATGCGGCTTCTCTCCGTGAAAGAAGCAGTCAATTCGAAGCACCGTGCCACTCACCCCACTTCGCTCCTGATCCCCAAATCAGGGTTTCCCCGCGAGTAGGGGAGGCGCAAAAGGTGCCAGCTGAATCCCAAGTTCACAGGCTTCTCCCGCCTGTGATTTCAGTGGGTCTCCGCCTTCGCTGTGGCGGTCAGACCCTAATTTCCGCGGAGCAAATTCCTCCCGATCGGAGGAACTCCACCATTGCCTGGAGGCGCCAACCCGGAAGTCTCGCCATACTGTTCTGTTAGCCAGTGTGGTGTAGTGGTTAAGAGCAGTAGTCTCATAATCTGGCGAACCGGGTTCGCTTCTCCGCTCCTCCACATGCAGCTGCTGGGTGACCTTGGGCTAGTCACACTTCTCTGAAGTCTCTCAGCCTCACTCACCTCACAGAGTGTTTGTTGTGGGGAAGGAAGGGAAAGGAGAATGTTAGCCGCTTTGAGACTCCTTAGGGTAGTGATAAAGTGGGATATCAAACCCAAACTCTTCTTCTCTTCTTCTTCTATATACTTATTTGAAGGTAAACCCATCAAACCCACTGGAGCTTATAATTGAGCAGACCTGGCTGGACCGGGAATTCCAGTTAAAGGTAGCAACGGTGAAAATTGAAGCTTTATTCTGGATTAGTTAATCCAGTACACTTCAGTCTTTGGCTCCATCCATCATCAGCTCTGGCTCTGCCCATCATCATCATCATCATTTTATTTGTATGCCGCCTTTCCATAGTTGAAACTATGCTCAAGGTGGCTTACAACATGACAAGATTTACATAATTACAAACATAACCAAAGTCATAAAGAATAAATAAAACACATTTAAAAGTACACAATCAAATGGAAGCAATTTCCATGTAAATCATAAGATCTAAAACTAAAAATACAGCAATAATATCAATAACAGCAACAGCTCTCTCAACCCCCCATAAACAATACCCCAGCCCAAGAATCTGCTAAAGAAGCTTCAGCTTTTGTAGCTGGAGTCAGTCATCACTCCACTCTCCTAGGCCAGATTGGAAAGGGCTAGCAAGGCAGGGTGCAGGTCTTCCAGGGCTCACAGCCAAGATAATTATTATTAATAATATTAACAACAACAACAACAACAACAACAACAACAACAACAACAACAACATATTAATAATACTGTATTAAAATACAGTAGTCCGTCAAACTTTAAAAGCTTCCCTTTACAGGGCTGCCTTCAGATGTTTTCTAAAAGTCTGGTAGTTGTTGTTCTCTTTGACAACTGATGGTCTCATTTAAAACAACACAGGTAAAAATTCTACACAATTTAAAAGCAGCTACTGTCCTTGTGAAGCCTGTCAAGCCGCACCCCAAGCCAGGTGGAAAGAGGCAAGGGCAGGGTCCTTCAGGCCCACAGCAAGCAGTCCTCCTCCTGCCCTCCAGCAGCATGTTCCATCCTCCCAGAAGATCACCCCAAGGACATGTAACACACATACACCCCAAACAGGAAAAGGTTGCCTGCTCCAGGCCAGAACTTTCCCCGCAGTTTGAAGCCATATGGTCCAGAAACAGAATGTCCATCACATCTGTTGATTGTGAAAAGTAGGCCATAGATTCTTTTAACACAGGGAGAGAAGCAGAGAGCTTTGTAGTCTTTCGTGACACTTGTCATCTGCCCACGCACAACATTTTAATAACATTCCTGCTAATGTGAAAGAGATATTCGAGGCTTTTCTCACACGGACGTCGGCGCCACCAAGGGCTTAATTATATAATACAACATATTCCCACATTAGATCACTGATGCTTAGTGTGCGAGAGGAGGGGGGAGACGGGGGCTGGAAAGCATTACCTAGCAACCATCTCTAACAAATTGCAAGCAAAAAAATAAAATAAAGAGATTATATGCTACATCACTCTACAGAGTCAAAATTGATAGCAAATTGTGTTTGCCCTTTCATCTCATGTGGAAAATCTATTGTGCACAGGCATAGGGCAGAGAGATGCCGTTCTGAAAGAAATGGCCTTGTGATCTCTTCCTCATTCCCCACCACCACCACCCTCATTCTTTTTCTTATTTTAAGCCTACAGAAGAATAAGCCAATTTTTTGAGGGGTGGGGGGATATAATGGAAAACACACAGATTTCTGGAGAATACCAAGGAGAAAAGAAGAAAGGTACAGTTATGGTCAGCAAAAATGGCACCCTCTCTGGAAAAAACCTGAACAGCTCCAAGGGTGATATCATAGACATTTACTTTAATAGTCTTTTGGATTGGTTTGGGACAGGAAAGGGAGGATTAGGGTCATGCTAAGGCCTCATTCTGTTCTGGCTTGTTGCTTGAAGTTACAGCTCTAGTGAGCCCATAGCTCAGTGGGAAAGCCCTTGTTTTGCACAAAGAAGACCCCATTTTCAGTCCCAAAGAATAGACTGAAGAGAATCCCCATCTGAGACCTTAGGACAGTGGTGGGGAAACTTTGTCAGCTAGAGGTCCACATTCCCTTCTGGGGGCCACATGCCAGTGGTGAGTGGGGCCAGAGGCAAAAGTGGGTGGAGCAATGAATGCAAATCTTAATGCTCAAGCAATGCTCAGCTTCTGAGAAGGAAGGGCTCTGGCTTGGTGGCAGAGTATCAGCTTTTGATGTCAAAGGAGCTAGGTTCAATGTCTGGCATCTCCATTTTTTGCACATGCCGACTACCAGCACCAGCCTACAACTCATGCAGGATCGTCCAAGGTTAAATGCAATCCATGAACTAAAACAAAAAGGCTACCCATTCCTGCTTTAAATCAAAGGATGCACGGGAAAGATAGATGTTGAGAATGGAGCTGGAAGAAGAGTAACTGGGAGAATGACAGAAGTATCATGAGTGCCTAGGGTCCAGTAATGTGTGGAGTTGTTGTCATATAACTATACATAACTATAGTTTCTCCTAAGTTCTTGCTGCAAATATTAAATCAGCCCTTCCCCAACCTGCTGACCTCCAGACATTGTTGGACTTGAATTCCCATCAGCTCCACCTAGCATGGCCAACAATCAGTGATGATGGGAGTCGGAGTCTTAGCAACATTCAGAGCAGATCAGGATGGAGAAGATTGTGTTAGATAGTGAGAAGCTGGAGGAAGAACGTCAGAAAAGCCTTACCTCTCCTTGTTAAGAACATTGGAAGATCCTTGGTGGATCGGACCAAAGGTCCATCTAGTTCAGCATCTTGTTCTTACAGTGGCCAAACACATGCCCTAATGAGAAGCCTGCAAGCAGGACCTGAGTGTGACAGCAAACATCCTACTTGTGACTCCCAGCAGCTGGTATTCAGAGGCAATTCTGAGTTAGGTGGTCTTGCTCATCATTTCCTAAGTCATCCTTCCCCATGGGACTTGTTATAGTCCTTTGATGTAAGAAGAGTCCTGCTGGATCAGGCCAGTGATGCATGCAGTCCATATTTGTGTTCTTTCAGGGGTCAACCACATGCCTATGGGAAACCTGCATGCAGGACAGGAATACAACTCTCCCCAGTTGTGATTCCAAGCCACTGGCATTCAGAGGCATACTGCCTCCAACAATGAAGGAAGGACATGGTCATCATGGTTTGCAGTCAGTGATGGCTTTATCCTCCATAAATTTCTCTAAGCCATCCAAGTTGGTGGTCACCACTATTCCATCCTTTACCTACCGTAAACACAAGGGGTGTGTGTTGTTATTCCTATGACCATTTTTTTCTTTCTCACTCTCTGTCAGGAACTCACTCTCCACCCTTTGAGATAGGAGGCAACAAGCCGCCCTCCACAGCAGCTATCATTTTCTGATGACGCTACTGGGCCTGCTGCTGGTGAGTTTTGTAGGAAAGCTCATACAATAGGATTATTATAATTGTGGCGGAAAGTTTTCCGCAGATACAGTATATATATTGTGTCCGCTGCAAATGTGTCTGGGTTGGTGAACAAAAGGGAACAAGAGAATGTCCTTTATCAGAGGGGTTAGAGGAATGTGCCCATTCAGAGATAGGAAGGGGTACAGAGGGACGTTTTTGTTCGCGTTTATTGGTAGGGCTTTTAGAGAAGAATTAGCAGTTTGAAAGTCTAAGATATTGAAGGGGAATGTAGATGAATTCCATGAAGGGTATCTTCACTGCACTTGAAAGTCAGCATGGAATGGACCAGGAGAGCAGGGCTGGAAATTACAGCTATTTTCTAGGCTCTTTTGCAGAGGGCTGCAGTACAGTACCAGCTTGCTAAGACAGCGGTGAAAAAGCCAAACTCATGAGTGGCAGTTCACAAGTAGGTAGGTAGATGGGGAGTTTTATGCTGTAGCCCAACAGCTATAGTCCCTGGTAGGCAACCCTCTAGGGACTTTGTGCAATACGATAGCTTTCAGCCAGACAAAAGTTAGATCTCCAAGTCAAAAGGCAAGAGGTGTTATCACAGTTCAGGGCACTCAAGGAGGGCACAGAGTGGGGCCAATGAAGGGTTGGCCATAAGGAGGGTGTGTGGCCTGTGGACAGGGGTGCCAACTTTAATAAAATATTGGGGGGCAGGTAAGTCCTGCCCCACATAATCAATTACATGATGCGGCAAACACACACCATTTGAATGCAAAAAATTTTATTGGGGGGCAAAGGGACCTCGGTCCCTAGGAGTTGGCTCCTGTGCTTGGGGAGGAGGTGTGGGTTGGGGGGAGCCCTGAAAGTCCAGTAAACAGAGGCCTAGTGGGCTGAATTTGGAGCCCTATCCTTGACTGACAGCAATATGAGATGATGGTCACATCCACACCATACATTTATAGCATCTCTGGAACTGTTAAGGGTGATGGGAATTGTAGCTCTGTGAGGGGTAAGCTATGGTTTCCAGAAGTCTTTGAGGAAAGTTGTGTGTTTTAAATATTTGGGGTTGTAGTCAACAAAAACCTGCACAGTGTAAGCTCATTGAAAGTAATTAGCCTAAGCTAGTCTTGTCCATTAACTTCAATGGGTCTGATGTTAATAGGACTTGCACTGGATAACACCAATGGCATGGATGTGACTTAGGCTCCAAGCGGTTGCCTCTTAAGGACACCCTCTGGTGTCTAATCTGTACTGTTCTAATCAGTATCTAATCTGTACTGTTTAGGCCAGGCATTCCCAACCTTCAGCCCTCCAGATGTTTTGGACTACAATTCCCATTGGATCTAGAATCTAATGACATCTAGAGAACAACAGGTTCTCCATACTTGACATAGGCTATTCTTCCTGGTCTACCTTTCAGTGGGCGTTACAAGACTTACTGCAATAATCCATGTGAAGAAACATGAACCCAGAAAAAGTGCCATATAAAATGTTAACAAGCTGTCCCTATTTTAATGGAATTACGGAAGCCATCTTGGCTTCTGAATTGATCCTAGTATGTCCCAGGAATGAGACGGCAGTGGTGCAATTCTCATGTCCCGAATTTCCTCATGGGTGCGTTTGAGGGTATGTGGCATAGTTTTCATTGAGATGGTAAACCAGAGCAGGGGCCCATGAGACCAATTTCAGTTTATAGTCTTATTCTGACCAATGCCTAGAACCATGGGTCAATGACTCCTCAAGCTCCCAGCCAACCCTTGTTCTCATTCCCACAGGGCCATCCTCAGAGACTTGGCTCAACCTTGCCTGTCTATCTTAGATAAGAAAATGCCAATACCCTGGGAAACATGGTGTCAGGATACCACCAGTTCGTGCATTAAATCTTGAAACAGATTGCAATCTGAAAAGGCAAATATTTGCCACGTAAGCACTGCACTCGAACGCCAGGAAATTTTATATATATATATATATATATATATATATATATATATATATACACATATATATATGCTGTTCTCCGCACTTGTCAAAATTTATCTCCCCTCCTCCTTCCCCCACACCTCAAACACATGTTAATAATAATAAGGAAGCAGTTCTGATGTGGCTCGCTCACCTTGCAAAGCATATGTTTATCGCAAGTTACAGCCGCCCCAAATAGTTTTGACCCGAGGTTACAATGTGGGCCTTGAAAGATGTGAAGCAGGTTAAGTGGATGATAAGCAAACATATCATTACGGCCCCCTCAGCTTGTTGGGAAGACACTCAAATCCCCCAGAAAGAATTTTCAGCATATCTTTTTGCTGGATGGCTTCGGGTTGGAGCCTCAAAGGTTCATTCAATCAGAGCCCAGCCGTCACCAGAGCTAAAATCTTAGCCTTACATCATCATTCTGTTGAGGCTTTGGGCACCCAGCTGTCTGGCTTGGATATTTATTGTATTTACATGTTTAACTCCATCCATCCTGAACCGCCAGAATACAATGTATAGATCAGCCTTGGTTCACCTAGTCCAGTTGTGGGGAACCTTTTTCAAGGGCTAAGGGCCACAATCCATTCTGGGGAATAACTTTTCAGGGGCCACATACCAGTTGTAGTTGGTGCCAGAGGCAAAAGTGAAAATAAATTTCAACTTGGTACAGAAGGCTAGTTTCTATACACATGTACATACATAACCCCTATCCGACAAGCAACAGAGGTGTTTTTAGGGTAGCGTGACTGGTAAAGCCACACTGGTAAAGAAGAAGAGTTTGGATTTGATATCCCGCTTTATCACTACCCGAAGGAGTCTCAAAGCGGTTAACATTCTCCTTTCCCTTCCTCCCTCACAACAAACACTCTGTGAAGTGAGTGAGGCTGAGAGACTTCAAAGAAGTGTGACTAGCCCAAGGTCACCCAGCAGCTGCATGTGGAGGAGTGGGGAAGCGAACCCAGTTCACCAGATTACAAGTCCAGTGCTCCTAACCACTACACCACACTGGCTCTTACAGTGGTAGCAGAACAATGATGTCAAATGGGGAATGAGAGGCAGGGGGTGTCAAATTCTAGCATCACACAGGGTGCCACTGAAATTTGAGAGCCCCAAGTCGACCACTGCAAGCAAAAGCTATTTACAGAGTTTTCAAGGACACATTTCAGCCAAGCAAAAACAGTCACGGCAGGGCTGGGTGAGTGGTGTAGCCTGAGGAGAGGGAATGTGGCTGGGGGAGGGGATGTGGCTGGGGGAGGGAAGTGCTGTAAGATCTGTACTCCCTCCATTTAGACTGGAGGTGTAAATATGGGAATAAATCATATTTCTTAAAGCTAAGAAAGCTTCTGCTGTGTCTCAAATCCACAACGGGAACACAGGCCCTCATTGAAGATTGCTGGAATCCTGTGCACAGCTTGGCAAGGATTGGGGTTGCCTGTAACTTTCTTTCTTTTTCTTTTTAAACACCCTGCAAGGCTTATACTACAGGATAGACCAAGATACATGCTTTGGGCATGACATTGCAATGGCTTGTGGTAAATGGGAGTGGGGGTGGGGAGTACTCTCTGCTTTCAGAGCTCCCCCTGCCCCCAAATTTGAAGAGATTCACAGAAGCTTAAGGCTGGCAGATCAATCTGTGTTGCTTGGTTTGTCGATGAAAATAAATATAATACTTTAAAAGAAAAATCCATAAGGCGAGCTCATGGCGAACAAATGGAGTGGACTCTCGGGGGAGCCAGTAGAAGGCTCATCGCTGGAGTTAGTCTAAAGTCGACTGGACAACGCATTCATGGATGTGAATATTCAGCAAAGGAACAAACCTATATTGGCAAGAGACATTCTGGATGACCTGAGAGGCCTCTCCACCCCCCTCCCTTTTCTATGATTCCAAAGAGCAGAAGTAGAATTACTTTCTGCCTGCAGGAAATCTGATTTTAAATGGTTCTGAAGTTGGTTTGCTCAGTGCTATATTCTGTCTCCCCGCCCCACTTAAAAATAGAACTATCAACTTCTAATGGCTTTTTTAGAAGTAGAAGAAAATCACTATTGCTTCACATTCTTTTTCAGATGGTTGGAAACGACAATGAAATGTTCTTTGCCTTCCATTGGAGCAAACATTTTTCACTCTTCTTCTCATTTATCCATGATTTCCAGAAAACCTTTTTTTTTTTAATGGGATGAGAGGTTTTAAGGATTGGGAAAGCATCCAAAATATTGTCGTCAAGTCCAGGCACTTTCACCAGGCTTCCAAAGTAGGTGCTGAGGATGATACAATGCACAAAATAGAAGAGGGTGGGATTTTGCTATCAAAAACAATATTTAACCAATGCTTGTGGTTTAAATCAGGTTAAAATAAATTAAAACTCAATTTAGATCTGTGGAGCTCCAGAGCTGTCTTTCTGACCTGTCGCCATCTTAACTGGAAGAGCCAACTAATACTTGTGATGCTCTGGGCAGTTCTGTTGGTCAACTGCATATCAGACACAGGTGGGAAATTGTGAAATTTCACATATTGCAAAACTGGACTTTAGGATATGCTGGGATAAGAGGTCCGTTCCCACTTTACACTGAATAAATAAAGGTCCAAGCTATATCTGCACATATGCAACTGTTTGTGAGAAAGACTGTATGCTTGTATATACAGCTCAGCTGTTGTTTACAGACTCTACACTTGTTGAATGTTACATGTGAAGAACTGTATGAGTGTACAGCTTATTCATTTGTGTGCACAGGGGCACAGATTGTACAACCATGGAATGTAATCTGTGAGGACCCCTTATGATATTGCAGAATGGGAGTCTTGCTGTATCTATCACAATTGCATTTAAATAATAAAAGATCCAAGGTCCCACTTCTCCAAGGCTTCCTAGGAAAATTTTTCAGCATTTTCTCCTGGGAAGACTTCTGGGAGCTGCATGGCTGTCTTGGCTCTGACCCAAAATCCACAGACAGAGCCTCTTGTAAGGAGGAAAGAGTTCTTTATTTGGGGAAGTAATGGTATAGGCTCAGTGCTCAGCAGACACAGTACTCAGGAGTTCAGGAGCAGAAGAAAATGTTCAGAACTGGAAAGAAGCACCAAAGATGTCCCAAGAAGTTTCCCTGCATTTTCCTCCATGCTTTTAAAGAGGTGCGACTCACACCTTGCAAACACACACTCCACTGGGGTGTGGGGTCTGCTACTACCTGCATAGGGGACACTTGGTTCTAAGCGACAAGGCTGCATTCTGTCCTGTTCAGGCTTCAGTTCAGTATCTGTCACCTCCTGCTCAGCTTCCCTGCTCAGCTGAGCCAGAGTCCTCCCCAGCCTTCACTGAGGCTCTCCACTTTGCAGGAAGGTCAGAGGGGTGGGACAGCATCCCTGTGTCCCCTTCCAAAGTTGCTGGCATTCAGGTGGAAAGGGAAGTTTCACCTCTTCCATCCCAGGTTCCCACTATTCAGGTTCCCCCATTTCTTTCTCTTTTCAACCAGATCCTGCCAATCCAAACCCAATCCTGACAGCGTGTGGGTCCCGGTTTTACAGAAGCCGTTCCAGATTCTGATTTGATCCTGGAATATCCCACTTTTCCTTAGGACGTCTCTGTTTCCATTGGCAAATGTTGGAGGGTATGGTAAAAAGGTAAAGGTACCCCGACCGTTAGGTCTAGTTGCGGATGACTCTGGGGTTATGTGCTCATCTCACTCTATAGGCCGAGGGAGCCGGCGTTTGTCTGCAGACAGCTTCTGGGTCATGTGGCCAGCATGACTAAGCCATTTCTGGTGAACCAGAGCAGCTCACGGAAACACCGTTTACCTTCCCACCAGAGTGTTACCTATTTATCTACTTGCGCTTGACATGCTTTTGAACTGCTAGGTGGGCAGGAGCTGGGACCGAACAACGGGAGCTCACCCCGACGCAGGAATTCAAATTGCCGACCTTCCGATCAGCAAGCCCTAGGCTCTGTGGTTTAGACCACAGCACCACCCTTGAGGATATGGTAGGATGTCCCTATTTTCATCAGAGAAATGTTGGAGAATATGAAGTAAGGGCAGCACATCAAAAATCCTGCTATACACAAACACCAGTGATAATTTCACCTGAATTTTCTCCTCTTTGATCATTCTTAATGCACTTTCTTTTCCCATTGAATTGGTGGAGAATTCTTGGGGGGGGGGAGTGGATGAAACATTTTCAGCACAGGACTTTAGTTGTATCTTCTTAGAGTGGAGGGTTTCTCACAACTTCTAATAAGCCTGGGGTATTTGCAAATCAGACAGAGAAGCTGGTAGGCTGAGGAGCTTCGATTACTACAAATTATAAAACATCTGCTTCCATTTGCCGGTACTTTAAATGCAAACTTAAGAGAACTGCACAGCTGCAGTGTCTGCAGGAAATATATCCAAGGTTTACACAAAAGATGCTCGGGAGGTCTTGCCACAAAGCAAATGAACATATCAAAGAAAGAAGAGCCAAGTGTATTATGAGGGTCATTATTTGTCATAAAAATGAATTAAGTTGTGGCAGTTTAGACATGCAACATGAAATGGGAAAAGAAAACTACAAGCCCCAAAGGTAACAGATCAAATAACTTTCCTTTTCCCCCTTTCACTTTTTGCTTTAAGCATCATGTAATCTATCATGTCAGCAGAGTTTTGCAAAGTTGTCTCCTCCTCCTCCGTATCCTAAAATTAATTTCCAGTTTTGCCAATATAAAGACTCTCATGTTTTCATCAGTTCTCCTCTCTGCCTTAAGACGGGCCTGTGATTTCCTTCTGGTGCCAGAGGCAGATGTTGCCAGACCACTGTTTTGTTTTGTTTTTAAAGATATTTATTAGAGTTTAAATATTACAAAAAAAAGAAAAGAGAAAAAGAAGAAAAAGAAGAAATACAAGCAATAAACAATTACAAAACCTCAAAAACATAAGGAAATACAATAATACAAAACATCAACAGTACATCATACCATTAAAAAAAGGGAAAAAAACACCTTTAAAAAAAAATAGCAGGGAAAAAAAGAAGAAAAA
Source organism: Podarcis pityusensis (assembly GCF_964106645.2). Classification (NCBI taxonomy): domain Eukaryota; kingdom Metazoa; phylum Chordata; class Lepidosauria; order Squamata; family Lacertidae; genus Podarcis; species Podarcis pityusensis. Next base: position 30,569,100 of record NC_138039.1, on the reverse strand, counting down.
AGAACAAAATAGAAAAACCCCGTATTTTCATATCCTTATCTTTCATTTGCTTATTTCCTCGACTTCCTCACACCTCCTTTTTTGTATTCTAGTTCAATTGATTGTTCCAGCAAATCCTTTCCCTCTTTCTCAAATTTAGTTCCATAATTTATCTTAACGCAATTTAACCTTAAGTTTAACCTTTACCCATTGTCGGTCTATTCATACTTAATTCTTTATAACATTTCAACTAAAGTCGTATAACTTCTTTCCAGCATCATTCTAACATTCATTAATTTTACAATGTTTCTGTAAATATACTTTAAATTTTTTCCAATCTTCTTCCACCGACTCTTCTCCCTGGTCTCGAATTCTGCCAGTCATTTCCACCAGTTCCATGTAATCCATCAGCTTCATCTGCCATTCTTCCTTGGTAGGTAGATCTTGTGTCTTCCAGTGCTTTGCGATAGGTATTCTTGCTGCTGCTGTGGCGTACATGAAAAAAGTTCTGTCCTTCTTTGGCACCAATTGGCCTACCATGCCCAGGAGAAAGGCCTCTGGTTTCTTTAGAAAGGTGTATTTAAATACCTTTTTCATTTCATTATAAATCATCTCCCAGAATGCCTTAATCCTTGGGCATGTCCACCAAAGGTGAAAGAATGTACCTTCAGTTTCATTACATTTCCAACATTTATTATCGAGCAAATGATAAATTTTTGCAAGCTTGACTGGTGTTATGTACCACCTGTAAATCATTTTCATTAAATTCTCTTTTAAGGCATTACATGCCGTAAACTTCATACCAGTGGTCCATAACTGTTCCCAGTCAGCCATCATAATATTATGTCCAACATCTTGTGCCCATTTAATCATAGCAGATTTCACCATTTCATCTTGAGTATTCCATTTGAACAGCAAGTTGTACATTCTTGACAAATTCTTAACTTTAGGGTCTAACAATTCTGTTTCCAGCTTTGATTTTTCCACCTGGAAGCCTAGTTTTTTGTCCAAGTTATATGCCTCCATTATTTGGTAATAATGGAGCCAATCTCATACTCTATTTTTTAATTTTTCAAAGCTCTGCAGTTTTAATCTGTCACCCTCTTGTTCCAAAATTTCCCAATACTTCGGCCATTTGGCCTCCATATTGAGTTTTTTTCTGAGCCTTTGCTTCCATTGGTGACAGCCATCTTGGGGTTTTATTTTCTAACAAATCCTTATATCTTATCCAGACATTAAACAATGCTTTTCTTACAATATGGTTTTTGAACGCCTTGTGTGCTTTAACCTTATCATACCACAAATATGCATGCCAACCAAATACATTGTTGAAACCTTCCAAATCCAAAACATCCGTGTTTTCAAGAAGCATCCATTCTCTCAGCCAACAAAAAGCGGCTGATTCATAATAAATTTTTAAGTCTGGCAGGGCAAATCCACCTCTTTCTTTAGCATCAGTTAATATCTTAAATTTTATACGAGGCTTCTTGCCCTGCCAGACAAATCTGGAAATATCGCTCTGCCACTTCTTGAAACAGTCCATTTTGTCCAAAATTTGCAATGTTTGAAACAAAAACAGCATTCTTGGCAATACATTCATTTTTATCACAACAATCCGGCCTAGCAACGACAGCTTCAAATTTGACCACATTTCTAAATCTTTTTTCACTTCAGTCCAACATTTTTCATAATTATCCTTAAATAAATTCACATTCTTAGCAGTCATATTAACCCCTAAATATTTCACTTTCTTAACCAGTGTCAGTCCTGTCTCCTTCTGGAACTTTTCTTTCTCAATCTTGTTTAAATTTTTCTCTAAAACTTTAGTTTTCATCTTATTCAACTTAAAGCCTGCTACCTGACCAAATTCTTGAATCAATTCTAGTACTCTTTTAGTACTTGATTCTGGCTCCTGTAAAGTCAATACTAAGTCATCTGCAAATGCTTTCAGTTTGTACTGTTTAGCTCCCACTTGTATGCCTTTAACCAGTTGGTCCCTTCTAATCATATTTAGCAGAACCTCCAGAACCGAAATAAAAAGCAATGGAGAGATTGGGCAACCTTGTCGTGTTCCTTTCTCAATCTTAAATTCTTCCAGACCACTGTTTTTATACTTCCAGAAGGAGATACTGGGTTTGCATTTCTTGTCCCATTTTGCCTCTGTGTAACCAGAGACCTTTGGTGGAAGGTATCCTTAAAATTTTAAATTAATCAATCATCAAGGAGGATTCCATGTTGTATTGTGGTTTTTCATATGTTGGAAGCTTCCCAGAGTGGCTGGGGCAACCTAGCCAGATGGGTGGAGGATTATTATTATTATTACCAAAACTGGAGATGGAGCTTAACACAATACCTGCTATGGAGGGTGGAATCTCCCTCTCCATCCATCCCCAGTCCATATTTTGTTTTTATTGTATTGTATTGTATTGTATTGTATTGTATTGTATTGTATTGTATTGTGTTTTATTTTATTTTATTTGCATCCAGCTTAAGGAAGAGCTCTGTGCAACTCAGAAGCTCGCACCTTGCCTTGTGAATACCTGTCTTCCTTAAAACATGTGTGCAAGACAACTCTTGTGCTCCTGCCAACCTAGAGATATCAGAATAGCTAAAACCAGCTTCAAAAATGAAAAACCAACCAGCACAAAACAGGAGAGGCAGTTACTTAAAATGACAGAAGGTATTAAAAAGTTGCAAAAAAAAAAAGTTACTTGAAGACCTGAGAGAATTACAGAAAGAAAGGAAAAAATAATCCTTGACGGGCAATTAAAGGACATTAATGTGGGCATCATACAACCCTATCTAGGGAGAGCATTCTTTTGTTTTGTTTTGTTTTTGTTTGTATAGCACCCTTTCCTCCCAGGAGCTCAAGATGGTGCTCCCACCCCCATTTTATCTTCACAACAGCCCTGTGAGGTAGGTTAGGGTGAGAGACAGTGACTAGCCCAAAGTCACTCAGTGAGTTTCAGCGGCTGAGCAGGGGATTCAAATCCTGGACTCTTAGATCCAAGGCCAGCACACCCCAATGGGTCCCATAATTGGAAAAGCTGCTAGATTTGTACTTCCTGAAATGATTCACAAACTGAAATGCAGCTATTCTTCAAGATTCTGAATTTTGTGATGCCGTTCCTCAACTAAACAATATAGCCAAATTTGCATATCTTACAGGAAACTACATAAAAATGCATGACGTTAGTGTAAACATCATGCAACTTAGAACGCCCTTCCAGCTGAGGTCTGTCAGCCCCCTCCCTGCTGAACTTCCAGTGCCTAGTGGAAATTTCTTTGTTTTTACCTGTCATCGTTTTAACTGATGTTTGATTTTATAGTTTTAACGAATTTTCATTTTTATTTTCCTATTGAATCTTTCTAAACTGCTCTGAGACTATGGTAGCTGAGCAGCATATAGATTGTTTAAACAAATAAATATTCATGACTTATGGGGAAATCACTTGCAAAAAAAATGTATATATTAAGCAAAATTGCAGGTGTAAATTAAAAACGTGCACTAAAATAGTGGCAGGCTTTCACAAAGACTTAAAAAAAAAAAAATCACAATGATGCAGGGATGGGGCAATGCGAGCTTAATGGGTAAAAGATGAGAAACGGAGAGAGACGAAAAATGACATATTCATTCATTCCATCCAGTACTGTGCCTGCCCTACCTGCGGGTGTCGGGAATTGAACCTAGGAAGAAGAAGAAGAGTTTGGATTTGATATCCTGCTTTATCAGTACCCTAAGGAGTCTCAAAGCGGCTAACATTCTCCTTTCCCTTCCTCTCCCACAACAAACACTCTGTGAGGTGAGTGGGGCTGAGAGGCTTCAGAGATGTGTGACTAGCCCAAGGTCACCCAGCAGCTGCATGTGGAGGAGTGGGGAATCGAACCCAGTTCACCAGATTGCGAGTCCACTGCTCTTAACCACTACACCACACTGGGACCTTCTGCAAGCCCAGATCATTGGTCCTTCTGCCATTGCATTGACTGCAGCTGTGTTCTTTGACCTTTGGTCCCTAGATGTTATTGGACTCCCAACTCCCATGATCCACAGACAGAAATGGTGGGAGTTGTAGTCCAACAACATCTGGGGACTCAAAGCTGAAGAACGCTGACCTCCACTGCCTGGCAGTGACTCTCCAGGGTTGCAGATGAGATACATATCAGACCTTAGCTGGTTGGAGAACTGGATTCATTTGGGAGGGGGGAGTGTCTTTGTTTTTAAAAACCTGATGAGGCATGAGATTTCCAGGGAAGAAAAACTATTCCTTTTCCTAACGAGCCACAGTACTAACAACTACGGTAATTGCAGAAACTCGGTACCGTCAACCATATAGTTGCAGCTGCAGCTGCAGCTAGGAATTAAATAGGAAACATCTGTGTGGCTGTTAGAGAAACAGAGGAAAACTTTCAGGAAGGAAGGAGGTTACAAGGACGTGCAGGCAGGGGAGTATTCCATCCCTGTCTCATTCTTTCCTTCCACCTTGTTCTATATATTAAAAGTATTGTATATTCTTGGCCTATGCCTTAGCTTAATCTTCCCCTAACTAGTGTCCTCCAGTTATTATGTGGACTACAAGTCCCAGCATTCCTAGCCAGTTCAGCTTTATTTTGCCAGGTGAACCTCTAAGGAGGCCATTTATAGAAAACAAATGCTAGTGTGTGCGTGTTTTATATATTGAACGTATATTGTAAATCAGAAACTGAACCAATTAGAAACATGATGCCCCCCCCTCTTTTTTTGGCCATCAGGCCAGATTTTTATCACCCACCTCCACCCCTACAGGGCCACCTGTCAATCATCTGACATCATGATGACATCATGTGCTAGATGGGTGAGACTGCTTCTCAAAGTAGAGCCATGGGGTGGTGGATGGCATCTATTTTGCCAGCACATTCCAAACAGGGAACATCTTGGTGAGGCAACAGCCAGCAGGATTGAACCCCATGCTGTTGGACAGGTGGCCATGGTTTCGGGGAAATGACATTGAGGGGCACCTTGCACCCACTAGTGCAGGCATAGGCAAACTCGGCCCTCCAACTCCCATCATCCCTACCTAACAGGACCAGTGGTCAGGGATGATGGGAGTTGTAGTCCCAAAACATCTGGAGGGCCGAGTTTGCCTATGTTTGCCCATGGGCAGGAGGTTCCACACCCCTGATTTATAGGATGAGACTGCAATCCTGTTATTATTTACCAAAGAGTAAGTCTCATCAAACTCAATTGGGCTACAATAGAGAGAGAGAGAGAGAGAGAGAGAGAGAGAGAGAGAGGGAGAGTTGGCTAGGTCCAGTGCTTTTTTCTAGAAGAAAGGTGCCAGTACTCACCAGGAAGTTGCTACAGTAAGTGCCACACTTGAAACTCGTGCTTTTCTTCTGGGAAAAACAAATGTGCTGGTACTATGTACCCTTGAGTACCCCCAGAAAAAGAAGGACTGGTTAGGTCCTTTCCCAATCAACTTTACAACTGATAGCACAATTTTAGACAAATTACGGTACATAGTTCTCATTGAACACAATGAGTGATCAACCTATCTAAATTACTGGACAGACAACAGTCAGGGGACCCATTGTGCACAATGTACCTACCCTCTACAATTCCCTCCCTTTGAATAATAGACAAGCACCATCTCTGTTGTCTTTTCAGCACCTACTGAAGACCTTCCTCTTCCAACAAGCCTTCTCAGCTGAGATCTTCCCCAGTCTGCATCTGTACTCAAATTTCTCATAATTTTAAAATAGAATTGTAGGGTTGGAAGGGACCCTGAGGATCAATCAGATACTCCAACCACCCCCTGTGCAAGAATACGCAGCTGTCCCTTATGGGGATCGAACCTGAACCCTTGGCATTGTCAGCACCATGCTCAAACCTGATGGTTTTTAGGATGTTTTACTGCTGTTTGTTTGCTACCCTGGGATTGTTTGGGTTTAAATTTTATTTTATTTTATGTTATTTTATTATTTTATTTTATTTTGCAAAATAAGTCCACATCCCCGCCCCCCAAAATTTGGGGACTATAACTCTTGCCCAAAAAGCAATTGAAAACTCTTCCCAGTTTTATGGGGGTGGGACCGGGAGTGGCAAGGAGGGGAACAATCCATGAAAATTGAGAGTTAACTCCAGCCCACCATTATAATATAATATATGCTGAGATTACACACACACACACACACACACACACACACACACAAATGCAGACAAAACACTGAAGTCTAACTTCAGTAGAACAGAGACTTCTGTTTAAGTGTCTTGTCTTAAAAAGCAGCTCACCTAAATCCCCTCCCCTCCCCTCCTCCCCTCCCCTCCCCTCCACCACCTTGCCTTCCAGCTTTCATGCACTCCTGTTCCTTTGGCAGAACATCAGCCACAATACAAGCCAGGTCAGAAAGAGATTAGAGAGCTGGCTGCATTAGCAATCCTTCCATATCTCCCCCACTACCAACCCCCAAGTCCCTTTGAACTCTCCAGTGCAGTAAGTAAAAGTGAGGACAAAAGGAGTGGGAAGGGGATGTGTGTGTGATGTGATGAAAAAAAGTGGGGGGGGGAGAGTGAAAGCAAAGAAGGGGGAAGCTGTGGGCAGGAAAGAAGGAGAGCCGAGAAGGGAATATGAATCAATCAATGGGGGGGGGGGCAGGAGAGAAATGGTCCAGCAACCCACATAGACACACACACTCCATCTTTACTAATCGGACTGTGATGTGTTTGACTGTAATGCACACAGCCAGTGCCTCTGCCCTGCCTGGCATAGATGTCATGTCCTTTTAACATCAGCAGCTGCTGGCCTGATTCCTAGCCTCTGAAAACAGGCTCCCAAGTAGTATCGCCCATTAGAAAAAAACAAAAACTGGGGAGGAGAGAGTGTGTAAATGTGTGGGAGGAGGAGAGAAAACCTAGCTGCTGAAATTGCAAAAGGAAAAGGGGGGAGTGTGTTGATGAAGAATCCACCAAGACAGTTCCTGATCATCCCTTGGCCCCTCAATTTGTTTTTATTCTGGGTTGACTTTTTTTCAGAAAAACAAATGATTGTTGAGTATATTCACAAACGATCTGCAGGAAGCGTGAAACAAAAGGACAGATTCAGACCAGAATTTGCCCTTAATCTCCCTCATTGCTCCCTTTTCATCCTTTTAGTAGATTTTCAAGCTCATTTGTTTCCTCCCAAACACTCCCCCCCCCCACAATCTGTCAGATTTGGTTGCTGTGAAAACTTTGCTTGTGTTTCCAAATTAAGAATGAATGGAATTCTTTTTGGGGGGTTTTAAAAGAGAAAAAGTCAGAAGAAATCAAAAGTAACAGGAAACAGCAATGTTAAGAAATGAAAATGAGATCATGACTATTTAATCCTGATTTTTAAAAGATTTACACAGCATTTTAAAGTTTGCACTTATCTTGTTCTCCATCAAAGCTACATCAGTGAGTGGGTGGGTTTTGTTGCTATAAGTCTCATTTTACAGAGGGAGGGTGAGTGTGTGTGTGTGTGTGTGTGTGCATTGCCTAAAGCTCCTCAATGATCTCAGCATCCAAGAGATAATTCTACATATTCCTGAGAAAGCAACCACATATCAAATAATATACTGGATAGGGGCAATACTGGATAGGCACACTAGCAATTCCATCCAAGTGGTGCCATTACTTCCATTTATGCCAGCAGCCACCAATATGGTGCCCTCTGGGTGCTGCTGCACCACAATTCCCATAATCCCTGGCCATTGGTCTTACTGACAGATTGATGGGAGTTGGATGTCAGCAATATCTGGAGGGCAGCATGTCGGCTACCTTGGACAGTGCCTGTACCCCCCCCCACTTTACCTTGACTCAGGTAGGAGCTCAAAAAGTTATCCTCACCTGTAGACTTTGACCAAAGCAACCCCTTGTAGTTTTGCCACAGCATTACGAAGTTACTGTTTTCAACAGCATCCGTTTCCCTCTAATGAGGTACCTCACAGGAGACATAATCTCCCTTCAGGCATTCTACTCATCTGTGAAAGCAACGTACAGTACAAGGAGGAATGAGTGTGCTGAGCTCTACCTTCCAGTGCTGTGGCACTCCATGAATTAAAGCTGAAACATTCTGTTGCCACAGTCGCCAACCAGATGCCCATTATGGGAATCTTGCAAGCAGAAGCTGCGGGAAACAGAACTCTCCCCACTCGTAATCCCCACCAACTGGTATTCAGAGGTATACTGGCTCAGACGGTGGTAGAACACAGCCGTTGTAGCTAGCCTTATCCTCCACAAATTTGTCCAATACTTCGTTAAAGGCAACCAATTTAGTGGTCAGCATCACATCTTGTAGGGGTGAATTCCATAATTTAATGATTCACTGGGTGAAGACTGCCCAGAAACTTTTTGCAGAGATTCCCTGCACAGTTCAGAAACAAGATTATATAAGGTTCTAAATCACACTGGGTTGGGACATGGGTGGCATTGTGGGTTAACCCACAAAGCCTAGGACTTGCCAATCAGAAGGTCGGCAGTTCGAATCCCCGCGACGGGGTGAGCTCCTGTTGCTCGGTCCCTGCTCCTGCCAACCTAGCAGTTCAAAAGCACGTCAAAGTGCAAGTAGATAAATAGGTACCACTCCGGCGGGACGGTAAATGGCGTTTCCATGCATTGCTCTGGTTTGCCAGAAGTGGCTTAGTCATGCTGGCCACATGACCTGGAAGCTATACGCCGGCTCCCTCAGCCAATAAAGCGAGATGAGCGCCGCAACCCCAGAGTTGGCCACGACTGGACCTAATGGTCAGGGGTCCCTTTACCTTTAAATCACACTGGGGATCCCCCACAAGTACATCAGGCACCCCGCTTCACACATTCACCCTCTAACTCATGGGGGGCAAAGGGGAGAATGAAGATTAACTTCGTCATCTCCACTCACATGTTGGTTTGTCCAGACAAACCCGTGTTCCTCTCTAGATTGTCCTCTGCTCCATATAACATGTGAATAAGGAGTCTTACTTTACTATAGGTCCTACCTGTGTTCAAGTCAATGTTATGTCACTCCCTTTTAAACCATAAAACATGTGAACAAGATGAGGACTTTATGGCTTTGGTGTAAATTAGACCTGTGTGCCGTATCCCATATGAACAAGTTTACGAGTTTCTGTCACTTGCATGGGCATTGTAGAGCAAAGAGAGAGAATGAGAGAAAAGGTTTACCTTCCTGAACCTATGGGGGCAGCCATGTCCCTGAGATCTCCTGTACAGAAAACAGGAGCAAATGTGATAAATTTCCATTCATAAAAATCAAGACAGTCAAACTGCAAACAGTAGCTTTGAGCAGTAACTGTAACACACGAGCCTGTAAGGTTGTTGTGAACTAGCATATAACTTGTGAAATACATGTGCCTAGCAATTGGCAAAGCTCTTGCATGCTGCAGGGTAGTATATAAATAGTACAGACGATAATTACTGAATATTATTGAGGTGGGAAGGCCACCACCAGTTTCATGTTGACTTTTTATTGTCTGTTTCTCTGTATGGTTTATTTTTGTGTAGACCTCTTAGAAACGCTGACGATCAGGCAGCATATAAATGTCTTCAATAAACAATTCATTAGGAAATGTTTCTGAAAATTCTTTTCTGAGCTCCAGTCTCCCCCCACATCACGAAAGAACTGATATAGATGTTAAAAACAACTGTGGCAAGGTGTGTTTTCACCAACATGCCACCTGAGCCCAAATGAAAGCATAGAAATTCTGGATTAGAATCCTCATCTACTGAGGGCATAATAATGATTAACATGAGTGATTGATTGATTGATTGATTGATTGGCAGACTAAGTCTCAGAACCAAAGCACTGGATACAAGTACATCATGTGGAACATGGTGATGTTCTGTATGTCTAGGTTTTTGGAGTTGGTATTCTTCCTTGTATTTAGTTTAATCTAATTATGCTATTTAATTCATTTTGTCCTATGCAATGATGTTTAGTTTAAGCTGTTAAATTGGGTTATCTTAATTGTATTGTTATACAGTGTTGTATGGACTGATTTTTTTGTAGTTAATTAATATTATGATTGTTTCTAATATATTTTTGAAATGTTAGTAATAAGAATCCTGGTTGGTAACTATATTAGATATGAAATTATTTTTATATATGCAATTGTTTTAACAGTTTTCATACATGTGCAGTTGCTTTGTATATGGTATACATGGTTCTACTCTCCACTGGATACAGAGCAAACAGGAGCATATGCTCACTACCTGAGCCTTTGCTGAAACAACATCTTCCCAGATTCAACTTGGAGGGCCCAGTGGGAGCTGGCCAGGGTCCTGATTTGCCTTGCCTTGCCTGAAGCAGACCCAGACCAGATGCCACTCAGTTACTAATCACTCCTGTGGACCACAAGCCACTGCTGAACAGGACATGGGCTACCTTGGGAGATAAAGAAAGTAATGACATCACAAGACAGATTACAGAAGACAGGAAGAAGCGGAGAGGAGTTGATGGCTTGGCATAAGCCACTCATCTTTTCTATCATCTTGTTAGGCCTCTATTGTCAATTTAGGCCTTAGGTTGTCACCAGCGCAAAACCTCTCTGCGGGGACTTGTTTGTAGCACCAAATTCAGCACTTGTCAGCTAGCCTTGTGTTCTCCAAGTACACCTCAGGTGGTATTATTAGCTTCTTCAGGTTCACCTCATCTTGAATCTGCTTATTTTAAAGGCCTTCATTTCCCAAGACAACTGCAGGGTATGCCTTCAAGGAGTCTGCTTTTTTTATTTATATTTTTATGCATGTAGCTCTCCGATGAAATATCTCTGCTTCATTCTTTTCTCTCTTTATTTTTCTTTTCTTTACGTTCCCCTATCAAACTGGAATGACCCACAATCTCTTGGGACCAGGCTGGTTTCCAATGCAATCCAGAAGTGCAAGAGCAGAGAATCAAAGTTTTACACAGCAGATCCCTTCTAAATAGACACTTTACGTAACGCCTTGGCTAGGAGGGACAATCAGAAGAGCTTCTTTTTCTCAGCACAGCTTGCTTGTATGAAGCAGCCAGCCCACACAGCTACTACCACCGACATGGAGGCACCCTTCTGAAAGATGCTCTGCACATTTTTATGCCAAATATCAGCTTGGCTGCAGGAGTTCCCAGAAGCAGGCATACAAAATGCTATCCAGCCATCTTCAGAAGTCCACTCCGGATTTGTGTAGGCTTTACACCTTACCCTTTCTTCTCCTAAATATGTCGCACAAAGCAGCGGGTGCAGATTTTTCCTCGGGGTTTACTCCCGAAGCCTTTCTCACAAATGAGCATAGCCAAAAGGCCTAGTCTACGTGTGGAGCTTATGACATGATCAGCCCACATCAGCATATGAGGTCTAGCATTAATCCTCGTTGGAACAGAAAAGGCATATTTCCACTAAAGAGAGAGGAAAGACAATGACAGGGAAAGTCATTTCAGACAATGGCAGTGAAAGTTTGGTTCCAGTTGATTGTGGCTCTTTGAGACAGGTCTGGACATTAAGGAATGCAAATGGTGGAGGGTGCCAAGGGAAAATGGAAAATTGGGAACTTTCCCCCCAATTTACAAGTGATACCGCAATAATTTCCCATTCTGAAAAAGCCTGTGCAGCTTTGAAAGCCATTTCTGATCATAAAATAGTTGCAAAGCAGGAAAAAATGAGTAGAATTGTGGGCTATTACCCAAATTCCCTTCTTTTGAAGATTTTCTCATCCAAACATCACTACATTCCCTCTCTCTCTCTCTCTCTCTCTCTCTCTCTTTTTTAATCATTTCCCCTTCTACATTCCACCATTCATCCTAAAGACAGTCAGGGATCTAAATATATATTAATTAGAACTCTGGAGGCTGGCAACACGGAGATACAATTATCCCAAACTGATGCTATTACAGGCTCTGATAGCTTCATTTAAATTCCTGAATAAAACATGAAATATCTTTAATGAGAAATGACTATAGTTGTCAGGAGGGAGTAGTTGCAATGGTGTTACTAGCTGGAGATTGGAGTGATGAAGATGTAATATGAATACCTTCGATTTGATATAAAAATGACGGCTGTTAAGCAAGGATGTATCCCCCTTTTGAGACTTGGTTTTGGGCTCCTGCTCAAACAGCAGATGAAAGAGAAGTGGAAATCTGAGGCAAAGAAATTTGTGGGCATTTGGAAGTTAACTCTGGACAGACACTTGGCTGGAGGCACAGGGGTACCTCCTGACATCACCTTTTCAGGTTTCCTCCCTCCTTACTCATACCCTTTAACAGAACAGTAGCTCACCTTTTTCAGCCAAGGGCCAGATTCACTTCTGGACAGACTTCCAGGGGCTTCTGGTGGTGGGCAGAACCTGAGGCAAAAGTGGGTGCAGCAGATGCACTAACCTGGGCCCCAAATTGTAGGCACCCAGCTGCATGCACAGGTTTGTGTGACGTGATGTCATGGAATCACTTGTGCCATCACACTGGGGCCTGCTTCAGCCCTGGTGCATGCTTCTGGAAGTGGGGCCCTGTGGGGTGGGGGGAGACCATGGTCACTTGCATTGAAAAGGTGAGAGCATTCAGAGAAAATTATGCAGAGTAGTCATATTTTGCTAATGGGGTGATTTTGTGAGGGGGAAGAGAAGCTGGGAAATTTCAGCTCTGCATTCATCAATTACCCTGATTCTAACCCCACCCCTATGTGGGCAGGGCATCAAATAGGCTTGGAAGTTGAGGCCAAAATGCAACTCCATTCAACACAGCACAATGATAGGCCTCCTGGAAGAAATGGGATTTATTCTGCTCTTGCTTGAAAGCAAGATCTAGGCCGTCTGTTCCTTTTTCTTTCTTTCTTTTTAAAAAAGGCATCTGTTTACAGCATGATGGTATAAATGCTTTTAATGGATTGCACACATATTCTTTCTGCGGGGTGCCTACCTAACTATTATTTTAATGACAGCATTGCTTGGGTTTTCACCTGCTATGCATTATCATTACTCCTATTGAAAGTGCTTTGCAAACATTAACAATCTGAGCTTTCCCCACATGACCTCAGGAATTGGGTAAGCAAGAATTTGCATCAGCCAACAGATGGCTGCGGGTATACAAGCCTCCCCCTGCATCCTGCACCCTTTTCGTAAAGAGGAACCAGGGACATCCTTGCCATTGGGCAGAGTGAGGCCATTGCCTCAGGCGGCAGACATTGGAGGAGGTGGGAAGTGAGGGTGAGGTGCTGTGAGACAGAGTTCTCAAACCCTCCAAGTGTTCCTATTTTCCAGGGACAGTCCTGGAAAGCCATCCCGGTTACAGAAGCCATCCCGGTTTCTGATTTGATCCCAGAATGTACCCACTTTTCCTTAGGACATCCCTATTTTCATTGGAGAAATGTTGGGAAAGCACCCACATCAAGAAAATACATAGGAAGCCACCTTATGTGGAATTTGACCATAGGTTCATCTAGCTCAGTGCTGTCTACATTGAATGCCAGTGGCTCTCCAGGCCTTCAGACAGAGAGTCTTCTCCAGCCCTGCTCAGGAATGCCTGTAGTGGAGGCGGGTCCTGCTGTGATGTCAAAAAACAAACAAACATGGCAGCTGAGTGGGCCAAGGGGAATGCCAAGGGAAAAGCCCTTTTCCTTCCCAAAGAGAGCACAGTGGGAAACAGCTGTAGCATTCAGCAGTAGGTAGTCTTCTTCTGCAGGGGGGTCAATTGGCAAACTGAAGGAGGTTGCTGTGGAGTGTGGAGAAAGCACCTTTGCTTGCTGAGTGGGATTGCAAGGCAGCTGATATCCATAGCTGGCAGCTGGCTGATGCTTGCCAAAAGACCTGGCAGGTGTCGGTGGGCAGGAGCCAGTGGAGTTTGTATTTGGAAGCTAGTTGATGCTGTGAGACTCAATTAGACTGTTATAAGCTAGTTGAAATTCCACATTTGGAAACCTGTTGACAGAAGCTGTGTGGATATGTGAATGAATGGGGAGTAGCTGATGAGTGAATGGGTCTGTGTTTGTGAATGGGAGGTTTCAAATGTGGTCGATATGAAGGTTGTGTGTCAGGGGTGATGTAGGTCATCCTCCAGATGCAACATGCATGGGAATTACGCATTCTGGGGTGGCAGAAATTGCCCTCCAGGTGCAGCCTGAGTGGATGAACTAATGACTATTCATGGGTGGAAGCCAGTGGAAATTGGCATGCTGGAGTCAGGGATGAAGTTGCCACACCTGTAGATGTGCCTGGATGATGCTGTCAGATGGGAGCCAGTCCCCTCACTGTATTTGTGTTTGTGTTTCAGGGATATTGGAAGCTGGTGAGGTTTTCCCCAAGACCACCATGTGAAAGTAGAGAAGAGAACCACAGGTCTTAAGCAAACCACCTTCCTTTTCTAAATAAGTAACTTTCTAAATACATCTAAGTAGTGTTCGTTACATCTCCCAACCATCCAAGATGGATAACGGGAGGCTGTGCCAACACTTGCAACTACTACCTACTGACTGTGTCACAAATGGACATGGTGGCTGAGGGGAATAGAGATTGTCAGTTGTGGGAGCTGGTGGAGGGAGGAAACAGCCCCATCAAAAGGAGGAGGCAGCTCTGGAGAAGTTGGGGCATATAAGGGGAACCTGGGTCGACTCCCTTCTATTTGAGTTGCCAACATTTTGCTCTTTCTCATAGCTGCTCCCTCTCCAAAAAAAAGCAAGGGGTTCTGCCTTCTGTTCTAATAAGGAAGAACTTCTAGAAGTGCAGTCCTTTGGATTGTAGTCACTTGGAGGCTTATTGTAATTTCCTCATATTTGCGCTTCCCTAAAAACATGAGAAGGGAGTTGTTGTTGTTGTTGTTGTCCTGCCCTTATGCAGAGTGCAAATTGGCTAACAAAATATAAAAGCACAACACCGAGACATGTCACCAGAATCTTACGGGCTGTTTGGTCAAGGTTGATCTTCATTCAGGTCAACATACCCTGAAAGCCCTACTCACAGGAATTTGACAGGGAACCCAGAGAAGTAAGCCATGGAAGCTGGTCCATTTGGGCGAATGGACCCACTAACCTCAGGCTGCCATCAGCCTGGCCCCACCAGCCTGACTTCTTGTATCCAGTCCAGGGGCAGCCTGTCCATTGACTTCTTAGTCTCAGTGCTGCCCATGTAGAACTGAGCAGGAGGATGAGGGCAAAAACAGAACGACTTGGCTTCGCCTGCCATTGGCTCTGGCTCTTTGTGCTATCAGTCCCAATGGGCAATCCTGAGACCAAAGGAGACAATTCCTAAGGGCTGAGGTCCCTCCCCCCCCCCTTAAAATATTTGAGTGGGCCAGGTCCCCCTTAAAGTTGATGGGCATTGCCATTCAAACGGTGTGCGTGTCGTCTGACTGATTATGCTGGGTGGGGCTAACCTGCTCCCCCATTTTTTATTCAGATTGGCAGCCCTGCCTGAGACACCTCCCCACCCTACCAAAAAGAGCCCCGCCTGAGCGTCATTTCTCTGCAACAGCGTTTGCAGTCACGGCCCAGACGACGAGTCCATGCACAAGGCTACACTGCTTGCATCTGCGTCTATCCAAATGACAGCTTTCGTCTGCCAGGGCCACCGTGGAGACCAGAAGAGAGAGAGGCATTAAAAATTAAAGGAGAGCGCTCGAGGTTGGCTCCCATTCTTAGGTTTATAGGCAGCAAAACTCTTGACAGGTGGCTGCTACGCGGCCTCCGAGACACATTCCTCTGGATTTTATTTTTTAATTAACTTTTTTACTCCCAGCATTTCATCCGTTCCTCTACCTTTCACTTTTTTCAAAATACGACTTTTGGGGGGCAGAGGAAATATATTTGGGTCCTTCCCACATCGTTGTCATAAAAGAGAGAGAGAGAGAGAGAGAGAGAGAGAGAGATCAAATCTGTCTGGGCAGAGAGGAATCTGGGCATGTAAATAAATAGCCATTATTATTACAGTACTATTCTTATTATCATTTTGCATTTGGATAGATAGCCGTTTTCCAAAGCTGTCAAACCACTTCACAGACATCACTGCAGAAATATTTACAGCAAACCTAGGAACATATAGAAAGCTGCCTTATACTGAGTCAGCCCTCTGGTCCATCCAGCTCAGTGGTGTCCACATTGACTGGCAGAGGCTTTCCAGGGTTTCATGCTGCATACACAGAATACAGAATGTGCTCTACATGGGGCTACCTTCGAAGGTGACCCAGAAACTGCAATTAATCCAGAATGCAGCAGCTAGACTGGTTACTGGGAGCGGCCGCCGGGACCACATAACACCAGTCCTGAGAGATCTGCATTGGCTCCCAGTATGTTTCCGAGCACAATTCAAAGTGTTGGTGCTGACCTTTAAAGCCCTAAATGGCCTTGGTCTTGTATACCTGAAGGAGCGTCTCCACCCACATTGTTCAGCCTGGACACTGAGATCCAGCGCCGAGGGCCTTCTGGCAGTTCCCTCATTGCGAAAAGTGAGGTTACAGGGAACCAGACAGAGGGCCTTCTCGGTAGTGGCGCCTACCCTGGGGAACACCCTCCCTTCAGATGTGAAGGAAATAAGCAGTTATCCTATCTTTAAAAGACATCTGAAGGCAGCCCAGTTCAGGGAAGTTTTTAATATTTAATATTTAATGCTGTACTGTTCTTAACACTTAACACTTGATTGGAAGCCGCCCAGATTATTTAAATCACAGCCCTCACCACATCCCCAAAAAGAATCTTGGGAACTGTAGTTCGTTAACAGTGCTGGGAATTCCAACTCTGTGAGGGCTAAACTACAGTTTCCAGAATATTTAGGGGGTGCTTTAAATGTATGGTATGTCTGCAGTTTCAGGAGGAGATCCCCCCCCTCCCAGCACTGCTTGGAGATACCGTAAATTGAACCTGGAACCTGCTGCATGCAATTGTCTACCGCTGAGCTATGACCCTTCCCCAAGGTAGAATAGACAAACAGAGCAGGACATGGGAACATGCCTGGATGTGGAAGCCCCACCTCTTATAAGGCAGCTGCATCCCATCATTCAGTGTGGTGTTTTATTTGTTTTGTTTTTGACAATTATTATTATTATTTATATCCTGTCTTTTTTCCATACCAGGATTCAATGAGGCTTACAGATACAAATAAAATGATCCCAAGTTTTTAGAGATACTGTAAGCTTTTAGAGAACAGCTTTGATTCTGCATGTGAGTTTATCAAAGAAGCTGCAAGTAACCTCAAAGGTCATGTGGTCCAACCCCCGTCTGACGCAAGGCATCTCCTGCTGCAACATCCCTGATAGATTACCAACCAGCCCAGGCTCAAAACTTCTAATGAAAGAGAGTCCACACGCTTCCAAGGCAATCTGTCCCACCATCAAAGAGCTTGTATCATCAGAAACATCGTCCTAGCCTTTAGTCAAAATCTCATTTCTCTTCATTTGGACTACAGTCCCATCACCTGTGTGTCAGCCCTTCAGATAACTGAACATGGAGATACTAACTACAGCTTCAGAATGGTCCCTGCTCCAGGGTAAACATACCCAGCTGCTTCAAGCTTTCCTCACAGGCTAAGGGGCTTTATCTAAGTTAAAAGTTGCTTGGTGACACATTTGTTCTTCCAGTGATACGTTTTGCACCAGCAGAACATGCTTGTGCAAGAGAAAGTGTAAGCAGGTGGCTGATAACTATGTCGCACAATAGATCACACAATCTGTTGCACAATGACTTTCTGCTAGCACAACTGCTAACCTGGATTGTGCAGCATTTTGAGGGCTTTGAAAAAGCTGAAAAGACACTGGAAACGTAACAAAGCAAATATGCCACTTTCCTCCTTTCCATTTGTATTTTTCTAGTACCATTTAAACACCTTTTGTCACACAGAGAACAAATATACAAAAGGCAGACGAGACCAGGCCTTCACAATTACTGACAGCAGAGAAGATTTCATTGTTTGCTAGAATAATACTCTCTTATCTACTAGGGATGAGGGAGAAAACTGATTTTGTTCCTTATTTTAATGAGAAACTATGAGAAATGATTCACACTTCTCAAAAGAACATGCAGACTGAAATGTAACTTTCTTTCACAATTCAGATTGATCCAAATTTCGAGATGCGTTTCTCCAGCCAAATGGTGTTTGCAAAAATGCACATATTAGAGGAAAGAGTGCATAAGTGCCATGGCTGGCATTGGTTGGCATCTGTCTGTCTCAGGAGATGATGGAAGTGTGCAGCTTCGGGGGTGAAGTCAAGCTATTGGAGAGTTACAGCGTCTGCTGTGACTTCAGAGGCTGATGTGGGAGAGACATGTTTTGTTGCAGCCAGGGAAGATGATGGCATCCAGTTGTACTGAGGCAGATTACCATGTGCTCCTCCAAGTGGTCATTCCTCCTCTGGTCACTGCTGTGGATAAACAACATGACTGATTGTCTCCAGCTGCTATATGGTTGTCTGAAATGGATTCTCATATGGTGGGGCTAATGTTGCCAGCCTTCAAGTCACATTTGCAGACATCTTTGTAACACAGGGGTAGTTTGCCAACAGGTCTGGTACCTGAAGCCAGCTCCCCATAAAGCACATCCCTGGGGATCCTGCTATCTTCCATTCTGTCAACATGACCAAGTGAGCATAGATGTCGCTGAGGCAGGAGTGTGAACATGCTGGGAATATGGGCTTGGGGAAGCACACCTGAGTTTTAGACTCTCCTGCCATGTAATGCCCAAAATCTTCCTAACACAGCACATGTGGCATCGCTCCTGGTGGGTGTAAGTTGCTCATTTCTCACTACCATAAAGTAGTCTGCTCAGTACACAAGACTGGTAGACATTTATCTCAGTGTTGTCATTAGCATCACATTCTTCCATGACCTATTGGAGAAGGCAGCCATAGCTGCCTTGCCAATACAGTGGTACCTCGGGTTAAATACTTAATTCATTCCGGAGGTCCGATCTTAACCTGAAACTGTTCTTAACCTGAAGCACCACTTTAGCTAATGGGGCCTCCTGCTGCTGCTGCACCACCGGAGCACAATTTCTGTTCTCATCCTGAAGCAAAGTTCTTAACCTGAAGCACTATTTCTGGGTTAGCGAAGTCTGTAACCTGAAGCATATGTAACCTGAAGCATATGTAACCCGAGGTACCACTGTACACTTGTCCAGAGCAACATTTATTAAGAGGTTGCTGGTTATGGTGGAGCCCAATTAGACAAAATCATCCACCACCAGCATGTGTGTGGTCACAAATGCTGATGCCTGGAGTGCTGGCAATGTCCTGACCCAGGATGTTGGTCTATATATATATATATATATAACCTTCGCTGCCACCATACATTCCTCCCAAACTCTTAGCTTCCTGGCCTCCTCCATATCCAACACATTCCAAAGAGAACACTTAGCCTTCCATGGGATGTTTTCATCCCCCACTTTTCATTCCATTAAGAGGAGATGAAAGCAAGCAAAGGATGTGCTTTTGAGTGGGCACCGTCACTGTCAGCAGACTCCCCCCCCCCCCCCGCTATTCCTCTCCCCTTCCTGCAAAAAGATAAACATACAGACTTCAGAGATAATTAAATAAAAGCATAAAGCTGTTGGGATGAGACAGCCATCCTTTAGGCAGGGATTAACCAGTATGCTTGAAACAAAGTGAGGTGATAAGGCATTTTGCTGCCTGAGACAAAGGACAAGACAATGTCCCTCCTCCCTTCCAAAAAAATCCATATGCAGAATCGGATACTTGACTGCCTCAATTGCGCTTGAACATAGCAGGCTAGTGTAGTGGGTGCAGCAAAGGCTTTGTGGTTTTCCCTGTCTCCAAATAACTGCCTCCTGAGGCAGTTGCCTGACTCTGCCCAAGAGCAGAGCAGGCCCTGAATACAGAACTGAGGGGGCCAATTGCAGATTCATTGTTTGCAGTGTTGGTTGGTGCCCACTGGGACTGGTGGGATGGAACCAGAGTGGCCAACGGTTGGTGGAACCAGAGCCAATGATAAACAGAGCCAACTAAGGTCTAAACCACTGAGCCTCACGGGCTTGCCGATCAGAAGGTCAGCAGTTGAGTCCGTGTGACAGTTGCTCTATCCCAGCTCCTGCCAACCTAGAAGTTCAAGAGCATACCAACATAAGTAGATAAATGGGTACCACTCCGGCGGGAAGGTAAGCAGCATTTCTGTGTGCTCTGGCTTCCATCACGGTGTCCCATTGCGCCAGAAGCTGTTTAGTCCTACTGGCCACATGACCCGGAAAGCTGTCTGTGGACAAACACCAGCTCCCTCGGCCTGAAAGCGAGATGAACGCCGCAACCTCAGAGTCACCCTTGACTAAACTTAACCATCCAGGGGTCCTTTACCTTTACCTTTTTACCTTCCCTTTTTGCATGCAGCTTTGATTAACATACATATTGGTAAGTATGCTATTTTCACTAATGTGTGCATGTTTCCTCTAATGAGCACTGCACCCCAGAGCACAAGATGAGCACTGCACCCCAGAGTCAAGTTTGACTGGACTTAACCACCCAGGGTCCTTTACCTTTACCTCCCACCAACAGTCTTCTAAAAGGGGATAACTGAGGCTAAGCAGAAGGAATCTGACAGCCAGTCCAACCCCTAGGCTGGTTTTCAATAAAGTCAGGCAGGCGTGGGCTAGTCAGGGCTGTGGGCAACCTGAGATAGGGGAAATGGGGCAGGGCCTCACCAAATTGACCATTCTCCCCTCCAGCCCAGGTCTGAAGAGGTCAGGCAGAACTTCTGATTTTATTTATTTTTTGATAGGTTCAATTCACATGATTTTAGCTAATCAAAAGGATTCAACGCAGCAGATTTAGGATCATTTATGGTATCTTCTTGAACTGTTCCCAAGAGATAATAGAGAAACACAGCCAATTCTGGAATGTATTTCTGGCATTTTGTTAGCTATGTCAGAAGGCCTGTGTGGCCGAATGTCAGGGATGACAGAAGTTGTAGCCCATAACACCTGGAGGGTAAATCTGGTTAGAACATTGTGGGAGGATTAGGGAGACCTGGGTGCGAATTCTCATTAAGGCATGAAGCTGACTGGGTGATGGTGGGGCAGCCATTATCCCTCAGTCTGAAGTATCTCTCAGGATTGTTCTTGGGGGGGCATTTATGTTGCCTTGTGAAAGTGGGATATAAAACAAACAGCAATATTATTTTGCCTTTTAAATCAGTGGAAGACAATCTATTATCCCCTTTCTATTCCTACACAAGAGGAGGAGGAGGAAGGATGATAAACCCTTTGAGAGCGTGCAATTGAGGATTATGGTCCCCAATCTGAAAATGGGGGTGTTGCAGGTGTGTCTCCCTTTCCGTTGCGAAATGTTGGACTGGTGGTGTGAGTGTGATTCCCTACTGGTGTTTTCCTGGAGGAAGTCTCTTCCAAACTTGGCCAGGAATTAAATCTTGCAATGCTGCTATTGCCTTGCTAATGAGGAAAGAGGGCCGACACCCTATCCAAAGCTTTTGGAACGATTTTTCCTTAACTGCTTTCCGCAAGAATTCAGCAGCCCTTTAAATTTTAAACAGCCCATTCTCCCAGCTGCGCTAAGTGGCACACCCGGGAAGAAAAGTGGTTTTAAATTTGCTGGTACGCGCGGCCCCGTGGCGTTAATGTCATTTATCAGCAGAATAGGGGCTTCCAGCAAAAGGCTCACAGATGGGGGGTTTAATTACAAAAAATTAATTTTCAGCTGTGCATTTTGCCGCGTACCTGACAATAACAGCTTCTTTTCTCTCCACTTTGAGTGCCTTCTAAATGCTGCACTGAGGAGAACGTGGCAAACTTCCGCTTGCAGCAACCGCTCAGTGATATCCTAAACTAAATTCAGTATAATGACACAAATACTTGACTGAAATGATTCTGCTTCTCCTGGCATGCTTTGGTGTGTGAAAACCTCACCGAAAGATGGTCTTTTCCTCAGTGGATTTGCCTGTCAGAAAACTTAGTCACACTTAAATGGAACCTCCAAGTTCAGTAGCTGTATATCTCTGAATTCCAGATGCTGGGGGAGTTGGATACCAGCATCATGTCCTGCTTGTGGGTTTTTCATATGTAGGGATAATCATCCTAATTTTGCATGTATTCACTCATCAGTCTGTACCACTCCATTTCTACACTATTTCTGGGCTTGTTTGTTTGTTTGGTTTGTTTGTTTTAAAGAATTGTATCAAAAGTCATATTTAAATAGACATTTTATCTCTGTGTGCTGGTTTCTAAATTTATTCTACCCTAAATGATGTATTGGGGTGCGGGTGGTGCTGTGGGTTAAACCACAGAGCCTAGGACTTGCCGATCAGAAGGTCGGTGGTTCTAATCCCCACAACGGGGTGAGCTCCTGTTGCTCGGTCCCTGCTCCTGCCAACCTAGCAGTTCGAAAGCACGTCAAAGTGCAAGTAGATAAATAGGTACCGCTCCGGCGGGAAGGTAAACGGCATTTCTGTGCGCTGCTGTGGTTCGCCAGAAGCGGCTTAGTCATGCTGGCCACATGACCCGGAAGCTGTATGCCGGCTCCCTTGGCCAATAAAGCGAGATGAGCGCCGCAACCCCAGAGTCGGTCATGACTGGACCTAATGGTCAGGGGTCCCTTTACCTTTAAATTATGTATTTGTTTACCTTGCATCTCCTTCCCCACCTCTCAACCAAGACTGGGGGGGGGGGGGTACCTCCCCTCCACCCAGGATTGCACCCTCTGCTCAACAGCTAATTTGGTCTTGGCCAAATCCAGTGCACAGCCCTAGTAAATGCTCACTCTAATGGAATGAGTTACTTAGTGCTACACAATGGATACAACCCATCCTGTATAACCATTGTGGCAGGTACCATTTAAAAAACTCCATTTCTTTAAATAGCCTTAATTGTTGCTAAAACACTATTCTGGAGATATATATGCAGTAAAAACTGGGCTTTCTGTGGATCGTGAAAAAGACAGAAGAATCACAGGGCAAATGGTGAATGACACTGATTGGGTGGATGCCCCATAAAAAATGAGTAAACAAAGCATGGCAATTCCACAATAAACTCCCATTATGGAAACATCCTGGAACTGTTTTCAGGATTATGTAAATTTGTTTCTGTGAATATTGCTTTGAATATTTGAAGCTCACTATAAAGTTTAAATATTTAGTACAAGTGGACGCTGCAACAAAATGTTGCAGTGCATCCTCCTTGCAGGAGTGTGGGGAACTGTTGGTCCTCCCAGGCATGTTGGTGCTGATGGGATTTGTAGTGCAGCAAAATCGGGAAGGCCAAAGGTTCTTCCCACCTGCTCTTCTCCAGGGTTCCAACTATGGAACCAGCCAGTCATGTCCAGCTACGCAATATTCCTTCCCATCCTCTCCCCCTGCCCCATTTTTCTTTCCCAGCTGGCTTTTCATGTTTACTGAGCATAGTCATTAAGCACATTTAAAGCACTTGGCTTCCCCAAAGAGTCTTGAGAACTGTAGTTGACCTCTCAAAGAAGTACAATTCCCAACACACTTAACAAACTATAGTTACCAAGATTCTTTGAGGGGAGCCGTGTGCTTTAAAAGTATGATATGGATGTGACCTTTGTTTTTAACAGTTCACACCATACTCCTTGGGACAGAGTGCCCTGTAAATCAAACAGATATTGTTTTGTGGCATCGAGGGACACCAGAAAGCTGCTTAGAGGTCCCTTCTAAAGGCAGATGGGTTTATTTTTAGTGGGTGCTGGTAGTGGAAATATTAATATGATAATCATCTTCCAGATGAGGTCGTTCCAAACAAGGATACACTTATTCCTATTGTCAAACAGGGGAGGGGGGAAAATTAACCTTCGTATTAACCTTCCAAGAAAGAAATCAAATAAAAAATAAGAACAATTCCTCCTTTCAACCAGCCAGCAGCTTTAGAGCTGTGGCATGTTTTCCATAGGAAAAAAAAGAGAGAGATTTCTCCAGAAGATCTGTATGAAAGAAAACTGACTTTTGGAAAGTACGAATGTGAATATGGTTTATCTTCCTTTCTCCCTCTCCATCTCCATCTATTCCTCCTTTCTCTCCCCATCCCGCTTCACACCAGGGAAACAGGGACCCCTCTGATAAATTGTTATGGATCACTATGGTTACGGTTCAAAGAGGAGTCAAAAAGCAATTTTGATGGGATGCATCAGAGAAGGTTGGGAAGAAATGCCCCTCTTTGTCAGGATTTCAGGACAGCTGTAACAACATTTCAGAATCCACGCAAGTGTGAAATAACAGTGATATTGTAGAGCACTAAATGCTAGCATGCGCAGCACACACTTGCAAACACCCTCCCCTGATTTTAATGTCACATTATATAAGAGAGCAGGAAGTGTTTGCTACCTGTTGTGCTTCCTGTCTTTTAATTAAAGAGCATTAGGGTGAACCAGGAGACAAAAAGGGAAAGGGAAAAGAATAAGGGTGGCCAACAAACCCAATAAATCCATTCATGGTCACTTAGGTCATCTGAGGAAATTTTACTCACTGGTAACTAGGCATGGGCAAATCTGACAATTGTGGATCCCTTCTTATTCTTATCTTTCCACTTTTAAGTTCAGTTCCACACACCCTCCTGAAAATTCATCTGCATTTTAGTGTGTATTTTTCCTAATCTACACATTTAGTATGCATTTTTGCCTAATCACACTTTTCCTGTCGTACCTTGGTTCTCGAAAGTAATCTGTTCCTGAAGTCTGTTCGACTTCTGAAATGTTCGAAAACCAAGACACAGCTTCCAATTGCCTGCAGGAGCTTCCTGCAATCAAGTGGAAACTGCGTTGGACGTCAGGCTTCTGAAAAACGTTCAAAAACTGGAACACTTACTTCCGGGTTTTCAGCATTTGGGAGCCAAAACATACGAGTACCAAGGCATTCGAGAACCAAGGTACGACTATATGTACACATCAGTTGGCTGGAGAACTGCAGGGCAAAATTCGGAGGGATGTGCATTTTGAAGAAATGCTTTTGTTTCATTTCACATACTGTTTCATAAAGTACAAGTTAGATAAATTCGCCAGTAAATTTAATCTTTCCTCCACTCCTGTTCGCAATGGACCCTACAGACATCCACAGGGCGTTGACCTGGAAATGGCAGGTATGATGTATATTCAAAATCTGGAAAATGTATAAATTTAAAAAATACAACGCAAAACAAAACATATTGTTTCATAAAGTACATGTTAGATAAATTCACCTTTAAATTGAATTTCTCTTCCACTCCTGCTGGCAATGGACCTTACAGACTTCCGCAGGGCAGTGACCTGGAAGGAAAGGAATCAAACCCAGGACCTTCTGCATGCAAAGCATGTGTTCTGCCATTGAGCTACAGGCCTTCTTCAGTGAAAACTAGATGATTATTTGTATTAGATAACATTTAAACACTTTAATACCTTTCCCCCCCATTTTCATATATATAATCCAGAGATTTGTTTGCTATAATTACATTTCAAACCTGTTAGAGAAATCCAAATCCATTGTGGGGGACTCTGGAAGGGAAAAGATTGCAATCCAAGAAGTCAGTCTCCAGTTCATACTGCAGAGCCTCTCTCCTGGAAGATGCTGGGAAAATGCCCACCTAATTTGGCAAGATTCTTGAATCCCAGCTGGACAGCAGCTCACTCGTGACCCTTGATGCTTGAACTACTGTATTGAATAGACCGATCCGCAAAGAAGCTTCTTGTCATTTTCTGAGAACAGGAAAAAAGAAAGCTGGGCACTCAAAGCAACAAATCAAGCTTTTGCCAAGAAGGTGAGAGCACATGAGAGGGGTTAGATCTCATATAACCCCTGTTCTAAAACAGCTCATTGGCTGCCATTTTGTTTCCAGGCCCAATTCAGTATTTAAAGCACTAAATAACTTAGGCCCCAAATAACGGAGAGACTCCTTTTCCCCCTACAGACCATCTCCAGTGCTAAGACAAGCCCAGGGGACCCTTTTGGTACTTCCACCATTCTCAGAAGCTCAGGGGTGGCATGGGAGAAGGTAGGGCCGGATTTAGGTTTGACGAGGCCCTAAGCTACTGAATGTAATGGGGCCCTTTATATGTCCAGCTGTCCTTTGTCAACAACAAATTGCTGCTGTTTTTTTGTGTTGAATATATGCTAAATGGTAATTTATAGACCTAATAGATATCTAAAGCCATTTTCACATTATTCCATGCAACCAGTCCATGCAGAATGTAGGCACCCTATATATAGAAATAAGCAAATAAGTGATATTTTAGGGAGCAGGCTAGCAGGCATGGCCCATTACTTACATCACAGGAGCCTACACAACACTAAACAATGTTGCTGTATGTAGGATTTATTTTATTTGTTTTTTATCTTATATTTTGGGAATGTACATGCAGTTTTTTTCCCTTTAATTTTTTTTTGGGGGGGGGCAAGAGTGTGGGGCCCTAAGCTATAGCTTGCTTAGCTTAAACGTAAATCCAGCACTGGGAGAGGGTATTCTCTGTGGCAGCTCCTAAGCTAAGAAATTCACTCCCCACAGAGGTGAATCTAGCATCTTCACTATATAGCGGCTGTCGAATGCTGGAGATGCACTTCTTTACTTTCACTTTCGAAAGTAAAGGTGTATCCCTATTCTTGTGATTTTAATTGGCTTTCAGTGTTGTATTTTAAATGGCTGTGACCTATCCTAGGACCTCGGGGTGAGTGGCAACTTAACAATAACATTGGGAGCAAGCAACATGAACCCTCACCTGTGGGAGATGCTGTAGCTTTAGATCTCTAGGTGCTGTGCTGAAATCTGCCTTCTGATTTCTTTGTTCTCCCTTTGGAGGGGGGACCCCATATTTCTGCTTTATTCTCAGAGCCCTTGTGAATTTCTTTAGAATTTCATTGGATGTGGCATATTGAGCTTACCTTATCCTTGCAAGGTGACCAAGGTTGGTATGTGTGTGCTTTTGCTTTCCAGTAAATCGTGTCCTCCATCATGGTGGGCACATGTTGCGGTGAGATCACCTAAACTGCCTCCTTGTTGTTGGGGCAGGACCTTTTGGATAGCGACAACATCCCATTGGTTGCCCATCAGTTGCTGGGGTAGAAATTTGGCCTATTGGGTCATCTATTGGCTACCGAGGGGCTATTTAAGCTGCTGCACATTGCTGGGAGCTTTCTCTTTCTTACGACGTGCATCGGATCACCCGCCTTCCCTCCCTATATTTAGGGCTGTTCTTTGGCCTTGCTATGCCTGTCTAGGGGTCATCTGTTTTTGGACCAGGGGCCTGGTAGGAATTTTGGCATTTGGCTGATTGGCTGTTGCTGTTTGGTTTTTGCCTACTGTGTAGCAAATCGTCACAACTTTGTAAGGTTGGCTGTTAGGCATTGTTTTGCGGAGGGGAAGTGGTTGGCTGTGCTTGCCCCTCCATTGGTGTTGCTAGGGAATTCCGTTAAAGGAATCCAGGGGCTTGCCTTGCTTTAGTCTGAACCCTGTCACAGGGCTAGGGCAGCGCCAGAGTCCCTGGGAGCATCTGGGTTGAGCTGAGAGACCGAAGCTAGCTTTGTGCTCCCCCAGAATGCTTTCCCTTACTGACTTCTGGTGGTGCCCAGTGTCAGTCCTGTTCCTGCCACTGTGTAGGTTCAAGTATTCTGGAACCAATGCCTAAGCAACCACTCACATGCTGTAATCAATAAAGTTGTGGCCAAAATTAATGCCAAAAACCTTAAACTAAATTCTGTGTCTATTGTGTCTTTATTTTGGGGGTGGTTTGGGGGGGTCTTCACACGCAAACATTTCCTAGCACTCTTCAGCTCCCCTCAACTGCCCTTGCTTCCTGATCTGAAAGCCTGTTTCTGCAAAGAAACAAGTAGAAGTTTCTGAAAGGTTCCAGAGTTTTCCTTTATGTATGGGAGTGGCACTCTGGGCTTAATTGGGATCAGCTGGAAGGGCCAATAAGAAGAAGACTACTTGGCTTTGTTTTTGCAGATGCTTGATGTCTGACCGAAGAGTGCTGCCTGTGAATTCTGTTGAAGGGCTGTTGCTGTGATTTACAACGTGCTGTTGATAAGACTTCTGTTTGAAAGTATACTGTTAATTGTTGTTAATGTCAACAGTTGAAACCATTTCTTTTGCAACCATAATACTTGTACCCTGTCTGGGAATAAAATCTCTTGACTGAGACTTTAGTTTAGTGAGTCATCTTTAAAACAACTTTATTATTGTTCACCACTTCCATGCAAGAAAGAAGCTAAACTCTGCTAAAGCAGTTTAAAAGAGGTTTTACCTACATACAGTATCTGCACAGCGAAAGTGTGTGTGGACAGTAACCTCTAATAATCCATTAAGGCTGAGTACTGCAAATGAGTAGGGAGGTGATGTGTTGAATGAATGAAAGGGCAATCACGAACAGCCCCCAGCTGCTTCAAAAATCTTACACCTCACCCGTGATAATTTCACTGAATTTTTCTCTCCTCTTACAGAATTTCTTTTCTCTGTATATATATTTATGGGATACGTTTTCAGTGCTGTATTGTAGAAAGCAAATCTGTGGCTGTATCTCGGTTCAGCACACAACCACTGAACACAGTATGCCTACATCATGCTAGTTCAGATCTTTTGGAGTCTGCTTGGGGGGGAAACTTTTGATTCTGATTTGCCTTAGTATCTTCAGCTACTATAAAAATCCATTAGATTCCCGCCCGACACCATTGCCTCACAGCCTCTGCTACCCTAGAGGCCTTTGACAAAGTTAATTTGAAATTACTGTAAAGGTAGAGCCTATTTTATGCCTTTGAAAGTTAAAATAGCCAGAGTCTGGTGTATCTCTAGAGAGGAAAAAAAGGGAAGGTGTCAGAACTCAGCTGGTAAATAAGATGTTACCGTGTGAAGCATGGGAGAAACAGAGTTCTTTTCCTTCTTTGTAAAGGCTCTACCTGTGTAACATGAAGGGGAGAATCGGTGACAGACACATTAAAACACCATTAAACTGTGAAATGGAACACAGTGTGAAAATAGATTTAACCTTCACAGCGTATCGATCTCTACCCTGTGCCGTGCCTAAGTTCTTGGACAACTGTTTTATAATAGGTTTTTACTCATTTTCCTGTTGCTATTCCGACTTCCTCAGAGGAGTGTGTTATTTCTAAAAGATCCTGACAGCTAAGGCTGGGGAGGGAGAGAGGAAGAGGGAGAAAGCGAAGTTATTTTTTCAGCTACCCCTTTGCTTGGGAAGGTTGCAACCAAAAGTCATCCTTGCAAAAAGAAAGTACTCTGCCAAGACAGAATCTGTAAGGTTTCGTAACTGAACAGCTCCAGCCCGTATTGTTTCCTCCATCTTGACCCACTATGGAGAGAAGAAACCGCACCAAGATGACTTTGTGTTGTGTAACACAATTCAATCAATGTAAAGTGTGAGAAAAGTGGGCAATTATTGGCTAGTCACTAACACTCCTTTTCTGGGCAAGGTGATGGAGAGACTACTTTGGTGCAAGTAGAGATGTTCTTGGAAAATACCAATATTCTCGACCCATTTCAGTTTGGCTTCAGGTCCTAAATGGCACTGGTCACCTTTATGAGTCACCTTTATTATGTTAGGGATGGGGGACTGCAACCATATTGCTGGAACTTGATTTCTCAGTGGCTTTTTATACCATCAACCATGGACTGGTGCTGCGTGATGGGAATTGATGGTGCTGTGCTCCAGGGCTTCCACTCCTACCAGCAGGTACACTATCTAGAGGGGGGCCAAGGGGCCAGAGGCCCCCCCATATTTTCATGAAGGGGGCTGGGTCCCTCCCCCCAAATTCTGTGGCAATCCTCTAAAGGATTTGCCAGGACGAAGCGTCTTTGCCTTGCTGCATCACTCTGGCAATCCCCAGAGCGATTCCCTGAAAGGCACGCTGGTGATCTCTGCTGGGGATGCACAGGGTGAAGCATCTTCACCTCGCATGTCCCTTTCACAAGGTAAGGTGGATGGCAGTGGGTGGGTGGGGGATGGTGGGCTGAGTAGGCCTGGCCGGACTGGGGGGGGGGGCATCGCATGTGTGACATCATGCATGTGCAACGCGCGCACACACACCCCCGAAAAAAATGTTGGTTGCAACTCAGTGTGCCTACCAGCAAGACCATTCACAGGGAGTAGCATTGGGTGCCTGCCTGCTAAATTTCTGACATTTGCACTCTGGAGTCCCTTTGGTACCATCTTTGCCCCCAAGCCCACATTCCCTGCCTGTTTGTGCTCCTGTCTCAGTGCTGTCTATGCTGGCATGACCATAGAATGGAAGATGGCAGGATCCCCAAGGTCATGCTCTACAGGGAGATGGCTTCAGGAACCAGACCTACTGACAGACCAACTCTGCATGATAAAAGATGTATGCAATCGTGACAGGAGGGCTGGCAACATCAGCCACGCTGTGTGGGAATCCCTTGCAGAGAACCGCAGTGCCTGAATAACAATAATAATAAGGTAAAGGATCCCTGGGCGGTTAAGTCCAGTCAAAGGCGACTATGGGGTTGCAGCACTCATCTCACTTTCAGGCTGAGGGAGCTGGCATTTGTCCACAGACAGCTTTCCGGGTCATATGGCCAGCTTCTGGTGCAACGGGACACCATGATGGAAATCAGAGCGCACAGAAATGCCATTTACCTTCCCGCCGCAGCGGTACCTATTTATCTACTTGCACTGGTGTGCTTTCAAACTGCTAAGTTGGCAGGAGTTGGGACAGAGCAACGGGAGCTCACCCCGTCATGGGGATTTGAACTGCTGACCTTCTGATTCGCAAGCCCAAGAGACTCAGTGGTTTAGACCACAGTGCCACCAGCATCCCTTACTTGGCCCAGTAGCAGATTGGCAGCCACTGCAAATCAAAAGGCGACTCTGGGGTATGGTGCTCATCTCGCTTTCAGGCCGAGGGAGCCAGCGTTTGTCCACAGACAGATTTCTAGGTCATGTGGCCAGCAGGACTAAGCAGCTTCTGGTGCAACAGAACACCATGATGGAAACCAAAGCGCATGGAAATGCCATTTACCTTCCTGCCGCAGCGGTACCTATTTATCTACTTGCACTGGTGTGCTTTCGAACTGCTAAGTTGGCAGGAGCTGAGACAGAGCAACAGGAACTAACCCCGTCATGCGGATTCGAACCAACAGTCAGGTCAGGTAAGTGACCAGAGGAGGAATGGCCACTGGGAGAAGCACAGAGAGACGGAACTGTGGTGCAACTGTAGCCGTACAGCCAGACGCCTTCATCTGCAACAAAACATGTCTCTCCAGGGGTGCAAACTTGAATATAATATTGGAGAGCGGTAAGGTCCGCCCCATATAATCAATCACAAGGCATGGCACACACAAGCACACCATTTGAATGGCATTGACCATCAACTGGGGGGAGGTGATCCCTTCAACTATTTTATTGGGCAAGGGTGTCTATCCCATATTGGTCTATATAGCCACAGCAGATGATGTAACCTTCCAATAGTTTGACCTCAGCAGGCAGACAGATGCCATCAACAAGAACAACAACAACAACTGGAAGTAATTGGGAGTGCACATTGGATTTGGAGCACAGTGTTGCCAGTATGCTGATGACACTCAACCCGACTTCTCTGTAGCAAGCATTTGATGATGATGAATTAAATTTCTCTAGTGCCCTCCATCCACAGATGATTTTTGCAATAATTAATAGGATTGTGTTGCTAATTTCCCCTTTATTTTATGGTTTTTGTGGCTTTATGATGTTGTTATGTATTTTTGTACTGCCATGGAATGAGTTGATAGGTAAGATATAAATTAATAAATTAATATAAATAGACCACAACTACCTATTGGGTGTATAAGGGATAAGGTGGTCTCTCAGGTAACCTGGCCTTATATGTTAGTACCAACACCTTGAACTTGTTCCAGTAGCAGATTGGCAGGCTTTGCAAATCTTGCAAGCTGGATGCCACGTGGGGGTATTATTATTATTATTATTATTATTAAAATTTGTATACCGCCGTATACCCGCAGGTCTCAGGGAGGTTACA
This sequence comes from Podarcis pityusensis, assembly GCF_964106645.2. Taxonomy (NCBI): domain Eukaryota; kingdom Metazoa; phylum Chordata; class Lepidosauria; order Squamata; family Lacertidae; genus Podarcis; species Podarcis pityusensis. The sequence goes on along the minus strand of NC_138039.1, from coordinate 30,537,264 downwards.
ACATAAAATCACAATATAAAAACACAAAGTACATAATCAAAATAAAAACAAAAACAACCCCCAATAACCTCCCCCTTCTCCAACACATTTTAAATGGGCATTAGATGTCAATCAGCTAAAGGCCTGGTTAAAGAGGAACATTTTTGCCTGGCGCCTAAAGATGCATAATGAAGGCACCCGGTGAACCTCCCTGCGGAGAACATTCCACAAACAGGGAGCCACTGCAGAAAAGGCCTGTTCTGCAGGTATGGTAGATGGGACCGTAAGCAAGGCTTATTAAAGGAGCTTCCAAGGGGAGGCTGGGACAAAGGAAGGAGGTGGAGCTTTGAATGAGTGGGCCTGTGGTTTGGCAGAGTGGGAATTATGGCATCTTCAATTTTAGGAGACAGCAGCCACCACTGTTGACTTTATAATCTACTCACATCTTTTTTCACTGGACTGCACTTCGCCCCATCCTGGGCAAGAAAATGCCCAGAGCCTAGGATATCATAGGCAAAAAATCGCTACCAAGAACTAAAGGAGAGGATTTCCCCCTTAAAGGACCATTGAAAATGGATAAACAATTAAAAATGTATTGAAAGTAGAAAGTGGGGGGGGGGAGAAAAAGAGAAATAATTTCTAATTAATTCTAGTGCCCTGCGCAACCCCAGTCTATTTGTAATCCTACAGGGAACATCTTTATTGATCTGGGGGACGTTGCTGCAGACTTCTGATGCTTATCTCAGCATAAAAATAGGCTCTCGTGATGAGCAGTGATTTAATTACATGACAATCACCGTTAACAGTGCATGGCGAAGACCCCCCTCCCCCCCCAAAAAAAAATATGCAGAGGAAGACTGGCAGTGATAAATGTGAGCCGATGGCTTTGACTTTCAGTAAAGTCATCCACTGCCAGGAATGGTAGGAAACCAATCCCCCTCCCTTCTTCCTTTTCCACCTCACTCACCCCGCCCCCCAGTCTTTTCTGTTTCTTAGAAAGCAGCTTGCTCTGTTTGAGATGTGCCCAAGGGATCTTAAGACATATTGGTGGGTGGGATAAGAGAGAGAAAGTGGAAGAAGGGGAGAGGATTATGATCAAAGCAAGGCTTAAACCATATGACAGTTGAACTTGCCACCATGTGATGCCTCTGAGGACATTGCTGTTTCGTTGCACAGGTGCTCTTCGGGAAAATTTGCTGGAAAAAAATGTTTCCCGCAGTTCAGCACATTTTAAAAGTGTGCTTGGAGAGTAGACCAAATTTAGGCTTCTCAAAATTTGTCACCTGGGATGTCACCATCATACTTCTCACAGCATAGCCTTCCAAACCATGATAAGCAAATTTAGGAGTAGCCATTCAAATTTCAGCTGAACTCCGTAGATATTTCTTTCTGCTTTTTCAAATTTTCACTGCTTCTGTTTCAGTACCTTTCCTTCAATGTTGTCAGCTGCATGTTATGTGAGAGCACAATGCATCTTGGGATTTGTAGTCCTGGTTGTTGCCATTCTGGTGACGTTTACTCTATCACGGGCTGCATAGTTGTACAAATATATCCATAGTATGGCATGGCGCTTGCAGTATTTATCTCTGCACAACATTATGGGATTTGAAGAGATGCCAAAATACCAACATTTTCACACCAAAGCTTTGCAAGGACACAGATATCGCAAAAATGTATGATTGTCAGGAAAAGAAGAAGAAAAAACCATTGTGTTGCAGGTGGAACACTCCACAGATTTGTCCAAAAAATTGACAGACTTTTAATATGGATGCCACAGTTTTTGAGCAGGATTCAGAAGTCCTGAACTGCAGTAGAAATCCACACAAATTGCCAATGGCAAGTCTTTCAAATACATGAAGAATTATCACCATGGCTAGGTCTTCCTTTCTTGGAAGTTTCCGTGCAACTCATCTTGTATAAGATGTGTATGCATGATTTAAGACTGATAAGAGTTAGGGACCTCCACATTCTTGGACTATCCCTGTCTATTTAACCCACCAGTTTACTTCTCTGTCTCCTTGATGTTTAGACTGGCATGTCTTAGGTTACATCCTGTTTGCAACTCCCTCGTCCTCATGCTGCTTTGGGATTTTTCAAAATGAATTTTCTTTTCTTAAAAAGCAAATAAACACTGCCCTTCAATTTATGCCCCCAGTCTGACAAAGCCCATATTTCCCCATGCATATTCTCTCTATGAGGATTATTACATTTGTTTTACCATCACATTACATTTCAGTAGCCTTCTCCGTTCGCTTCAGTGGAATACAAATGGAGAACGGTCCTCTACTGAAGTCAGTGGGTAAGCCATACATATTCTGCTTCTCCCCCATAAGGCACTACTGGATCAGATTGCAAACGAACACAGCTATAGAGGCAAACACACAAATACACACATCTTGGCTGGATTTGGATGAAATAAAACCCTTAACTCATGCAAAAAGAAGAAGATGACCCTTTACTGTGAAATAAAATATATTCCACGTTGATATTTATTGTGCCATCAAAATGTTTTCTGTATATAAAAAAAGGAATCTCCCATAAACCAAACCCACAGAAAGCTGCTCAAAGTAACTGGATACATCTGATGGAAAGCAAGTGGATCCAACATCAAGTGATCTGGTATGAATTTTCATGGCATGCATTATGCATGTGGGTCTAGGAATAACAAATGGATATCAAGACCCAGGATATTTCTATCCAAGGCAAAAATGTTATCAGATATGGATTTGGAGACCTGCTGTCTTTGTAACACACCCCACAGCTTTCAGTGAACCAGTCTTGGATCAGCTGAAGGAATTCAATCATCCTCTGCTAAGAAACTTTCCAGAGTTGTCCTCATCCCAATGTGATGTTTCTTCACCTGCTTCACTCTGCTGCTTCACAGGAACTTAAGGATGTAAGAATTGGCTTGCAGGATCATAGAAAGACCCATTTAGACCAGTATTCCAAAGCTAGTCAAGAAGAAACCCACTTTGGAATCTCACATATTGGGCATAAAGGATATTACATTCCACACTGGCCGTCTCATGTAAAGGTAAATGGACCCCTGACCATTAGGCCAAGTCGAGAATGACTCTGGGGTTGCAGCGCTCATTTCACTTTACTGGCTGAGGGAGCCGGCGTACAGCTTCCGGGTCATGTGGCCAGCATGACTAAGCCACTTCTGGCGAACCAGAGCAGCACACGGAAACGCCGTTTACCTTCCCGCTGGAGCGGTACCTATTTATCTACTTGTACTTCGTGCTTTTGAACTGCTAGGTTGGCAGGAGCTGGGACCGAGCAATGGGAGCTCACCCTATCATGGGGATTCGAACCGCCGACCTTCTGATCAGCAAGCCCTAGGCTCAATGGTTTAACCCACAGCGCCACCCGTGTCCCGCCATCTCATGTAGGAATGCATAAATCTGTCAATCCTGGTTTTCTTGCTTTAACCATCTTATATTCTGCTTTCCACATTTCAGCAGCAATTTGCAATTTTAAAAAAACCTTATTCACCAGTGTTTCTCCTAATATATACACATACACATTTTTCTATGCAGCTTTGACAAATATACACATTTTCCCAAACAATTTCCCCCAGTATAAGGCATTTTTGTATATTATTTTCATTAATATATGCACTTGTATGCCCACCTTCCCCTAATATATGCTTTTTTGTATTCAGAAAAATGCAAATTCTGAAAGCTGCCTGTGTTTCAGTATGTATATTGTTTTAGAAAGTGCACATTAGGTAGGTTCACCTTTAATTGCAAACGGAATCCATTCCCCCCCATCCCCACCAGAGTTCTTTGTTTTTAAAGAATAACTTTTTAAAAAGTTATGTTCCCTCTTGCCTTTCCTCTTGAAGGATAGGGCTTGCCTGGGAACTGAATCATTATAGCCTTTTCATATACAAAGCAAGAATTATGCCTCTAGATTTGCCTTCCTCAACCACACTCAATTGTTGTTGTTGTTGTTGTTTAGTCGTTTAGTCGTGTCCGACTCTTCGCAACCCCATGGACCAGAGCACACCAGGCACTCCTGTCTTCCACTGCCTCCTGCAGTTTGATCAAACTCATGCTGGTAGCTTCGAGAACACTGTCCAACCATCTCGTCCTCTGTCGTCCCCTTCTCCTTGTGCCCCCCATCTTTCCCAACATCAGGGTCTTTTCCAGGGAGTCTTCTCTTCTCATGAGGTGGCCAAAGTATTGGAGCCTCCGCTTCACGATCTGTCCTTCCAGAGAGCACTCAGGGCTGATTTCCTTAAGAATGGAGAGGTTTGATCTTCTTGCAGTCCATGGGACTCTCAAGAGTCTCCTCCAGCACACACTCCTCATTTACTGGACTACAACTCCCATTGTCCCTGGGCAATTCTAGCAGGGGTTGTAGTCTAACAACATCTGGGACCCAGCCTAGAGTGGAAAAGGCTGCTCTTGGGAACCAGCAATTGGGAACCTTCAGCCTATGAGCCTAATTAAACCCAGCAGGCGGTCCTAATTCACCCATAATGCTTTTTTCTCCAACCATGGTCCCCTGTCTTACACCTAATGTCTTATGATCAGGTTTTGGTCAGGTAAAGATTTTGCTCCCTACCAAAAACAGGGCTTGGAAGCACTGCTGATCCACTGACTGCCAGTGGTTGCAAAGCCCTGTGCCTTTACCCACATGATTTGAAGACAAACTGCGTAGGCAAAGGAAGTAGGGTTTGCAGTCTAATCAGTGGTCCTTACAGAGCTCTGCCAATCAGCTGGTCATCAGTGCCTTTGCCCATGCAGCTTGACAATGGAAGCACTTCACCCAACATCATGGTGATTGGCAGGTTCTGCAGCCCTGCCCACCTGTCAAAATGATCTGTGGGTGTCGAGTGATCTGAGAATCCAGCCCACTAGCTGGAAAAGTTTCACCGTCTCCACTCTTGACCAATGCGTGGCATCAAAGGAATAACTAAAATACATTCAGGGGATTTGATGAACACACACAACTCTGGATTCCACAACCATGTTCTCTTCTCTTCTGCTTTTCAGGCATAATTTCCCCTGTTTGCAAGACAGACTAGGACTCAAAAGTCACTTCAGTCCTCTAAATGCGACTAGCAATGTATAATGCAACACAACCACCATCCAGATTGCACATTTTTAAAATAGCTCATTAAAAAAAATAAATCACAGGCATTTTTGTTATAGCATTTTCTTTGGTGTGATGCAAATCAATGCATATAAGGTTATAAAAAATACTTTGCATATGTAGTGTTGGCAAGTCTTTAGATTAAGGTGTGGCGGGAAGGGACAAAGAGTTTGATAAGATGGAATTTTAGAAGGTAAAATCGGAAATCCATAGGGTCCAGAGAAGATTTGCTTCTGGTATTCCTGTTGAGTGGCTGATTGAAGGAAGTCTGTTGCCAGCAAAAGACTCCTCCCAAGAACAGCAGCAGGTACAAACAGTTTAAAATGAATAAACATCAGCAGCATCTGCTGGGTGAGAAAAAAATGAGACTGCTACAGCACTAAGCAATTTCTCGTAATTATGATAGAACAATTTATCAAACTGTACATTGCTTAAAGCCGAAGTTGGGCACCAAAGACTCACTAATTGAGAGTTGAATACCATCTACACACTGTCATTTGGCCTAACAATGACTCTTTTCTTCTATCTTGAAGCCAATCTGCTGGATATGTTTTAAAAAGTAAAGTAACCCAGAACATTTCATATCAGCTTTGTTAATCTGCTGTGCGAAGCAAAAAGAGAAAGATTGTTTTTCTATGATACAAAAATCAGAGGAAGTCCCTTGTATGGTTTCGACTCCAAAATCCACGCTGAAAGCCATTCCAGGTTCTACAGTTCTCATTTGGTTCTTACAGGGGCATATCAATGTGCTTGGGAAAAGAGTCAGATACACAGGATATATCTATATATGTTGATGCATGTCTTGCAGATGAAACATCTTGGACACAAGGCAGGGACCACAGCACTGGACTGATCAGGAGAGGGCAGGAGAGGGTACCCTGCGTGTACATTTGCAATGGAGTGTGTCTGTCTATGTGTGTGTGCACGCACATGACGCATTCCAAGCTTCATATCCTACAGAGCGCTCCGTTTCTTCCTAATGGGACTAGAGCCACTGTATGGTTTCAATTCAGCACGTTGCACCTGTAAAAACAAACAGACGTCACGTTTGCAACAAGGTAACCCAAGCTCACTACGCTGTGCATTAATGGCTCCCCAAGGAAAAGCCGAGGGAAAAACTAAGGAAGGTTCAAAAGTAATGAATCATTTTCTAAACACAGTAACATGGGGGATTAATTGCAGGAAGGATTTGAAAAGTCATGCATCATTTCTTGAAAACCAAAATATTAAAACCAGATTTTTTTTTTCCTAATGAGATGCAACTGAGCGGGAGGCGGGGAGAGGGGTCTTCCACCTGACTTTGGCATTTGGCAGAAAAGGCCTCATTCCATTTTATTTTTAGTTCTCTTTCATGGAGTTTGATAAAGGAATGGGACCCCCTCCCACCACGTCATGTGGCAAGTGTGTAATTCTTTCAGAATTTGGAGCACATAGTGTCTACATTTGTTTACAATACTCAACATAGTGTCTACAATTATCATTTCTTATTTGCTTCCATCCATTATGGAGAAACAGCTGTATTCAGAGCAGTGCTAAGGGAAGTGTTCCATCAGCACAAGGAATTATTGCTGTGCAATGGAACTTTCTTCCCTTCTCCTTCCCCTGTATGCCCCCTAAATCTGTTCTGGGGTTCCCCAACCCCCAGAGCAGATTTGGGGATGGTGCAGGGCAGACATGTGGGGGTGCAAATTGGGATACATTAGTGCTAGTGATAATCTTGCACCCACACAATGATTTGGTTGAATATCACTCTCAGGCATATTCAACAAAAACAATAAAGGAAACCCAAAGCAAGATGTCTGAACAAAACCTTATTTCATTAAATGCAAGCCACAAGGTCACTAATACAAGTTAGTTTTGGTTTGACACAGTAAAGCCAAACTTTATCTAAACTTGGATGTTCCCGGTCCTGTTGACCCTTTGTGACTGGACCTTCTTCACTCTGACAGATTGACTTGTGTACAGAATCTCTCTTTCAAAGCATACAACCATTCTCTTTAAATTTCGCATTTAATTAAGCTAATTAATTAATATACCGCCCTATACCTGGAGGTCTCACCTTGCAAAATGGTTGTTCCCAAACCCAGTTGGACCTGAGTCTATGCATATTTAGCTTCATGAATTTCATGAAGTGGTCCTCTGTGTACAAAACCTCCTCCAAAAATAAGCGTATTGGCATTTAAATTAAAGTGTCATGAGACTCTCTGTCTTATGCTTCAGCGACAGACTTACACAGCTACTCATCTAGAATTTATCCAGGTCAAAACACAATAATGACATCTTCCTCTCTCCAGCTCCACACTTTAAAAAAAAAAAAAACAAATCGAAAACAGAACCACCACCGAATGTTGTGTTTGTGGAAGGATTAGGAAATGTATGCAACAAAGAACCACCCCAAAATGTTGTCTTGGTGGAAGGAATAGGAAATGTATGCAACAATTCTAGGTAACAACAACAACAATAATAATAATTATATGTCGCCCATCTGGCTGGGTTTCTCCAGCCACTTTGGGTGGCTCCCAACAGAGTATTAAAAACACAATTAAGCATCAAACATTAAAAACTTCCCTAAACAGGGCTGCCTTCAGATGTCTTCTAAAAGGTAGGCAATGGTAAACTGTCTGCTTCTGTTAGGGTGCTTCCAGATGACCTGTTTATTGAATATTCATTTTGATGTGCTGGTAGGGAGTTTAGATGTTGCTGCATCAGGGCAAAAGTTATCACACACTTGCCAGTGCATTTCCCCATCCTAATTGCAAGAAGTCCAAGCTTTGGGGGATATGGGTAGATAAAGGGGCCTGGAGGGCCACATTCGTCCCCTGGGTCTGAGGTTCACTGCCCCTGCTCAAAGGCCACCAAGGATAAGAGAAACCGCTCAAGCAAAATTCATAAATGCAAAACCTGAAATGCAACCTAAACAGAAAAACAGGAAAGCAACTTATTTCTGTATATAAATATTAATGCATGCCGCCAGTACAAATCCTGCATCTTCTACAAGAAAGAATTGGTGCAGACAGCGAGAGCAGACAGCGAGAGCAGAAAATACACTTAAGCTTAATGACTTTGTAGACTGGGCAGAAGCAAACAGAGATAAACTGGGATTCTGTCTGCCCAGAGGGTTTCCTCTAATGACTAGCCTGTTGGACCTTGATGCTTCTGGTCAAGAGCTGTTCGTCAAATGGCATAAAAGGATGTCAAGTTCACATGCCTTTTAAAACAAACCGGGAGCCAGAGATGTTTTGCTGCTTAAAGCAGAACTTAAACAGTGTCTAAGGGTCAATACTGTTGTAAAGTCTTGCTGAACCATTCAGACACCAGTTCAGGGCTGCCCTGCCCATGACACAGAGTGAGGCAGGCGCTTCGAGCATGGGAAGCCCAAATGAAATAATGTTAAAATCAGAGCAAAGGTGGCTGGGAGAAGTGGGTCTGTGACCGTTTTAGAAAGAGAGCGCTTTGGGGGATACAATTCCTTTCCATTTGGGTTTTCATCCCTCCCTTTTCCTGTGTCTGCCTCCTCCTTTCCCTTCCCACCCTGGTTTATGGTTTCTTCAGATGCCTTATCTCCTCTAGCCCAAATGCCCCTTCCGTGTGTTCCTCCAGTGCTGCACCTGGTGGCTCTTTGGGCTGGTGTCTCTGTTGGACGCAGCCATTCATTACTTACCCTTTGAACATCAGATGGCACCCTGGAGAGGAAGTCGAGCAACTCATTATTGTCAATGGCATAAGGGTTTCTAAGCTTCTTAGTAAATTTATTTATGCCTGCGAATGGAAACACCAACATAAAACATGGTTTTGTTTTGTTTTTGTTTGTTTTTAAAAAGGCGGTGATAAAACAGACACATCACACTATAGAAAAGGCCTTACTTGCTCAGGCAGGAAAGGGAGGAGGAGTTTAACAAGAAAAAATTAGTGCGAAAATACGGACAAGCCAGACACGTGTTGCTGTCATGTGGAATCATTCACAAACATCTTTCCTTAAAGGAAGTGGTGGGAGGTTTATTACAAAGCAAGCCGGCTTGTCTCGGCAATGAAAAGTCCCATTGTTCAAAAAAAGGGGGGGGGAGCAGAGAAGCAAGAACGGCCATCACTCAGAACTTAAGTGATGCATTTCTGGCTACATTTTGGCCTTGGGGAGGGGATGACCCATTGCAAAATATACCAAGTTGTGAGTGTCCCCTTCCATTCTGTGCATTCTCATTAGGGAGAGTGACAATTTAAATTCATGGGCCATTCCTAATTGACAAGGCTAGGGATGGGAGACAGGAATTCAGTTTGATTCACATTTTTAATGCAGACCTACCTAATTTGCAATGTCCAAAGCCATATATGAATTGAAATACAGTTATCCTCCAATATTCACACATCTCTGAATTTGTGATGGGGTTTTCTAGCCCAAGTAAGGTATACAAAACCACATATATACAAGGGGAAACTGCACAAAACTGCCTATTTCAGTGACAACATACAGAGCTACAATTTCCAGAGTGGTTTAACAAGCAGTTCCTCTTTCCACGGAACTCTGGGAAGAGTAGGTCTGTGAGGGGAATAAGGGCCTACCAACTCACAGCTCCCAGAGCTGAAGGGGGGGCAATGACTCTTCAGAGTGGTACCATAGTGCTTTATTTATTTATTTTTTATCATAATTTTTATTGAGTTTTCCATATTTCATTTCAGTTCAATACACATATTCACAACTTATATTATTTGCTCAAAATGAGCTTTGACTTCCTTCCGTACCATAGTGCTTTAAATGTATGATGACCAACTTACCCCAGATTAAAACGATGTACCTTAGTGGTATGTAATACAGGGTGATCATGACTACTGCAAGGACTAAACAGGCCAGGCTAGAGAGGAAAGGAACTGTCCAGTTGAATGTGCTGTGGAAAAACAGGAAAAATCAAGAAGAGAGAAGTTTGTTGTTTCGTGTTCACAGATATTTCACATTTTGCAAATGCAGCCATGACTCGCATGGTATTCCATTCAACAAGAGAATGCCACTGGAATGCAAAAGTGAAGGCTACATGTTCTGACTTTCATTTCCTTGGAAACCAATGAGATATACAGCTGAACCGCACATGTTAGAGCTTTGCTCAACGACGTGCAGATGTGAACAGGCCACCACAGATAACAGCACCACATGCAGATTCAAACACAAGGCCAGTTCACACATTTGGGCTAAATCTAGTTGTTATAGCTGCTGCTAAGGCAAGTCCCTGCCATCTCCAGGTGTGGCCTAGTAAACAAGCATGAAGTAACACCTTTACTTTCCTAGGAAAAGTGGCATCTTCATGTGCACCTCCAATGTTATCTCTCCCCCACCCCAAGCAGTCTAATTGTGTACTCATCAAAGCATGAGCACTTTTGTATTCACACAACTCTGATGGAGATGACTTCTCCATTGGCTTCTGCATGGACCAATCTACTACCGGTAGTGAAAACTGCTGCTAGGAGGGCAAACCCATTCCTTACAATGAATTTTCTTAGAGGAAGTGACCCTTTGTTTCCACCACACAATAGCAGCTAAGTCAAAAAGCCCTGCTGGAAATTGAAGGAGACCCTGCTTCTATCAGTTTCCATGAGAGTTGCTTTGATGTGTGGCACTTGGTCTGGGGGTACAAGCACAATCAAGGCTTTATAAGGGGGGACAGATAAATTTATGGAGCCATGATAGGAATATGCTAGCTTTAGTGTCATGGGATGGGGCTGCCTCTGAATACCAGTGGCTGGGAATTGCAAGAGGGGAGCTCTTGTGCTCAGGTTCTGTTTGTGAGCTTCCCACTGGGGCATCTGGTAGGCCACTGTGAGAACAGGATGCTGGACTATATGGGTTATTGGCCTGACCCAGTAGCCCTCCAGATACAGTTGGGGTCTAGCTCCCCTTAACCCCAGCCAGTATGGCCAACCATCAGTGATGATGGGAGTTGTAGTTCAGCAACAGCTGGAGGGTCAAAGGTTCCCTGCTCCTGGTGCAGGGAGAGCCTGGTGAGAGGTGTATCTTGGGAAGGGGGAATCTCCTAGGGAGAGTCCCAAGAGCTAGACAGGTATGCAATGTAAACATCTTCAAAGCCTGATGTTGGTGCAATCAGATGTGCTGAAATGGAGGCGCACCAATTGACTCATGAAGAACACTTTGTCTTTATTGATTTCTTTTTTTGTTTAAGGAAGTATGGTGGGGGCCTGAGAAGAAATAATGCCTCTCTCAGCTTCAATGAAGGCCTTACAATTTGAATTAAAGCAGGGGGTAAAGCGTACTTGCCCACAAACACATGGAAAATATTTTTAAGTCTGCCAACCCCAACAGAACAGAGCTATTTAAAGATCCCTTTGATAGGAAGGGTTATGCAGATGGAAGCGCTTATCCAAACCGTCATGACACTCGCTAAAACTACACTGGTGGACTTCTCCCCCTTCCCTCTCAGTCCCTAGCAACTTTAATATTGAGTTACAATGGGATTCCTGGAGGATTAGAGATGGCAGCCATATTAATGCCCCAGTGAGTTCTTAGGGATCATTGTAATCAAAATGAATATGGGTCACCCGGCGTCCCAAGCCTTCCTGCCATCCAGCTGCAAGGAGAACACAGCCCTCTGTTCACAGGCAAGGCCATCCCTTGGCCATTTCCCACACAGCTGGGACAGATGTTGCAGAATAACAACACACATGGATCTGTTGCATTTTTAGACCCCACACGGCTGTTCTTTTAAAGAGCGGAACTGTTGACAAGCCTCAATTTGTGTGTTTCAAAGAGGAAGGTCACACAGTTGTGCCAGTGCATGAGAGAGAGAGAAGAAGAATCACTCTTTGCTTCTTGGGGGATAAGCCATGCCAGAGAGTGGCCCAGTGTACATTACACAGTTTTGCCACTGAGGCTAAGCAGGACTGGAAGCTGTAAATTGGAAGGATGACAGACTGGGTGGGAACCATACCTAAGATGTTCTGAGATCCTTGGAAAATATGTGGGATGGTACATATGTAAAGAATTAAAACAGGGGTGGACAACCTGTAGCCCTCCAAATATGGTTGGAGTCTAACTTCCATCAGCCCCATCTAGTAATGCCAATGGTCAGGGATGATGGGAGTTGTAGTCCAGCAACATCTGAAGACCCCAGGTTCCTCATCCCTGGATTAAAGCAAATTAGTAGGTGTAACGAAAAGGCAACAAAGGTTGCTGGCTTTTCACTCTTCCTCCCAACTTGACGGTCACCAACTTAGAAGGCTTTAAAAGAAGATAAGACAAATTCATGGAGGATAAGGCTACGCATAGCTACTAGGCATGATTGCTATGTTCTGCCTCTGCTGTTAGAGGAAGCATGCCTCTGATTACAAGTTGCTGGCTGGAAATCACAAGTGGAGAGAGCATGCTGTTGCACTTAAGTTCTGCTTGTGGGTTTCCCAGAGGCATATGGTTTGTCACTATGCAAACAGAATGCTGGACTTGATAGGCTGGGCATTTGGCTCGAGTCAGCAAGACTCTTCTTCTGTTTCCCATTTCCAGTAGGGCTCAGTAGTTTAATAGTAACACAGAAACACAAGGGAAGGTCAGAGGGATGTCACTGTTAGGAACCAGGCCTGTGCAGGCGTGAGACAGCATTTCAGAAGCACAAGACAATAATGTGGTCTCAGTTCATCTGAACTATCCTGAAATCAGTCTAAGGGACTCCGCCCCATCTTAGTTTCCCAAATACAGTGGTACCTCGGATTACATATGCTTCAGGTTACAGACTCTGCTAACCCAGAAATAGTACCTCGGGTTAAGAACTTTGCTTCAGAATGAGAACAGAAATCGCGTGGCAGCAGCAGGAGGCCCCATTAGCTAAAGTGGTGCTTCAGGTTAAGAACAGTGTCAGGTTAAGAACAGACCTCCAGAACGAATTAAGTACGTAACCAGAGGTAGCACTGTAAAGCCTTTAGTTGCTTCTGGATCAGGGTATTTTTACAGAGGATGAGATGGATGAGATTTGCAGAGCTAAGGTAGTGCCAGTGAACACACACAACATACTTAACTCAGATCACCTGCCCCTATTGATAGTGATGGGACAAAAAAGGCAATGTTGGAGCTTACTGCTGTATCATTTTGTGCTCCTCTGCTGAAGGCAAGGGGGAGAGAGAGGTAGTTTTGGAAAATCCATGAGCACAGGTCTCAAAACGGTTTCCAGAGAGGCTGGAAACAATGTCCAGAGATAAACCAAAGCATGCTTTTTCAGAAGCTTCCATGCATAATTTGCATGAAAGAGACCGAAAGAGAAATGAATGAATTGTTACAATGATGGGTGTCGTCACCAGTGAACTGAACACAGTGTAATAAATGAGCGTTCTGCCATTTGAGATTTGCTTCCAGCACTTCCCAGTTCAATCTTTTGTTTTCAGTCATGGCATTCAGAAACATTTCAGAGCATGGGAGCAACACTTTCACTTACTTCTTTATCCTCTCTGCAAAAGATGCGATTTCCTCCAAAAGTGTTTGGACTGTTATAACAATGTCTTGAACCATGTGGATTCTTTCTATCAAGCCTTTTTTATCAGATTCCTGGGAGGATTAAGGAAAAGAAAGGCAAGGGGGTGGGGGAGAAAAGAAAAACACAAATGCATAAGGTTTGCATGTCCTAAAATTGTCCCAGACAATGAGGGTTGTAAGAAGATTATTGTAAGATGTTTGGTAATATCTTTCAGCACAGCAAAGTTTGAAATTCAAGCACTCAAACCGTCTGGAGAGGTAACCTGGAAACCTATGGTATTCATTATGAATATTCTATTTCAAGACTTAAAACAACAGAAACCTACACTTCTGTAGGTTTAGCACTTTGGTGGAAGGTTCCTTCAGGTCACTTGAAAGTTCTTGGAACTGCAAAGCTGCTTATAAGAGAGGCAAAATATGGCACAGAAAGAGATGTTTTCAGAAACTTATATCCTTTGAAACAGGCTCCCCCAAACTGGGGCCCTTCTAGATGTTTTGAACTACAACCTCCATCAGCAACAGTCCACACAGCCATATCACCGAGGATGAAAATAAACCAAGGATTGGCAATATGGTGTCCTCTACATGTGGCAGGCCACAATGCCCATCAGCTGCAGCTAGTCAGAGACGATGGGAATTGTCACCCAGGACACCCAGGACACAACACTGACTACCTCAAAACTATACACTACAAGGCAAACACAGGCTGCTCATCCATGTGTTTTCCCCATAAGACCATCCTAGCAGATGGATGGGGATGCTTAACCCTCCCAATCATTGTTTGTTCCCTACAAATGCTTCCCTCCTCAGATGTTATCTCTGTACACACAGGTTTGGGCACATGTGTTTGCCAGCAAGCAGCTCCATGTAGCCTTCTCCTGCCTTGGCACAGGTCACAGCACACAGTGAGGCCTATGCTTAAAAATCTAGCAGGGTCACCCAGTGCTTTGCCTGGCTCACTCTAACTTCTGGCCAATTCTTCATGGCAACAGAATTTAAAACACACACACATACACACAATACCAAGATATTCCAGGGCAAGCCTGTTCTTGCAACCTGGAACTGTGAAGAATATCATCTGGCAGCTGGATATGCATCCTGCTGACTTTGTTTACACATCTTAGATTGTGCTACAAAAATGTGGTGATGACACACTTTAGCAAACACAACATTAAATCTTCTTGTTGCAGACTATCTGGACTGCCTGCAACTCAGAGATCAAGTTAAAATGAAGTCACCGATTTATGCTGAAGGACGTCCTAAGAGTCATATGGGGGTCCGTATCTATATTAATAGCCATATGAATCTACATCTGTCTCTATCAATCTGTATATAACATCACAAGGGCTAAGAAATCCAGTGAACATGTGAGTGGACTGCTGGTTAATCTGGGTTAGCTTCTGGCCTAAACTATAATTTATCACAGTGATGGGAAACTACTGTATTCTTACATGACCACTCTGCTCTCCTAGTAGAGGTCTAGAGCGGAGATTTCCAAACTGTGTGTTGTAGTGTGTGTCGGCTGCAGTGTGTAGGTGTGTCACGTGAACGCTCTCCGTGCTTCTCCTGGGGCTGGAAAGGCCCAGTTTAACCTCTGGTTTGCTAATAAAACAGAATTATTCTGTCAAGAAATGATGCATGTCTAAAAAGCGTGTCACCAACATGAAAAGTTTGGAAAGCTCTGGTCTAGGGGCTAGAAATAAGCTGCAAGACTGAAGATCTGTCTCCCATACACTTTTAAAATTGGACACAAGCCTCATATTTGTACATGATTAGGCAGGGGAAAGTTTAAGCCTGTGGACTTGCCTGTCTTTTCTTGGCTCACACTGCATTTTATTTATTTACCTAAGCATTTATAATTTGCACTTTAATGCAAGCATAACAAGGCGGTATACAACATAGATTATACTGTTCTTAAAAAGAAAAAGAATATTGCAAAGGCATGTCAAAATTATAGTTTTCAGAGAAGTTCTAAAAGAAGACGGATGAATCCTGCCCAGTGTCTATGGGTAGGGACTTCTACAGGGCAAGGCCTGCCACACTTGGTTCCTAACAAAGATTGACTGAACCTTAGGGGTGTAGGAAACCACAAGAAGTGCCTCATCAGAGGAAATCAGTGATTGAAGTGGAGCATAAGGAATTATATGTTCCTTAAGATACTTTGGGTCCAACTTGTTTAGAGCTTTGTGAATTATCACAAGAACCTTGAAACAGACCCAATAGCAAATCGGCAAACAGTGCAGCTGTGTCAACAGTGGAGAAGCCCATTGTCAGTAACCTGCCCCTTTGAGCAGTCTGTCTACTGCGTTCTGCAATAGTTGAAGCTTCTGGACTAGATACCAGGGCAGCTTCACACAATATGCTTTTTGGTAAGAGTTTCAAGGCTGCATTGTATTGAACAATCCATTTCACTCCAGTTGTTTTGCATTCCATTTCTTTTGGTGAATATTATTATTTTGATTGCAACTTCTTTGGCAACGTGGTCCTCTTAAGCCAATTTCTAACTGGCTCACTGAAGAAACACACACAGATGGGCATCAGTGACTTGATACTCTGAGCTCAGAAGCCTTTGTTTAAAATTAAGGCGAAAATTCCCTGCCTGTATGACAAATCTGTCCTCTCAACCTTTCCTTCTCATCCTGAACTAAGCAGAGGGAGACCCCTTTTTCTTCACAGCCCCTTTCTTACTTCAACTGTTTCTCACCCGGCTGTGCTACTCGGTGTAGAATAAAAGCAGCCCTCTTCCTCTGGGAAAGCCTTAAAACCATCAAAACGAATTTACAACTGAGAATTAATTACATGATCAGTGTGTTGCTTAAAATCTTCCCTGCATATTCTGAGCTAAGAAAAGACCTTGCTTCTCCATTAATTGCTTAAGCAAAACTACAAAAGAGGGTCTTGGTGAAGATTAAGCATGTCAGAGAAAAAGAACTAAGGAAGGGGTGGAGGAAAGTTGAACAGAGTCGGAATTTAAAGGCTTTTGTGTCTGAGTAATTCACCTCAGCTTGAACTTGGAAAATGAATAAGATGCGTAGCTCTTGCCCAAGGGAGGCCAAAATGTTCAACATCTAACGTTTGTCAAGCACCCATCACCCAACGGCTTACAATGAACACACTGGGTGTTCACTCCAAGAGGCCAAGGTTTTGTGACATTGTGCAACAGTGTGTCCCACTTTCATCACCTCTGACCCTAGAGACAGGGTTATGCACATTGCCTGCAAAGCTGTCTAAAAATATATTTAATAAATAAAATGAGCCTCTGCAGAACTAGCCCCCTGGAGAACAGGAAGCAGAGAAAATTGGGGTTATCTGTACAGGCTCCACCAGGAAAACAGGATGGATCAAAGACTTTGGTGAGAGGGTTAATTGGGCCTATGGCTGGACAGCCATACTGAGAGTAGCTTCCAAACAACTCAAGTTGGAGTGTAGGGCACAATGGTAGTTTTAACAGATTTCAATATTTGGTAGTTGTTGTTTTAGTAAAGAAAAAGTTATGCTACAGCCAGGGATCATTCAATACAAGGTGTATCTCGGTGATATCATAAACACAGTTTCTCAAGTCTCAATTAAAGAAAATTCCACTTGATGTAGATGAAAGATCAAGACAACCATCAGCAATGCAAGGCTAAGTTGGCCACACCCACCAAGAAAAGTATAGGTTGTATCCAGCTAAATTTTACTCAGAATAGACCCAATGAAATTAGTGGGCTAAGTGAGTTATGTCCTTCAATACCAGTGGGTCTACAACCCAATGCCTTTTGAATTTAGATCCAAAAGCTTCTGGAGCTGATTTTACAGTATCAGGTGGTTTTGTGCTCGAGTCTCCTGAAGACAGGCAAATTTAAGATCGGGAAAATGAGAAATGACACTAAAATGCAATTTGCTGCTTTATATAGGATGGGCGAAAACTCAGCACTGTCCTCCAGCTGAGGGGCAGTCCTATCCCCTTTTGGGAAGTCAAAGCTAAGAGGTTATTCTGGTTTTGTAAGCGGAGCTGGACTGTGGGTTGGCGTTCCCTTGCCCATATCCCCAGGAAATTTGGATGAAGCTCAAGCGAATTAGATGACAGGTTGAAAACTGATCAATGCAATCAGGTTTTTAATGTGCGGGTGGCACTGTGGGTTAAACCACAGAGCCTAGGACTTGCCGATCAGAAGGTCGGCGGTTCAAATCCCTGTGATGGGGTGAGCTCCTGTTCCTCGGTCCCTGCTCCTGCCAACCTAGCAGTTTGAAAGCACGTCAAAGTGCAAGTAGATAAATAGGTACCGCTCCGGCAGGAAGGTAAATGGCGTTTCCATGCACTGCTCTGGTTTGCCAGAAGCGGCTTAGTCATGCTGGCCACAGGACCCGGAAGCTGTACGTCGGCTCCTTTGGCCAATAAAGCGAGATGAGCGCCGCAACCCCAGAGTCAGCCACGACTGGACCTAATGGTCAGGTGCCCCTTTACCTTTACTATCCTGAACAGTACAGCTCGAACAACATTCTTCCTTGGCAACAACTGTCTGTGTCAGATAAAAACCATTTTTGTACTGTCTCCAGGACATTACAGCTGGAAATTTGGATAACGTGTATGGATTCATAAGAAGCATCCATGTTATATATATATTTTTTTAAAAAAAGACCCTCTGTGTGTATGCAGTCGTTGTAGAAGCAGAGCCCTTGTTGTAGAAGCAGAGTTTCAGAGCTCTTACAATTTTATGTAAGAAGTTGAAATATACATTTAAAATGGCAATGCTATGGAGCGAGCATTCGAGAAAGGAAAAGTGCCCTGGGAATGAACCACTGTTATCTTCTGCTGCTGTCTCCTCTGTTGGAAAAGGGGGAACTGGAAGCTCAGCCCTTCCATTTTTAAAGATTGATCATTCAGATGGAAGGGAGTTAATCTGCTCTTCTGTTTTTGAACTAAGTGTCTATGTGTTTCTAAGTCGTAAACAGTTAGTCTCCGAGGGTATGTTACAATTCCCAGAAGCGAGGTCTGTTATGTCTGACATGCAACAGAATCCCAGAAAGCTCCCTCTCCCCCTCTTTTCTCTGTATACTTTTGATAAAACACGCACACGTTTGATAGAAACCATGACCTTCTGTGTCAGATCCCAGCCAACAGCTTTTCCAAGTTTTAGGAGTGGGATGTATTTTAGAAAGTTTACTTTTGTGTGTTTCGGTGACACAATACTAAAATGTAATAATTATCCCAATGTTTCTGTGCAACAAGCAGTATGCTTGGACCTCGCCAGTACTCTTCTAAAGCACCATCCTTGAAAATCTAAATGGCCAGCAAAGATTCTAGGGCTGAAATGATGCCGTTCATACATCTAGCAATGGTGTGAATGCTACTTTAAGAAGGTAGGGTAGGGCCTGCCCTCCTGTCAAAGTGGTTTGTGGAGGTTAGGGGATGTTGGGATCTGGCCGGCTTGTCTGATCCAGTTCCCCAACCCGGGAATCAAAATATTGTTTCATCATCTCTTTACAGATTCCCCACTGTCCCAATAGACCAACATGGCTGCCTCTCTGTGTATGTGTGTTAGAGATACTTGAAGACATAGTTTGGTCTTTGTTTTTAAATGGAACAACCTGATTTGTGCTTCCTGGATGGAACACAATTGTCTTGCAGTTTCACAATTCTCTGAAATTTATGAGACAGTTCCTGGCTCAAAAAAAAAAAGAGAGAAAGAAAAAAAGAAAGTCTATTAGGTTAAGTGTACATTTTAGGATAAAATGTGAACAAAAGTGTGTATTTTGTGGGGTGAAACACAATGAGTAGTATTCAAGTCCTACTCAGAACAGACCCATGAAAATAAATGAACATTAGTCCTGTCTACTAGCTTCAATGGGTCTACTCTGAACAGGACAAACATTGAATACCACCCATTCAAGTTAACAGATGTGCCTAAATTAGGTCCAATAATTTTGGTGAGTCTACTTTGAGTAAAATGCAGTTGGCTATAACCCTATAATATTAATTTTGGGCTTTTTAAAAATAGTTGATGGCTACAGAAATGGGACTGAGGTCACTTCCAGATGACCTGTTTTATGAGTATTCTTCCCAATTTGTCAGTGGAGAGATTAGACAACACGGGCTGTTTAGTGAGCGTTCATTGTGGTTTGCATGTGGGGAAATGAAATGATGTTGCATCAAGCATCATCGCACACTTTTTCATGCATTTCCCTGCTACTTTCCTTTGCCATGTTGCGAACAAATCTCAACTGAAAATAATGACAACTTGGAAGTGCCCTGAATGGACTCAGCAATGAACACGTGACACTTACTTTTATCTAATCTGCTCTATGTTGCATCTTACCTTGTCGTCATCATCTTCATCCTCCTCTACATCAATGCAATCCTTAAAAAAGCAAAACAGAAAATTAATCCAAATTCCAAAGTGCTTAGCATAATTAATATCATTCTATTTATTTAAACATTTAAGGGGAACCCTGCTGGATCAGCCCAAAGGTGAATCAAGTCTATCATTCCACTGTGGTCAAACTGGATGTCTATGGGATCCCATAAACAATATATAAAGGCAACTAGCCCTTTCCTGCTGTTTGTTCCCTGGCAACTGAGAACATGAGAAGAGCCCGCTGGATCAGGCCAATAGCTCATCTAATCCAGCATCCTGTTCTCGCAGTGGCCACCCAGAGACCTGTGGGAAACCCTCAAGCAGGGCCAAAGCACCATGTGGTTTCCAGCAAATGGCATTCAGAAGCATTACTGTTGCCAACCATAGAAGCAGAGCATAGACATCATGGCTAGTAGCCATGATCATCACCAGTTGCATTTTGACTTTAGTGCTATAGGTCCAGACTAGGTAACAAGTAGCCCTCTAGATGTTGCTTAGTTACAGTTCCCATCCTCCATGATTACTGGCCAGCCTGGCTGGGGCTGATGGAAGTTGGAGAGTCCAACACATTTGGAGGATCACAGGCTCCCTAACACTGCTGTCGGCATTCGCTCAACTAGGCTTGCTATTAGTGTGAAGTGTTGTATCCAATGTCAGTCCTGCTCCGAGTTGATCCTTGAAATCAATTAACTTGGGTTTATTACTTTCAGTAGCTCTGCTCTGAATAAACCCAGCTTAGATAAAGCTCAATGTCTTTATAATGGTCCATCAATAATGACTAATCAAAAATGGCTGGTAATCGTCAATTCATTTGATTTCTTTCTCCACACAACATAGTGTAATTCCAGAGTCGCAACTTCCTTTTAAAATATTAATAATTAAGACCTTGGATTATGACATTTTAAAACAATTGCTTTTTAATCCTCAAGGACTCTTCCCATCCTTTGGTCCATGTTCAGAAAACGGTAACAGAAATAACTCTCAACCATGACACAATTTTATGTTGGAACAAAGCTATCAGCAGCAGATGCAAGCCGAACCATTCTAAAGGCAAGAAGGTTCAATTCTTGGTTTTTTGTTTTTTTTTAATGCTATTTTAATCCATTGCCAAGTTCTACTCTCAGTAAGCAGCTTTGTTCTTCCTCTGACAAATGAACCAGTTGGAATGTCAAGGCTGAGAATTCTTCTACACTCAGTTTATTCTATTCTCATTGCTTGTTTCAATGGCTGTTCGCTCCCTTTAGGGCCATTACCGAAACATTAGGGGGCAGAAAATACATTAGCACACACATAATCAATCTTAAGAATCAGATACAAAATTCTATACAGCATTATCACTCCACTTGCTAAGAAAAATGGGAGGGGGCGGTGGGGGAAAGGTTATGATTGAAGTGTAGGGGTAACAGGCATTTCAACACAGGTTCTTTGCTAGCAACACATAAAAAAAAGATTCTCCAGGTCAGCAGGAACATTTCTTTTGAATAGGCAGATTTATTTATTTATTTTTAAATACAATAAGTGGAATGGAGGAAATGTTGAAGTGCAGAATTAAAAGTTGAGTTGGTAAATAAAATAAAATCCATTTTCGGGGCACAGGACTAAGCTCTTGAAAAGATTCAACTTGCGTTCCATTTTCCAGAAGGTGGAAGAAGCAACAATGAGATTGATGATCTTGGACCTGATCCTCACCAACAGGGAAGAACTGGTCAATAAGGTGGAAGTAGTGAGGACCTTGAGAAGAAGCGACCACGTCCCTTTGGGATTCATTATACAATGGAAAAGGAAAGCCAAGTGTAGTTGGACGTCCACTTTGGACTGCTAGAAAGCGGACGTCAAAAAGCTGGGTTAGATTCCATGGTCAGAAATACTCAAAGAGAAGGGAGTCCATGGTAGATGGGGGTTTCTTAAAGGTGAGACACTGAAGGCACAATCTCAAACAATTCCAACAAGAAAGAAAAGTGGGATGCATCGAAAGAAACTGGTGTGGTTGCATAATGAGCTTACAGGTGAGCTTAGAGTTAAGAAGGGCATGTATAAGAAATGGAAGAAGAGGTATCTCATGAAGGAAGAGTATAAACGAGCAGCTGACACTTGCAGGGGGAAGGTCTGGTAGGCTAAAGCTTAGAATGAGCTCAGACTTACAAGAGAGGTTAAAAATAATATTTTTTTCTTGGCTATGTTCAAAGCAAGAGAAAGAACAAAAATATTGTGTTCTTAGTGTGGAGAAGATGGAGAATATTGGGTGATGGAAAGCAAGTGAAAGTGCTCAATACCTACTTTCTCTCTGCCTTCTTCCAAAAGAAAAAATAGTGCCCAACCGGGCGATAATAAAATAAATGATGCAGAGAGGGAGTTGCAGCCCAAAAGAGAGAAAAAAGAGGTGGTAAAGGAACAGCTGGCTACTTTGAATGGATTCAAATATCCAGTGCCTGATGAACTGCAACCAAGGGTACTAAAGGAACTTGCAGATGCAATTGTAGAGCTTCTGTCTATAATCTTAAGAGAATTCTTAGGGAATTCTATGGACTGGAGGTGGGCAAATGTTGTCCCCATCTTCAAAAAGTGGGAGAAAGAAGACACAGGCAACTTCCAGCCGGTCAGCTTGATGCTAATAGCAGGAAAGGTCCAGAAACAGAAAATTTAAGAGTTGTGTGTGATCAGTTAAAAAGGGATGTCATGATTACTAAGAGCCTGCATGGGTTTCTGAAAAGCAAGTCATGCCAGACCCTTATTTTGATAAGGGTTCAAAGCTTGGTGGATCAGGGGAATGCTGTGTATGCAATGTCTCTTACTTTGAGCAAGGCTTTGGACAAAGCCCCTCAAGATATTCCTGTGGAGAAGCTGGTGAGGGGTTGGAAATGGTGACATCTGGAATCAAAAGGAAGTCATGGGGTCATGTTATGGATGTATCAGTGCACTGACAATGCACCCAGCTGCCTGCAGGTTTGGAGGGAGTATGAAATGCCCCTAGGTGCATACAAGTGTACACAGGAATAGCCCTCCTGGAACAGGCCAATCGACCATCAAGTCCAGCATCCTCTTCTCACACTGGCCAACCAGATGCCCGCGGGAAGCCTGAAAGCAGAATCTGAGTACAACAGGACTCTCCACAGTTGTGCTCCCCAGCAACTGGCACTCAGAATCATACTGAAAATGGAGGTAGAACATAGCCATCTTGGCTAGTAGCTATTGATAGCCTTATCTCCCATAAATCTGTCTAATTCCCCATTAAATCCATTTAGGCTGGTGGCCAAGGCTGCCGATTGTGGGAGCAAATTCCATAGTTTAACAATGCACTTTCTTTTGTCTGTCCTGAATTTTCCAAAATGCAGCTCATTGGATGGCCTTGAGTTCAAGTATCACAAGGGAAAAATACCTTTCCCTGTCCATGAATCCCATCTTCCATGAATTTGTCAAATCCTCATTTAAAGCCATCCAGGTTAGTTGCCATCACCAGCCATTGTGGAAGCAAATTCCATAATTTAACTATGCACTGTGCAAAGAAATACTTTTTGTGTGTGTCTGTCTTGAATCACCCAAAGTTCAGTTTCATTGGATGTCCATGAATTCTATTGTTATAAGAGAGGGAGAAAAGCTTTTCTCTATCCACTTTTACCACACCATATGTAATTTTGCACACTTCTATCGTGTCACTTCTTACTTGCCACTTCTCTAAACTAGAAAGCCCCAAATGTCATAGCATTTCTTCACAGGGAAGTTGCTCCTTTCCCTGGTTCATTTGCCCTTTTCCAAACCCTTTCCAGCTCTACAATATCCTTTCTGAAGTTAGGTGACCAGAACAGTACACAGTGTAAATGTAGTGCTTACATACGCAAGGCCTCCCGTATGTGAGAGGGAATCAGCCTAGGCTAATTGGGATTTCCCCTCATGTAGGACCCTTTCACACAGTCCCTGAAAGTGGGCACGGCTAGTCAGTGTGAACCCCTGCTCCAGCCCCTCACTCATGCTTTCAATGGCATAAAAAGGTTCCTATGAACCCTCCTAAATGAACTTTTGAAAATAATATGTGATGGGGAATGGGAGGCTGTAAAGAAAAATAGTGTGCTTGACAAGACGTATGGCAAATCGCAACATCCATCACCCGCTTAGCATCAGTGGACAGAATCCTTGGGATTTCAGTGGGACAGCAACGTGTCGTCAGAGAATGAGTGATGGAGAGGGGTTGTTTTTAACTCTGTGTCCTCAGCCATCATCAGGTTTGCTGGATTTCACTATACCATTTTATCCCCCATAAAAACCCAATACAAACCTATCCCCTTTGCATTCGATAATGACTTGTTTGTCCCAAATTCCACCTAGAGAGTAAAACTTCAATTTTCCAGATGTAATAAAAGCCATGTTAAATGTTTTTACGGCTCCATCTGTAGGGATTAGGACTTCACTCTGATTACTTGGCCTCTAACCATTTATCTTCGTATTTGATGTGCCTGAAATGGTCAGCTAACTGAAAATGCCATTTGCCCCAATCTGCAACTCTTTTCTCTCAAGTGGCGGTGGGGGGTGGGGTGGAGAGCAGACTCTGAACAGAACCAGAAAAGTAAAAATAAATAAAAATAAAATGGCAGGAAGATGCTTGAATACAACTTAATTATAACCACAGTGCTATTATACTTGTTGCTGTTGTTGTTCTCAACGTGGCATACATGGTCTACCTCCTCCTCATTTTACCCACACAGCAACCCTGTGAGGTGGGTTAGGCTGAGTGACAGTCACTAGCCCAAGGATCAGCATGGATTTATGGATGAGTGAGAATTTGGGGCCTGGGTCTCACAGTCCAATTAACCAATACAGTGGTACCTCAGGTTACATACACTTCAGGTTACATACGCTTCAGGTTACAGACTCTGCTAACCCAGAAATAGTGCTTCAGGTTAAGAACTTTGCTTCAGGATGAGAACAGAAATCGTGCTCCGGCGGCACGGCAGCAGCAGGAGGCCCCATTAGCTAAAGTGGTGCTTCAGGTTAAGAACAGTTTCAGGTTAAGTACTGACCTCCGGAACGAATTAAGTATTTAACCCGAGGTACCACTGTACACCAAACTGATTATTGTTTCCCCCAAGGTCCTATCCAGATTAAAAGTAACATAAAGTTGCTCATAAGATTTGCTCTCTTTGAAGTTTCACAAGGTGAATCACAGAGAGTTGCATTTTGACAGAAAGGTTTAAAAACAGAGCCCCGCACATTACGAAGAAGCATCCTGTTCCTTTCTAACTCCACAGACTTCCTGAACTTTTGTTTTTAAATGCGCAGGAGAGAAATCCTCTTCAGAGCCCCCTCGTCTCATTTCGCCACCTTAGGGCTCTCGTGGAAAAGGATTTGGGCGCTTCAAAAGGGCAAGAGTACCAAGCAAAGTTACTTCAACTGAAGGTGGAAGAAGAGAAGGCAAAACCCTCAAGCAAAGTTTAAAAGCTGACCCGAATTAATCTTAGTTTGATTCAAACTGATGACAAAAGCAGCTCGTCTTAAGAATATTTGTTGTGGTTTTGTATATAATGACTATAGCGATGTTAACGGAACCAGCTGGACACAAGCAATTGTGTTCAAGATGGATGAAGTTACTATGATAGATTTTCTGTGGTGCACCACATCCATCTCTCTTATCTCAGTTATATTGGGTCAAATGGGACTGGCAGGCTTGTGAGGCATTATGCCACCTTTTCCAACCTTCCTGGCACCCTCCAGATCTATTTTGGACTGTAACTCTTTATCAGCCCCAGTTGAGTCCTTCCCAGTCTTATCTAACCCATGGAAGTTGTAAGTCCAATACATCCGACAGGTTCCAGGTGGGATACAGCTGCATTGCAAAAAAAATCTGCAAATCACCATATCTCTTGTTTTGACTTATTTTGTTGTTGTTTTATGGTTTCAGGTTGCATTTTGGTTTTAATGGATATTGTTTTGCTATTTTATATAGTGTCCACGACTTAGAGATTTCGAAAATAAATAAATAAGTGGTTTAGAAACACTTTTAAATGAAATAAATAAATAAAATAAAGGCAGTGAACAGATGCATTATGGGGCAGAGTGTGCTCAACAAAGGCCTGTCTCGTAACACCTCCAACAACTATCCTAAATTGATAGATTGAATTTGTACTGAAGACTTGTCCGAACAAGCTATGTGCTGCCTGTGGGGTTTGCTTTTAAGGAAACACATACAGGACCGTATTCAACAATAGTCCTACTCAGGAGATGTACTGAAATTAGAGGACATGGCTAAGTTAGGTCCACACATTTCTAAGGGTACAAACAGACCTAGTTGAAAATAACCCATAGGGCTGTTATAAAGAAGCTTGGCACAAGAAGCAATAATAGGTCTGCCATACATCCGGTGTTTTGTCCTGGGTCAATATAAAAAGCCCTTTTTTTGGCATCTGTGTAAAATTTGTGGTGTGACACCCCTTTTACTTCTTAACACCCCTATATATTTTATTCAGATTTTTCATGGCCAATGGCTAGTACAAGAAAGTTATGTGAATTGGAAATAAAAAAAAGCTCAAGACTTGTCCTGGTTTTTATACTTTTTGAAATATGGCACCCTAATCAATGAATGCAGGGAAATAGTCAGAGAAACTTTGGTTTTGATTCAAGCTATGTGTGTGAATGCTAGGGGTGGAAGCTCCTATTAATTTCAGTTTTCCTAGGCTTCTGGTTTTTCTAATCCTAAATTCGCCTCTTCACATTTTACAGCAATTTGTGATATTTATTTTTTCTGCAATATAATATAATGCATTTCTTAGTGCTATCTTCACTGATATCTTCATTTTTATGCAATCTTACCTCTAACATGTGTGTTTTTGTAGACATTGTTGGCTGGAGAACTGCACTGCAAAATTCAACCAAGTGTGAAGGATAGTTGTGTTTGGGTACACATATTGCTTTGGAAAGTGCACATTTGAAAGATTTGGCTTTAAATGTGTACTGAATCAAATTTCTCCTCCATCCCTAGTAAAGACCAAGGGGTTAAGCCTTAATCAAGGTAAACTAGAAGTTAGGACTCTTTGGCCTTCCAGATGCTGTTGGAATCCCAACACACATCAGCCCCAGCAAGCTAATGGTGTCAGGGAAGATAGGAACTGCAGCCCATCGACACCAGTGACCCAAGGAAGTACAACTCAAATCAGCCCCAGTGGTCAAGGTTCATGGGAGTTGTAGTCTATCAACATCTGGAGGGTCACAAACTCCCCATCCCTGGATTCACCTATATGACAACATATAAATGCAACACACACCACTGTTCCATACTAAATTACAACCAGAACCCGAAATATTAAGCACAACTTAACTTACCTGGGGGTCTTGTGCGCTGGACACTTTCTCTGGAGAGATGAGGGAGAAGTTGTAAGCAAAAAGGAGCAGTAAAGCCAAGGGCACCATGTACAAATCAAAATGCCAAACCGTGACAACGAATACCTAAATGAAACAAAGGAAGACAGAAGGGGCTATTTACATCATTTGATGAAAAGAAAAGAGGGGAAGGAAGAAAAGGGAGGTATGAAGAACAAAGCTTCTGACTCTTCATTCCTATGTGCATCCTTGAAGCTCCGCTAACCTCTGATCTCTCCCACTTCTGCATTCATGGGAAGATAATCACCTTGGATGTTTCCATGTTCCAGGTGCACCATGTCATCTGTTAGAATTGTTAGCGTTACCTTCTACTTTTGATTTTATTCTCATTGTAGGGATGTACAATTATGTAAACAAACAAGAAAAGAGAGACCTTGATGAAAGTTGAAAAAAAACAAGAGAGAAAAGGAAAAGAAGGGTGGGGGGAATGGAACACTCATTGAAACTGGATAGAAGAAATGCCTGTCACCTGCAGAACCACAAAAAGGATGTCAGGAGCCAGGCTGCCATCTTGATAAAACAGCACTCAAGTTGTAATTAGCTTAAAGATTTATTGCAATACAAACACTCAGCCTCGGACACCTATCTGTATGTCCATGACTTATGAATCGGTTGACCCTTCTGGGGAGTGATTCCGGGTATGGCAGAATATCCGGACCCTATGCCCTTTCTGTTTCCAGCTTTGTTTTCTAAGACCTTTCCCATATGTCTGCTCCTTGGATGAATTAACTCCCCTTACGGTGTGGAACTGCTTTCCCTCTCGCCTTCTGACATTGCCTGTGTCACTTGAGAGAGTTGGTTGTTCTCTAGCACACACTCTGCATTCCTGTCATTCTCAAAGCGAGGGAAGTTGATAAACTACCGTTCGCAGCTGTCTGGGAAGAATGCAAGCCTCTCTCTTGTTGGCTGCTTCCTGACTCCTCTTGAGCTCTTATACCTTGGGGAGAAGTGTTCATGACAAAGGATGTCTCCTATCTGGTTGTTTTCGTTAGACATGAGCCATGCTGTTATAATAATAATAATTTATTATTTATACCCCACCCATCTGGCTGAGTTTCCCCAGCCACTCTGGGCAGCTCCCAATCGAGTGTTAAAAACAATACAGCATTGAATACTAAAAACTTCCCTAAACAGGGCTGTCTTTTAAAAATAGGATAGCTGCTTATTTCCTTGACATCTGATGGGAGGGCGTTCCACAGGGCGGGTGCCACTACCGAGAAGGCCTTCTGTCTGGTTCCCTGTAACCTCACTTCTCGCAATGAGGGAACTGTCAGAAGGCCCTCGGCGCTGGATCTCAGTGTCCCGGCTGAACAATGGGGGTGGAGACACTCCTTCAGGTATACAGGACCGAGGCTGTTTAGGGCTTTAAAGGTCAGCACCAACACTTTGAATTGTGCTCGGAAACGTACTGGGAGCCAATGCAGTGTTGGAAATCAAGCCTTTATCAGGAGAAACTGGCAACTCTCCAGGCACCCGGCTTGATCTCCTGATGACCTCCCTGTCTGCATTCCCAGCAGGATACAGGCTAGGTCGCGATAGGCAATCCTTCTCAGCGTGAGAAGAACACACCCCCTCTTTCCTGCCCCCCCCCGGGCAGGGGAAAGAGATAGACAGAAACATATTTACATGCTTTTATTTCTGTCTTTGCAGCATTACAAAAAACATGACTGCTCTCTTCAAGCTTCAGCAGTCGAGAGAGATCAAACACTTCCTGTTCAGCTCATATTACACTCTGAGCTAATTCCGGTGCCCTCTGCACTGTGAATTGACTGTCCCTGTGTTTCCCACAGAACAGTCCCAACATTCCCATTATGTTTTGCTTTCAAGCTACCAGCAGCTCGCGGCTGCATTGATTCAATATCGTAACATGCAGATCTCTCTGCATTACTCGTTCAGGGCCAAAAGCATAAGAAGAACCTGTTTGGATCAGGCCCATGCCACATCTACTCTAGCATCCTGTTCTCACAGTGATGCCCATGGGAAGCCCACAAGAGCCCTCTTCCCCTCTGTGGTTTCTAGCAACTGGTATTCAGAAGCATTACTGGCCTCTGTCATGGTTAGGAGCGATTGATAGCCATGAGTTTGTCCCATTCTCTTTCAAAGCCATCCAAGCTGGTGAGCGTGAGTTCCATAGTCATGTTCATTCTGCTTCCCCAAGTAGCCAGTATTGGAGATCCATCTCCAGTTCCCAAAGTAGCCAGTATTGGAGAGCCAGTATGGGGAACCTCAGGTCTGGGGGCCACGTGGAGCTAGTCACACCTATCTGGCCCTTGGGACTCCACCACAAGATGTACTCCTTCCTGAGTCACACCCCTCACCAGGCCACCCTCCTCCGGTGCTTTCGCCTGTGTGCAATTTGTCCTTGAACTCCAAGAGTACTTCTTGTTGGGGAGGGTAGAGAGGGGAGTATAAGTTTCTGTAGAAATTGTACAAAAGATAACAATCACATTCAGTGTTCTTTCCACTTCTGCCTCTGGACCCAAGCACCCCATGGCATATGGCCTCCAAATGGTTGCCCTGGAAGAAATGGGGATCTCTGGCTGAAAATGGTTCTCTCCCTAACCCCCACGTTACCTGATTGGCCATCTCTTTTAATTTTTTTGCATAAAGCAGCCACGGCAGGTCCCAATTCAAATCAGGACCTGTAACACTGGTGAAAAGCATGCCCTCTAAACTTATCTAATGAAGCCAAGGATAGTTGTTTGGTTGTGGATTTTATTGTGGGGGGGGGGGGTTCTTTGCAAGGGAGGGGGAAGCACAAGTTTTTCTCTGGCAAAAGGAATGAAAGGAAAATAAGATACACAAGGGAAGAGATCAGGATCTAGAGAAGGGATGGCCAACACAGTGTCCTTCAGCTGTTACTGGACTCCAGTTCCCATCAGAGGTGGTTATAGGGTAGCACAACCAGTTTTGCCACAACAATGCTGTAAAACGGAGCGTGAGAGGCAGGGACACTGAATTTTAGCACCACACATAGGGTGCCACTGAAGTTTGAGAACCCCAAGTCCACCACAGCAGTGATCAGGGATGGCAGGAGGTGTAGTCCAACAGTGTCCTGAGGGTACCACACATTGACTGGAGTAATAAGGTTTTGTGTTGGCACAAGGGCTGGTGTAAATGTCTCCCTGTTTGGGGATTCACCCAATTTGAAGGGGTACTTTGGGCAAATTTTGAAATCCTTACAATGGCAGCAAGGGGGTTGAATTATTGCCATGTCTTTTTCCAAAAGGGGGAAAAAATGATGTAGGATTTGCTTTAGAAAGCTTTAGAAAGGCAAATGCATTTTTTTTTAAAAAAATCCTCCTTCCCACTGAAAGATGCCTCCCCTAAATGCAGTTGAAATGGCAGCATAGAGGCAACTTCAAATTGTCTACCTGTGTACAGAGGTGCATGTTGTAGGCAGCTGTTTTCATCTTCTAGGTCTTAACACAAGAAACGAATAGCATCTATGCATAGCAGAGGGTGGGAGATAGAGCATAATAAGAAAAGGGGGAAGAAATCTGTTGACTTTGCCACCACTTGGCCCCTCCTCCCAGTCAGCAGCATCAATCCAGGCAATGGGAAGTCAACTGAAGCACCTAAAGGTGGCTATAGACAAAGCAGAAGACTGGGGGAGGGGAAGGTGTTTCTACACATGAATCATAGAGTTGGAAGGGACTACAAGGGTTATCTAGTCATCATGCAGGAATCTTTTGCCCAGTGTGTGCAGCTCGAACCCACAACCCTGAGATTAAGAGTTATCCTGCGACTTCCGGGGAGGCGCCTCCGGTAATGGCTGAATTCCTCTGACCGGGAGGAATTTGCTCCGTTGGAACCTGGGTCTGGCTGCCACAGCGAAGGTGGAGACCCGTTAAAATCACAGGCGGGAGAAGCCTGTGATCATGGGATTCGGCGGACATCTTTTGCGCCTCCCCCACTCGCGGGGAACCCCGGTTTTTGGGGCTCCGGAGCGACGTGGGGTGAGTGGCGCAGTGCATCGAATCATCTGCTTCTTCCACGGAGCGAAGCCGCATAGCCGTTGCTGGAGAGCGCTGACCTTTTCCTGTGGACAATTGGATTTTAAAAGTGGTTTAAAAGTGGTTACCCGGGAGTAGAGTTTAAGCGGAAGAATTGGATTTCTAAATGTTGAATTTGGCATCGTAACGGGGAGGTTCAAAACAGGAAGTCCGCCTTCCCCTTTTGTAAATAGACTGAGGCAATGAAGCAGCAAGCTGGAGTCCTGGAAAGTCTTTTGTAAAAGATTAAATTTCCATCGGTAAAGAACAAAACCCCCCTTTGGAGGCAGGAGAAGAGGGGGGGAAGTTGAGGACTGAATATGCCTGCAGGAGAGAGCGAAGAGATCTAAAACACCGCCGCTCTGACCCTGGAAACGGGCTGCTAGGAGGACTGACGTATTGTGGAATGTTCATTGACAGCGTTTAGAACATTCATTGACAGCTAGTTAAACAAGAGAAATACATTGTTTCTACAGTTTCCGGCTGTTTCAAAAAGGAGTAAAAGTAACTGAAAATTGAAACTAACTTGAAACTAATTTTGGATTGTTTAAAAGAGGATACTATTGACTATTACAAATAGAAACTGTTTCCCCCTAGTGGAAGCTTTTGAAACCGGTTGCTTTACAAGAGTTGGGTTAGGGAAATTTCCAGCTGCAAGTTAAAAACCATGAGACTCTGGGACTGACCTTGAATCTTTTAAGTGTTATGGTTAATGGAAGAGGGAAAACAGACCAGTCAACTGCTGACAAAACATTAAGGTCTGGGAGGACTTGGCAATAATCCAGGAGAGGTCCACCACCAGGTCCCCCTGCTCTTTTTGTTGCAGCCTTTGTACCAGTATATGTAAAACCAAGAGAAATGTTGACAGAAGAGGCCCTAGTGGCTGCATTATTTAAGATAAATGACTCATTGGATCAGCTTCACAGGAAAATGGACACGATAAATGCGAAAGTGGATGTTCCAATCACTAAAATTAACTTAAATATAGAAAGTATAAATAATACCAATATAGAAATCACCCAGAAATTGACACAGGAACCAATTTCGGTATGGCAAACTGCGGAGGAGGCCAGGGAAAAAGCTGTTGTTGCTGAATGTAAAGAAACACAACTGGAGAGAAAGAGAAAGAGAGCCCCAGCTATACAGAAGCAACTTGATGAATATAAGTTGACGCTTGCTATGACTGAACTTAAAGAAAAACAAACGAATTTGAGGATTAGAGTTCACCTTTGGTGGACATGCCCAAGGATTACGACACTTTGGGAGATGATTCATAATGAAATGCAAAAGGTATTTAAATATACCTTTTTGAAGAAACCAGAGGCCTTTCCCCTGGGCATGGTTGGCCAATTGGTGTTAAAGAAGGACAGAACTCTTTTCACGTATGCTACAATAGCAGCAAGAATACTCATTGTGAAGAACTGGAAGACACAAGATTTATCTATCCAGGAAGAATGGCAGATGAAGTTGATGGACTATATGGAATTGGTGGAAACGACTGGCAGAAATCCGAGACCAGGGAGAAGAGTCGGTGGAAGAAGACTGGAAAAAGTTTAAGACTATTTATAGAAATAGTTAAAATAATGAATGTTAGAAAAATGTTGGAATGAAGTTATATGGCTTCAGTAGAAATGCTATAAGGAATTAAGTATAAATAGATTAATAGAGTATTAAAGGGAAATATAAGATTAGAATATGTTAAGATAATTATAGGATAGAAAACAGAGGAAGATGGAAAGGAATTGCTGAAACAATTAATAGAAGTGGAATACAAAAAGGCAGGTGTGAGGAGGTCGTGGAAATAAGGGAATGAAAGTTAAGATATCGAAATTGTTTTGTGTTTTAAATGGTTTGCGTCTTGCTTTGTTAATCTTATGTTCTTTCTTTTCTTTTCTTTTTTGCTTTTTCTTTTCTTTTTTTGTTTTTCTGTTTTATTGTGTTTAAATGGTTGGAAAATCAATAATTTTTTATTTTTTTTTAAAGAGATTAAGAGTTATCCCAACTCACAAAGGCACTCGCCTTAACCCAGGCATAGGCAAACTCAGCCCTCCAGATGTTTTGGGACTACAACTCCCATCATCCCTAGCTAACAGGAACAGTGGTCAGGGATGATGGGAGTTGTAGTCCCAAAACATCTGGAGGGCCGAGTTTGCCTATGCCTGCCTTAACCTGTTCCTCTCCATACATTTCAGCCCACTGCTGCTTTTCAAGATAATAAAAAAAAGGCTCCTATAGTTGTTATCTTTCAGGGATTAAACCAGATTGGCAGGTACAGTTCTGAGCAGTCAAATAGCCTGGGGAGAATGCATTAGACAGTAGGTCCCTCTGCTCTGTCTGAAACCAGCTGCTTTGCCTGGTAAGACAGTTGTATGCAATGCCAGCTATAATGCACAGAACTGACTTAAGATCATTAATTTCAGTGGGTGTCTCTGACTAGAACTAGAACAGGATAAACCTAGAGTGTCTGATGGCAGGAGGACGAATTCTCAGAACTATATTTTACACGTATAGTTCTGCATTTAGGAAGGAAACTTCTGATTTGGGTGCATGTATAGATTAGCTGGGGACGCGGGTGGCGCTGTGGGTAAAACCTCAGTGCCTAGGGCTTGCTGATCGCATGGTCGGCGGTTCGAATCCCCGCGGCGGGGTGAGCTCCCGTCTTTGGGTCCCAGCTCCTGCCCACCTAGCAGTTCGAAAGCACCCCTAAGTGCAAGTAGATAAATAGGTACCGCTTTATAGCGGGAAGGTGTGCTGCGCTGGTGCTGGCTCGCCAGAGCAGCTTTGTCATGCTGGCCACGTGACCCAGAAGTGTCTCCGGACAGCGCTGGCCCCCGGCCTCTTAAGTGAGATGAGCGCACAACCCTAGAGTTGGACACGACTGGCCCGTACGGGCAGGGGTACCTTTACCTTTACCTTATAGATTAGCTGAGTTCTCTTTCACATGCACCAGTTTTAATCCTGTTGATTCTCTCATGCAGCTTTTATCATTTTTTGCTTTTGCAGTTTTATTTTAATTGCTTAATTCGTTTTGGGAATGTGATTTAAGGGCAGTATAGTACTGCTTTGAAACAAAGAAATAAATAAAACTAACATGCATGTTTCCCATTTGAATTTTCAGCAGAGAGAGAGAGAGAAAGAAACGTCGCACCTACAATTTTACGAGAAACGAAGCTGAAATCCCCACGCGGCTGTTCCAAAATTTCTGAGCTAGAGAAGAGATCCAACTTGCAAGTTGAAAGGAAGGGCAGGCCAGAGAGTCATCCCGGGTGTTTTAGTAATTAAAGAAAAGTGCATAATGAACCATATGCCCAAAAGGGGCCTGTTTTTCATGCAGGACAGATTTTTGTTTGAATTTTTAATTTTTATATACAGATGAAACACTGGGTGGGATGAAGCAACTGTGTGAGGTAACACACCATGCAGTAGAGGAAGAAGAGGAAGCAGCCAATGTGAGGATGAGCTGAGCATCCTTCGATGATTATGTGTCTAGATTTCACTATTTTGAGACAAAGAATTTTTTTTTTTTTAAAAATGCATCCTTCTCTCCTTTGAGCAACTGTTTTAGGCATCTGTTCAAAGTCTCCATGAAAGAGATATTGACAGCTTTTTAGGCTGAACAGTCCAAGAAGAAAAGAACAGAATGCTGCCTGCCAATTTTTTATTTTTTTTTAAATCAGGCTGACCCCACGGGACAAACAACAAGGATTCTTCTGCTATTTGTTGGACCCACCGCGTTGCCTCAACCACTCTGGTTTGGTGGAAAACCTGCCTTTGAAGCTCTAGCCAACACGTTGAACAACAGCAAGCCCAGCGCTTAAGCTCTGGAGTCTCTAAACTTCATTTGTTGTCATTTTCATTCCTTGGCTTCCCTGTTCCAAGGGAAGAAAGGAGTGTTTAACAAAGCTAAAAATAAAAGCCACAAACCTATCAATAAAACCAATTTACTTATACACAATAAAACACCAAGTTACCCTGCTTATTTTTATCATTATGATGTTTAATACAGCTAAATT
This sequence comes from Podarcis pityusensis, assembly GCF_964106645.2. NCBI lineage: Eukaryota > Metazoa > Chordata > Lepidosauria > Squamata > Lacertidae > Podarcis > Podarcis pityusensis. Next base: position 30,502,013 of record NC_138039.1, on the reverse strand, counting down.
CCCAGTGAAGGCTGTCCAGCTTTGACCATATGCACACTGCATATTTGAACCACTATGATAACACTTTAAACATTCATAGCTCCCCCCCCCCCAAAAAATAATAATTTTGGGATCTGTAGTTAGTTAAGGGTGCTGAGAGTTTTGGGGAGCGCCCCTCCCAAAGCTGTAGTTCCCAGAGTTCCCTGTGAAGAGGGATTTATAGCTCTGTGGTGGGAATAGGGGTCTCCTAACAACTCTCAAAACCCTTAACAAACTACAACCCCCAAAATTCTTTGGGGGAAGCCATGTCTGCTTAAAGTGATACCACAGTTTTCTGAAATTATGGTGCAAATGTGGCTCTAGATAAGGTCATGTGGCCTCCTTTGAGATTTAAGATTTTGGGGGTATTGTATGTTTTGTTTACTGTATAGGTCAAGTTTTTATTTGTATGTATAATTTTTATGTATATGTTTTGAGTTGCCCACAACCTGACCTTGGTTCCCATATGATTACTGATTTATCAGCTACCCTATATTTCCTGAGGTGACACAAAAATATTAAAAAAGCATGATGGAGGTATATAAAATTAGGTATGATGTAGAGAAGGTGGATAAAGAACAGCTTTTCTCTCTCTCTCTCTAATAACACTAGCACTCGGGGATATCCAATGAAGATTCAGGATACTGGAAGATTCGAGACATTCAAAAGGAAGTCCTGCACACAGAACATTGTTAAACTATAAAATTTGCTCCTCCCAATTGGAATGGCCTTCAAAAAAGGGATTAGAAAAAGTCATGGCAGGTGGGATTCATAGAAAGATAGGAGTTTTTTCTCCTTCCTAATACCAGAACATTGGCCCTTGTGACTCTCCATAGGCAACTCCCCTCTACAGCCACATAAACGTTCCCCAAGCCGTATTCATATCCGTCAGCAGCTAGTGTGTAGAAACTATCCTGTACTGCAAAGGGGAAAGGCATATTTGTTGCTCTGCCTCTGGACTCACCCACTTCTGGCATGTGGCCCCTGGAAGGTTGCCCAGAAGGATATGTGGCCCTCAGGCTGAAAAAGGTTCCACACTGTGTGTCTTATGGGGCTGATGGGAACTGGAACCCAACATCTGGAGGACATTAGGTTGGTTGACCCTGAGTTTCAAGAGTACTTAGGAGAATATTCTCCCTCTATCTCTGCAAGGCAATGAAGGTGATATATGAGAGACACCCAATATGTCTCCACCTTTGGGAGGCAGTCTAGGGGACTGCTTAACACTTGAGACTTTGTGCTGACCATCAGGCAATGGCTTTTCCCACCTGCTTTGCCCCACCCCCAGCCCTAGGAGCCTTCAGAATGGAGCTGTTGCCATGGGCATTATGTATATGTGTCTTTTGATGAACTGAGTGGAATATTATGAATCATGGAGGTGCGGAGTGTGTGTGCGTGTGAATTTCCACAGTGTTTAGTTTGTTGGTCTGTTAATTGTTAATGCTGTTAATCTTACTTTGTGGATTATGAGTGCTGCAGTGCTTTGTGAATCTCATAATATGACTTTTGTTGTGGTTGTGCTGTTTAATTTATTTTTTTAGTTGTTTTGTTAATGGTGTTTTATAGAAGGTGGTTGTTTTACAGATGATTTGTTCATTGTTATACATGGTTTATGTTGTAATTGTGATGTTATATTATGTTTTTGTATTTTATTGTTTGTGACTTGGGGAGTGAAAAGTGGCCTAGAAATATAATAAATGAAATGAAATGAATTTACCTCCCTGCTGTTTGTCTGCTCAAAGTCGTCATCAACACCAGCTTTTCTCATAGACGCAAGGACCCTGTACCATTTCCCTCTCCAGGTAGGAAAGCAGCTTATGAAAAGCAATTTTGAGCAGGAAAAAACTGGAAGGGAAAGGGTTGAGTAGCCCTTCTCCTGCTGCTATTCCACTCCCCACTGCTGTATCTGATGCTCCTTTTCATTTAAAAGAAGCCATGGAGAAAGGCAGCTCACATTCATCCTTGCTTATTGTCTAGTCTGAACCAAAGTTAACCAAGACTGAAACACTACTTAGTATTCTGATTGTATACACTTCCACAATCCTTTGCTTTGCTTGTCACATTATTTTTTTCCCTCAACAGCATCTCTCCCCTTTTTTAAATTATGCAGGTGACCAATGTGATAATGAAACACTTTGGCACTGTTTTGATCCTTCAGATATAATGACAATTAGCACTATGCAGCATCTATCCTAATGCTTGCTCCATTTAATGAAATGCTTATCGTAGTAGAAGGAGTCTCACAGTTTTGGAGGGATCTATATATGAATGATTAAAAAGAAACTGGCCCATTTTTTGTACACACACAGACACCACTGCTCTGTTTCCAAGACTCAAGGACGCTTGACAACAGTTCTGCATTGTACAGGTGGATCTGTGCACATTAAAGGGATAACACTGGGAAGAAGACATCATTGACTGGCATCAGAACGTATGAAGCTACCTCATACTGAGAAAGACCACTGGCTACTGGTCCACAAATAATGAACTAAAACCAAGGAATTTCACAATTCACTCACTAGAAGTAGCTTGAATCCAATTGCCAATGATATGCAACCCAAAGTTATGGTTGGACTACAGCTCCTACCATCTCTGACCATTGACCGTACTGGGTGGGTCTGATGGAAGTTTGACTCCAGCCATATCTGGAGGGCTACAGATTGCCCCCACCTCCTTTAATTAATTGTGTTTATACCATTTGGCACATCTTCCAAGGAACTCAGGGCATCCAACTCACCACTTCCAGGCCTGCCTGGGCAAACTTATCATCATATAGTTTAAACCCTCCATGTGTGGCTAGATGACAACTCTCAGACCATTGGCCATGACGGCTGGGGCTGATGAGCACTGGAGTTCAACAGCACCCAGAGAGTACCGTCTTGTCCACCTTGGCATTTTAGAGGGTTGGGTCTAAATGTACAAAGCTACCGCAGCTACGGAATCATCTCCTCCGTAATACTTGTCTGGATCCAACTTTGTTAACTTTTAGGCTCCATTAAGGTTTTTATTTTTTATTTTTTGTCTATAATTTTATTTATTAATATTGAAGATTTTACTGCTGTTTCTATGAGTTTGATGGGGTTTTTTCTCTTTTATGTTGCACATTGCTATTTTATCATTTGTTGCTTAATTTTACTATTCCAGTCATATTTTATATTGGGTTTTGTTTTCTCCATTCAATTGTAAACTGTCTTGGCAGGTTCTCAAAAGTTTGTCAGCATTTTAGTGCAGATTATTTCATTCACACACACACACACACACACACACACACACATATAGGCATGCAATTTTGCCCAATGTACATATTTTAAAATTATTATTATAAGCATTCCTGTGTACATTTATCCATATTAGATACATTTTGGAGCTCATTGCCTGGTTGGAGAATTGCATTGCAAAATTCAGGGAAGTGAGAATTTTAAAAGATGGCTGCATGGCAGTTCACGTATTGTTTCAGGAAATGCAAATTAGGTAGAGTCACAATATAAATGTGAGCTGAACCAGAATTCCCCACCCCACAATCCCACTTACAGGCTGAGCTCTCTGCATAATATCAGTCTGAAGAACAATGCACAGTCCTTCCGGATCAGGTCCTGTTTAACCAGAGGTGCAGTGGCCAAGGGTTAAAGACTTGTTACTATTTCTGCAACAGGGTTCCTGCCTCCACCATCCTAGGGTTGGCCAATCAGCATGAAAGGTGGAGCCTTTTAGCCACTGAGAAGAAGCCTTCTCACTTTTTGTGCTGGTTGGAACCAAACACAGTGAAAAGAGGTAAGTCAGCCAGTGAGGATTGGCTCCTTGGGTCAATCTGAAGAAGGCAACCAGGAAAGAAGTTATCCCGTATGCTCCAAAGCTAAGCATTTAGGAACACAAGTTTCCAGAGAATAGTGTGGCAAGTTATGTTAAGTACAATGGAACTTCAAAGCAAAAGCAACTGACGTCACTTCAAAAGAAGATATTTGAGCACTCCAAACCATTTGCCCAGAAAATAGTAGATCTAGCTGAAAGTGAACCTGAGGAGAGCTTCAATGGTTGTTGCAATGCACCCATAAGTACGATTATTGTGTAATTATAAGATTGTTGTATAATCTTAAAAGGTTGTATAATGGTGTGGCTTTGAGAGAACTCAGCTGTGACAATTTCTGAATTTACCACTACACTACTTGACTTGGTAGAAGACAGGAGTGCCTGGCATGCTCTGGTCCATGGGGTCACGAAGAGTCGGACACGACTAAACAACTAAACAACAGCAACAACTTGACTTGACTTAAAAGGGTCCAACTTCTTCGCCTATTGCTAAAGAGCAGAGTGGCCTCTTATCTTTCTGGGTCCTCCAGAGAAGTTCGGGCCACATCCTGGCTCCCCGGGCTCATCTGATAGTAGGGTTTCTGTGTATCCTTCTCCTCCAGGTTATATGTATTATTTATTCTCTACACTCTCCTCCTTTACCTGATGAAGAGAACTCCTGGTCCTGACGAAAACCCTGTCAAGCCTGCTCGCTTTTTGTTTGATTTGATGCTTTGCTGATCAGTTGGCAAACCCACGCAGCCCCACGTCTATCAGAATTTCAGTAGTTGTGTGTTAACACAGCTCAAATAGCCTCACAGCTGAAGACGAAACGTGCATCCGTTATCAAGATTTTGTACAAGTTGTACTGCAGATCAAGGCTGAAGCAACAGATAAGCAAACGGGGCTAGAAAATAACTTGGGGGTGGGGGAGAGACGAGAGAGCAATTCTGCCAGAATGAACCAGAAGCAATAACAACAAAGGGTGTAAGGGATATAATATTTTGGACTTTCCCCCCATTTGTGATTGTATATCGCCACCTACAGGAATTTCCCACCTCTCCCCTCCTTGGAAACTGTATAAAGAGTCTGGCTGATGCTTCCAGACTATTTCACAAAGTTATTTAACAGGGAACTCAATTGGAAGTGTGTGTGTGTGTGTGTGTGTGTGTGTGTAAGGGCCAGGATTTCCCACCAAACACAGAATTAAGCATTTTGACTAGGCCAGTTGTAATAAATGAACACTTCTTAGCATTGACTCAAGATTCATTTCAAGTGTTTAGAGCCTTTCATGTGAATTCCCTCAACAATGTGCTCACAACTAGCCCCAAATTGGGGTAGCAAATTGTGTGGGGGTGGGGGTGGAAGATGTTTATTTAACTCCATTAAATAAATAAAAAATTAAAACTTTTTTTTAAAAAAATGAATTAAATTTATTAGTCTCTTGTCACCCAAAAGGTTTCCAAACGACTTGCACTGGGAAAAAATACATTTTTTTCTGTCATCAACATAGCAATATGTAGTTAACTGAGCTACATGGAACTTTTCCATCAGTTCTGCAGAGTTAAGAAACATAGGCCATAGTCCTGTTAAAGTGTACAGAAATTATTATGAACATTACTTTCTTGCAGAAGCCAGAATGGATCGTTCTCAGCATTCTTGACTTTGCCAAGTTGGTATCCCTCACCTGTTTGGAACTGCAGACTCCCATCAGCCCTGTCAGAGGTGTCAAGTTGCCCCCAAGACTGAGGGGGCACACACATGACATCACGTTGTCTGGAGGAGGATGAGAGATCTGGAGGAGCGGGCCACTGAAGCCGTGCCTCGCTCAGCTCTGTGCCCAGCCTACTCTAGAGGACACTATGTTGACAAAGAAACAGAATCTGGCCTGTGTGAGCAGGTGGTGGGCTAACCCTTACTTGCAAGGTATCCATAATGGGCTACACTCCTCCAAGCCTCCCTCTTACTCTCTGTAAGTTTCCATGTGCATGCACACATACCACTTATAAGAACATAACAACAGCCTCCTGGATCAGTGGCCCATCTAGTCCAACATTCTGTTCTCACCATGGTCTGTGGGAAACCTATAAGCAGGAGCCAAGCACAACAGCACTCTCACCCCCTGCAAGCTAGACCTGAGCACAACAGCAGCACTCTGCTCACCTGCGATTCCTAGCCACTGGCATTCAAAGGCATAGGGTTCTCCTCCATGAATCTGCCTAATCCTCTTTTAAAGCCATCCAAGATGATGGCCATTTCTGCCTCCTGTGGGAATGAATCCCATGGTTTAAGTACACACTGCATGAAGAAGTACTATGTTTTATTTGTACCGAATCTTCCAACATTCAGCATCATTGGATGTCCATGAGGACAAGTGTTACGAGGAAGAAAAACCTTTTTCTATCCATTTTCTCGATGCCATGCATACTTATATAAACTTCTATCAAGTCACCTCTAACTCAGCTTCTCTCTAAACTTGTTGTTTAGTCGTTTAGTTGTGTCCGACTCTTCGTGACCCCATGGACCAGAGCACGCCAGGCACTCCTGTCTTCCACTGCCTCCCACAGTTTGGTCAAACTCATGCTGGTAGCTTCAAGAACACTATCCAACCATCTTGTCCTCTGGCGTCCCCTTCTCCTTGTGCCCTCCATCTTTCCCAACATCAGGGTCTTTTCCAGGGAGTCTTCTCTTCCTTTGAGGTGGCCAAAGTTTCACCTCAGCTTCACGATCTGTCCTTCCAGTGAGCACTCAGGGCTGATTTCCTTAAGAATGGATAGGTTTGATCTTCTTGCAGTCCATGGGACTCTCAATAGTCTCCTCCAGCACCATAATTCAAAAGCATCAATTCTTCGGCGATCAGCCTTCTTTACGGTCCAGCTCTCACTTCCATACATCACTACTAGGAAAACCATAGCTTTAATTATATGAAGCTTTGTCGGCAAGGTGATGTCTCTGCTTTTTATGATGCTGTCTAGGTTTGTCATTGCTCTCTCTAAACTAGAAGGTCCCAAATGCTGCAACCTTTCCTCATAGGGTGGACCCTCCATCCCCTTTATCATTTTGGTTGCCCTTTTCTGAACCCTTTCCAACTCTATTGTATTCTTTTTGATATGTGGCAACCAGAACTGTACACAGCATAATGAGGGACATGCTGATAGTTTATACAGAGAAGCCAACAAAATATTTGGTACTGGTAACAAAATATTGGAATATCAGTATCAGAAACATTCCTCCTCCTATGATAGCAGCCATTCTCATTGGCTAGGCTTGTAAGGGCTGATGGAAGTTGTAGTTCAACAATACCTGGAGGGACAATGATTGTGCACACCTGTCATAGAGCACTCTATTCCCCCCCCCTCCCATAGGGCATTCTGACCCTTATTTTCAAAGCTCTCGACAGTTTGCTTGCCTAATGCAGCCACATCACCACTTGGAAGTTCTGCCTTAGCTTTAAGGTTTTAATAAAGAGAGAGGGAAAGAAAGAGGGAGACCCTGGCTACCTCGTCAAATATTAAAAACCCTCACCTAAGAGTGCTGGGACTTTCATGCACCCACAAAGATTTCCTCACAACCACTCCCACACTGCAGCCCCAAATATGATGAAAATGGGTGAGCCCAATGTTTCACCCCAAGTGATTATCAAGAAACAAATGGAATGATTTCCCATGATGGAAAATGAACCACCACATAATGTTGGAGGAAAATGGGTTGTCAGCCCTAACATCTGGTGGCCTAGACCCAATGACAGGGAGGGAGCCAAAATGCATCTCCTGATGCAAAGCAAAGGAAGATCATAACCCTGGCAGATCATAAGAACATATCCACAGCCTCCTGGATCAGGCTAGTGCCCCATCTAGTCCAGCATCCTTGGCCTCACAGTGGCCAACCAGATGCCTGTGGGGAGCCTGCAAGCAGGACCTAAGTGCAACAGCACTCTCTCCACTCATGATTCCTGGCAAGTGGGATTCAGAGGCAGTCCTGAGATAGAGGGTCTGACTTGGCACACAGCTGTTTCCCATGTCCTAAATCAGCCTCTCCCATGGGAGATGCAATAGTCCATAAGAACACAGGAAGAGCAATGCTGGACCAGGCCCAATTAGTGCAACATCCTGTTCTCACAGTGGCCAACCAGATGCCTCTGGGATGCCTGCAAGCAAGACCTGAGTCCTCTCCAGGCCTGTTATTCTCAGAAAGTAATACTCAGGGGCCTACAGCTGCCAATGGTGGAGGTAAAACATAGCCATCATGGCTAGTATTCCACATCCATTCTTGTAATATAGAAGCTCTCCCCACCGCCACCACAAACATCAATAGGCATTTTATGGGTATTAAAATAAAGAGATGCAGTACATAAAAATAAATTCTGGCAACTATCGTGAGTAAAAAACAAACAAACACACAATTCAAGGCGAGTGAAAAACAGCCCACAGACAGCACTGAGCAACAGAGGTGGGTGAAGGGACCACGATGGGGGGTTTCTCTCTCCAGAAAACATCGGATCAGGCAGCTAAAATTATTGCCGCCGTTCTCTTGTAACTGTCACCTGTGGTGGGTATAATTACAGGTTACTGCCGCCAGCACGCCCACCTCATATGGCAGTAAAAAGGGCCCACTGCTTGCCAAGCCCAGGCGCACAATGGAGAAGACGCACCATCTAACTGAGTCCAAAAAAGAGAACAGCCAGGGAGACTAATAAAAATGACAGCTTAGAAACAAAAGTGATAAAGCTCTGAAGCTTCGGAAACCAACCAACACACACACACACAAGCAAGCTAGCTAGCTGGCAACGTAAGTACTGAGCTCAGTTCTCTGACAGTTCAGGGCAATGCAAGCAGTTTGAATTGTCTCCTTGTTTCCTTTCTGCTGGGTTTGGGTTTTTTAGTTCTTCCTTCCTGCCGTAAAATGCTTGCACAAGTTATTAAGAGACAGGAGGGTGGACCAAATCAGCAAAACAAAACGAAAGGCATGACTAGCAAGCCACGAAGAGTATTCAAAATGGAACAAAGGTTAGCTTCAGAAAGGCTGTATCTCAGTGGTAGATCATCTGCTTTGCATGAAGAAGGTTCAGTCTCTGACATCTCCATGTTCTCTGCATGAAACCTTGGAAAGCCACTGCCGGTCAGTGTAGACCATGGGTAGGCAAACTAAGGCCTGGGGGCCAGATCTGGCCCAATCACCTTCTAAATCTGGCCCGCGGACGGTCCGGGAATCAGAGTGTTTTTACATGAGTAGAATGTATGCTTTTATTTAAAATGCACCTCTGGGTTATTTGTGGGGCATAGGAATTCATTCTTTTTCCAAAATATAGTCTGGCCCCCCACAAGGTCTGAGGGACAGCGGAGCAGCCCCCTGTTGAAAAAGTTTGCTGCCCCCTGCTGTAGACAATACTGAGGTAGTTGGATCAAAAGCACCCTCCATGTTTCTAAAGGCACCTTATTGCTCTCTCTTCCCAAGCACCACAGCATCAATGCACAAAAATAAAGGTATCCACCATTTGTGGCTCAGCACACTTGGTAGATCATAGGTGGCCAGTGTGGAACACTAGATAAATATGAAAAGCTTGATCCAGCAGGCTCTCCTTATGTTCTTATTGGTAAGTTGCAATGTTCAGAGCAGCAAAAATATGACATATATAGGGTCTGTACCACTTGGCCCACCCAAGCTACAACTCTGCATGCACAGAAGATATAAATATGTTCATTGGAGGCATCACCACTTGTCGTGGGAGACAGAACCAGACCTGCCTCCCCCTCCAAATCCTGTCCAGCCAGTCAAGGCAGCACCTGGAGATCATCTACCTCCCCAGACTTTGGTGATGCTCTTTCCCCATCAGAGGGAGGAAGGAGCCAGCACTTCAGCCTCACCATCAAAGCCTGTCAAGTTTGGAAATGGGGGGACCACCACCTTCCCACTCTGCTCCTGTGTTGTAGCCTCCCTCTCCCATTCCTCCTCACCTGCCACCAGAGTCTGCCCTCCTGGGTTTTACCCAAAGGGGCTGAGACACTCGTGACAGCATGCAAAATAATGGGGGATGACCACTAGCCTATATGTTTGTAATGGGGAGAAGGGCTATAATTTATCGAATAGGAAGAGATGTACATCAGAGGCTATTGACCATGACAGACATATAAAGCTTTTTCATATGATACCTATGAAGAGCCCTGCTAGGTTAGACTAAGGGTCCAGCATCCCATGATGCTGTGGTTTCCCACAAAGGCCAACTAAATGCCTATGGGCAGCCCACAAACAGATGCCTATGGGAAGCCTACAAGGTGATAGTGGTTGTATGGTGGGGTACTGGTTAGTGTCAGAAACTGGCTAAATGAGGAAGATTGGTGGGAGTTGGGTAGACTCCGAAGACTTAGATACCAGATTCTGGTGGTGGGAGACTGAAGAGAAATTTGCAGAAGAGACAAGCTGGGAGCTGGGTTGAGTGATCAAAGGGGGGTCAAGAGAAGGAGGCCCTTCCAGGTCCCAATCCCGGTGATTGTGGAGCCGTCCACTAAAATAAAGGGGATTAGATGGTCCCCTGCCCTCGCCCATAGATATACGGATTTTATCCGAGAAAAGTTTCCTGGTGATCAGCCGGACGTAGGAATAGTCCCGCGTGATCCTATTACCTGTATGAATTTTTTCTCTTGCCTGATAGAAGTTTTAACTCGCTTTTTTACTTCTCCAAGCTATGGAGTTAAAAACGATTATTTTAAATTTGGCGCCCCTTGGTTCAACTCTGCTTGTAAACTAGCCAGACTCCATCTACATACAATATATAATGACTATAAACTTTCCGGCGCTCTGGCCTTACCTCCATCTTATTCCCTGGCTAAAAAAGCATACAAACAGGCCCAGAAATCGGCCAAACGGGAATGGCATTTAAATCGCTGGCAGACTATAATTTCTGCCTCAAAATCTCATAACTCCCGGAAATTTTGGTCCTTAATAAAGGGAAGAAACACGAAATACCCCTTAACGGTGATCCCGGCCCCTACATGGGAGCAGTTCCTGAGAAAATATTTCTCAGTGGCAGAAGCTCCGGCCACTCACTGGAGACCTTCTAATCCCCTTCCCGTCTGGCCCAATACCGACCCTGCTGAAATCCTAGAATTGATAGCTGAGCTGAAAACTGGTAAGGCCCCTGGGCCAGATTTGGTCCCTGTTGAGGCTATAAAGCTACATTCTGCATGGTGGGCAGGGATTTTAGCTAAAACGTTTGACGCAATAAATGCCACGGGCTTAATACCAGGAACGTGGAAGGAGGCCATTATAATTCCTATCTACAAAAAAGGCCCTCCCGGTGACCCAGGGAATTACCGGAATATCAGTCTGCTATCGTCCATTGGGAAAATATATGCCCGTTTTTTGCTGGCAAGGCTGATGAAGTGGTCAGCTGAGGCTGACCTGATTGGGCATGAGCAAGCTGGATTTAGATTAAACCGATCCACAACAGACCAGGCAATTATTCTTTATCACTTAGCCCGGAAATACTCGACACCTCGACGGGGCCAACTGTGCGCAGCCTTCATAGATTTGAAAGCTGCGTTTGATAGTATTCCGAGGCAATTACTATGGGATAAACTTGCCTGCTGGGGAATAGATAGAAGGCTCCTGTGGCTTATCTCCCAACTTCATGCCGAGTCCGTGGCCAGGGTAAGAATATCCCCTGCTGGAGACCTAACTAACCCAGTGCCAGTAAATAAGGGTGTACGCCAGGGTTGTATTTTAGCGCCTCTTCTTTTTAACTTATTTATCAGTGATATGAGGAACCCATTAATCGACTCACAAAAATTTATCCACACCCCCCGTATAGCAGATTATCGTTGTCCTTTACTTCTCTACGCAGATGATGCGGTACTACTCTCTTACTCCAGAGTGGGTTTAAGGAGGGCACTAAAGATTTTTGCGTCATATTGCCATTCTAATCATCTGTCTATCAACCACACCAAGTCCAAAGTACTGATATTTTCAAGGAGTCGAAAATTATATTCATGGAAATTGGAGGGCACGAAAATCGAACAAGTACATAAATTTAAATATTTAGGAATTTATTTTCAATATAATTTAGGGTGGAAAGCGCACGTTGAATATCTTCAAAACAAGACAAAAGCCCTATCACACTCCCTCCTCCGTTTTTTCTACTCTGAGGGGGCCTTATTCATCCCTGCGGCCTTGAAAGTGTATAGCATCAAAGTGATGGCCACAATGGCCTATGCTGCACCTTTATGGGCTGCCTTTGCAAACCTCTCACCTTTAGAGTCGCTTCAAAGCCAATTCTTACGCCGACTTTTAAAACTACCAACATGCGTAAGTAATGCGGCTATTCGCTTAGAAATGAAGATCCCCTCAGTGGAGTTAGTTTTATGGAGGAGAGTTTTGATTTATTGGATATCCCTATGGCATAAACTCCCGAACCACCATCTCATTCAATGCATGTGGCGGGATGACTTCACAAATTTGTGGTCAGGAAAAATCCATGCCAAATTGCTGTCCTATGAGATCTCGCCCACGGAATTGCTCAAACTGGATCTAAACGCGGCAAAAAGGTGTATAAATCAAAGGCTGGATGATGTGGAGCTATACCAAAAATTTCTTAGCTGGTGGTGGAGCCTGCTCGCCGTTAAATCTCGGCATAACCCCTATCTATCGTGCTCCGTCCTACTTAACATCGCTTATAGCCGCATCTCACCGATATGCCTTCATTAGAGCCAGGTTCAATGTTTTTCCAACAAACGTGCTGAGACATAGATTCACTAAGGGCCAAGTCCCTTCAATGTGTGCTTGTGAAATGAAAACATCTGAATCTTTACATCATGTTATGTTTATCTGCCCTATGTACAGTTCAGCTCGTGCTAGTATACTAAACTCCATAATCCAGCCTATGGCTGACAAACCAGTAGACCTACAGCTTGCCTGGGTTCTTCAAGATGTAGATCCTTATATTACTCTACAGGTTGCTAAATTCCTAACAGCCGTTCTCTCGTACAAGAGACGGAATGGAATGTTAGCTGATTATTGATAGTTATAAGAATTTTTGATATTGACATCAGATATTGATTTTAGCGTAGTGCCTAAATTTTTAACTTTAATCTTAAATTTCTGTTTTGATTTGCCAATATTTGTCCTTGTGAGCTGTGAATTGTGTTATATTACTTGTGGCTTGTACGAGACCGCTGTTTTATTTGATTTGTTTTGTGTGTTGTGCTTTATGATGGGCGTAAAGCCGAATAAACATTTTGATTTGAGGCCCTTCCAGGACACAGTTAGAGGCCGAGAGTCACAGCATGAGCACAGACCGTCCCAGTCCTGCTGACTCTCCTCCCCCTTTGACACCCTGTTCGAGGAGAGTCTTGCACATTTGCTGAGCAACGGATCAGGCAGGCCCAGAGGAGGAGCTCTCCCCATCAATGCAGGTTTTGTCTGCTTGGGAAGGATCCAGACTGAAAGGCTAGAAGGCGAGGGTGCAGCTAGTGGTCAGTTTCAGTAACATCTCAGCTGGATTAATACAGGCTGGAGGACTCTGCTGCATTGTTATTTTCTGTTAATAAAGAGCTAATTGCATTCTGTGCCTCCCATGTGTGTGCCTGCCCTGTGGTTGACCTGGCTCGCTGACGGCCCCTTGACAGAGTGCTGGACTAGGATCTGAGAGACCAGGGTTCAAATCCTCACTCTGCCATGAAGCTCACTGGGTGACCTCGGGCCAGTCACTGCCTCTCAATCGAGCTCACAGGGTTATTGTGGGAGTTAAATGAGGGAAAGAACCATGTGTGCCATATCTTGAGCCCCTTGGAGAAAAAACATGGGACATAAATGCCATAAATAAATAGTGTTCTGCCATAGGTGACCCCACTGCAGCTGGTAGTCAGTGGCAAGTTGCCTCTGAACTGAGAGGTTTTAAAAGTGGTCAATAGTGATGGCCTTTTCCCTAAACTAAAGGTAAAGGTAAAGGGACCCCTGACCATTAGCTCCAGTCGTGGCTGACTCTGGGGTTGCGGCGCTCATCTCGCTTTACTGGCCGAGGGAGCCGGCGTACAGCTTCCGGGTCATGTGGCCAGCATGACTAAGCCGCTTCTGGCGAACCAGAGCAGCGCACAGAAACACCGTTTACCTTCCCGCCGGAGCGGTACCTATTTATCTACTTGTACTTTGATGTGCTTTCGAACTGCTAGGTTGGCAGGAGCTGGGACTGAGCAACAGGAGCTCACCCCATCACAGGGATTCAAACCGCTGACCTTCTGATCAGCAAGTCCTAGGCTCTGTGGTTTAACCCACAGTGCCACCCGCATCCCTCTTTCCCTAAACTAAAAAGTCCCATATGCCGCAACTTTTCCACATAGCAGAGTTACTCAATCCCCTTGAACATTGCGCTTTTCTAAACTTTTCCAATTCTACAGGAGGTTTTTTTCGAGGTGAGGTGACCAAGTCTATTTCAGCTGATGAACATGATTTTTATTTTGTTTTGTGAGAGTAGGAAATCAGTCAGTCAGGAAGTCAGTCCAAGAAGTCTGCTACCAAATGGTGCCCTCTGATTTCATGTTTAGAATTCAGTTGGACTGGTAAAAAAACCTTTGACTTAGTTCAAAACTGGCGATGGGAATATGTCCTCCATCTGAGGGCCCCACCCTCAATATCTGCTGTCTGAGGTGGCTGCCTTACTCTGCCTAATGGTAGAAAACTCACTGTAGAAAACTCACATTGGTTCTTTCTATTTACCCTCCTGTATCATCAAAGCTGGTGAGGCCGCTTAAGCCTTCATTCAAGAAAGGCATATTTCATAAGAAAAAGCCCCAGCTTGCATACAAACTTGTCTGTACAGACTTTTAAAGGGCTGGAGTAAGGGTGGAGGAGAGACAGTCGAATACAACGTCCTTTTAATTTCCCTCATATTACAGTAATTGCATTAAGAAAACTGTAATTTCATTAAATGGCATAATTACCATTAATACTTGGCAAACTGTCAATAGAAGGGGTAATTATTCCGGCGAAAAAATTATAAGCAGAATGTGCAACGATGCATAATTCCTCACAACAGCAATTCAACGCTTAAAATTTACCTTTAAAATGTTTTTAAAATATGTATTACCCCGTGGTAGCAATTAGCTCCATGTGGCAGGCGTAACTTTCAGGACCAAAAATCTGCAGAGGGAGCTTTTCAGCAGAGATTTAGAAGGCAATTCAAAGCAACTTCCCAAACACTATTAAAAGGAGGAATCTTGGAATATGATTCACTTTTGCATTCATTAGGAGAAGCGCACACAAAAACGTGTATGAATTTTCATGCACTTTTGGGGGGTTTTAAAGAAAAGTTTGCAAACTCATACAGGAATGCAACAGACTGAACTTTTTTCATTGGATCAAATTGTTATTACGTGTGTGATCTTTGCTGTCTATTTAGTTGTTTCTTCAGCTGCCTTGGGTATAGTAATACAGAAAGGCAGCATACAAATTGAAAGTGAAATGAAAATGAGCTCATGATTGGGGGAAATGAGAAATTGAGAGAAACTGAAAATTTACAGGTTCAGCCATCCCTAGATCCTAGTCATGTACCTGCCCACCACCATATTAGCCAGCTGTTTCCATCAGAAGACAGAAAGCATCCTTATAAAAACAACTATACATTAATATATGCTCTATTAAAACACAGAGATCATGAAAACATATATGGAATTGTTTTTAATTGTTTTGTCATTGAGGCTCTTAACTGCGAGATTGCTTCAATATATTTTGTGGGGTGAGACTCCTAAATGAAATCATATAAATTAAATATATGAATTTGTGTGCTTGTGTGTGTGCTTGTGTGTGTGTGGATGAGAGTGGAGGATGTGGATTTGAAGTCACAATTGAAAAAAACAACAGTGGGATTTTGGCTGCTGGGACTTGCTGATGAGACTCTTTCCTATTTTTATTTTCGACCAATATAAGCTAAAGAGTGAGAGAACGACCAAAGATGATGAGAATCAGGGCAGAATTATTTCCTGCATAGTTCTGGCAAGTGGCACGCCCAAGAGCTGCTAGGGTGTAACCAAATCGTTAATTTAAAGAAAACGAGGCTTTGCAGAAACTCAGAGATGGAACGGAAAAGGTCTATCAAGATATCCTGACAAATCAGCCCAGAATCATATCCACCCACTAAGGGCAGGTCACGATTTAGAACCAGAACACAAACTTCTGCAAAATGAGCAAGTGACTCTGAATCAAGACTGAGAATTTATTTCAATAACACACCAAGATAATTTTATCAATGGTCAACCATATACAGTTAAGTAATATGAATAATAATTAAAAACAAAACAAAACAGGACAGTGCTGAATGTTCTCTTATTCTACTGCAGGGGTGAGGAACCCCAGTCAGCACAGAGGGTGAGAAGTCTTCTTCTCCATGGCTAAAAAGTACCCCTTTCAGGCTGACTGGGGGGCTCCAGGACACTGCAGAAAGGGGGCTTGCTGCAGAAATAGTAATGGGTCTGTGACTGTCAGGGACTGGACTGAGAAGGAATGGTGAAGACCACCCACCCCTTCCTGAAGCTTCCCAAGAACAGGAGGACAATGTTGATTTAGAATAGTGGTTTGCAGAAGGTCATAGTTCAGAGGCTGCAGAGGGGAAGAGCTAGGAAATACTGGGAGAGTAGCAGGAAGAAAAAGCACTAGGGGAGAGACAGCTGACAGACTCAGTGTCTTTGGAAAGCATTCATGGACCTCCCCCCCCCCCCCCGGACCTGGCATGCATTGAGAGTAGTAGAACAGAAAGTTCAGATGCAGAAAGCACATGTCAGCCAGCGCAGGGATGAAGTAGAATAGGAGAGACAGAGGGGTAGGACTTTACTTGGAGCTACGCCATTATCTGAGAGTCCGTCTCTCTCTGTGAATTTTGAATAAAATAACATGGTAAGAACTTCTTGTTTTCCCATTGCTGGCTGCCAGCGGTGAGGAAGGGGGAGCCTGACAGTGACCCCACTCCCCCCGCGCAACCGCAAACTGCTAAACCCCTGACTGGGACACTACCCAGGCCGTGCTCCCCAGGCTCACAAACCGTCTCTGACCCAGCTCTTAGACTTCCTTCTGTCATTTTACCTGGCTGGAATGTATCCAAGTGTGGTAACACCTCTTGTTTGCCTGGGTGAGGGAAGGATAGAGATGACTGTGGCTGGTCATACTCTCTTTTCCCACACCGAGCCCTGGTATGTGGTCCCCATGAGGAAATGCGTCCCTTGGAATGGAAAGGGCTTCCCACTGCTGCCTTAGTACTTTATACTATACAAAGGCATATATATCAAATCTGTTGCTTGTATTAAAGGTAAAGGTACCCCTGCCCATACGGGCCAGTCGTGTCCGACTCTAGGGTTGTGCGCTCATCTCACTTAAGAGGCCAGGAGCCAGCGCTGTCTGAAGACACTTCCGGGTCACGTGGCCAGCATGACGAAGCTGCTCTGGCGAGCCAGCACCAGCGCAGCACACTGAAACGCCGTTTACCTTCCTGCTATAAAGCGGTACCTATTTATCTACTTGCACTTAGGGGTGCTTTCGAACTGCTAGGTGGGCAGGAGCTGGGACCAAAAGACGGGAGCTCACCCCGCCGCGGGGATTCGAACTGCCGACCATACGATCGGCAAGTCCTAGGCACTGAGGTTTTACCCACACCGCCACCCGCGTCCTTGTAGGTGGCTTGTATTAGGCAACGTCCATCACTGAAACATACCCTCTTCCTCAGAAGGTTACCCACAAGGGAATGTGACCTTCAGGCTGAAAAGGGTCCCATCACCGCTTCTATAACATGGTATTGGTGTCACAGCACAGTGCAGCTAATCAGATTTGGTGACATGACGATCTTATTAAGAAGACTAGCTCTCATTGACTTGGTCAATGGCTGCTGCAGGTAGGGGCTCATAGGCAAAGCTATCACAATAGGGCCTAGTATAGGCAAGATATTTCTTTATGACATGTGACTATGTGCAAAGATTTCAGTGTGTTTGTGTGTGTATATTATGTAAGGCCACACACCAGATTCTGTATCAAAATGCAATTTTGTTGCTTGCATACAAATAAATAAGCAGATTTACCTGTTCCTGGTTGTTCTGCACAACTTGGGAAAGGCCAGCTGCTATATGGATGTCGGTAGACCCATCCCCAAATATTGACATTGCCAAGAAAGGGGACAGATTTGCACATAATTTGCACATGCTAGTTTATATGAACATATATCCCAATGTAGGGAAAATGGTTTTTATCCAACTGAGTTCGACTCACAGTAGACCAATTAAAATTAATGAGTATATCTAATTTAGGCCCCTTAATTTCAATAGGTTTACTCTGAGCAAAAGGTCATTGGATGCAACCCAATTTCTATAATTTGAACAGAGATTTTGCCACAGTGGGAAAGAATGTGACCAGGGGACCTGTTTGCTCCCTCAGTCTGCTTTCCAAATGCTGTTAACTGAGGGTGGGGGACAAATTCAAAGCCCAAGCTTTGAATCCTCCCTATGGTTCTTTTTCTCCAAATTAGACTTAGACCTCCAAATAGAGGTGCAATTCAACTCCACATGGCTCTCTGAAATATAAATAACCCATTCCTCCAGACACATGCACAGCCCATCATAACAAGGAGCATTTCACAGTCATCTACTGAGAAAAGTCATTTATGAGAACACATTTAATTCTGTGAGGAAGGCTTAGCCACTTACCACAAATGCTATCACACTCCTGACGGGAGATTCCCACAGAAAGCAGCTTTGGAGAAACTGTATCATGTTCCATATTGCCATAGTGATTCTTTTCACACGGTCAACGTTTCTCGACAAGATCTGGTGAGCATGAGGTGGGAGGGAAAAGAAGATTCAAAACAAGGAGGACTTTAAAAACAAAACAAAAAGGAACAGGGGCATGATAAAAAAAAATTAAATAAATAAATAAATAAAGCAAGCTCTTGCGTATCTATCTAACCTTTCTGCATGTGGAAATGCCCTCTCTAGTTAAGTCTGTGTGCTTGGAATGTGTCAACAAATCTCTTTACTCCTCCCTGACTATTCCACCAACGCTAAAGGACAAAATGAAAGGAGACAACTATTGAAGGGAGGCAGGTAGCCACAGCAGGACGATCACTGGCTGGGAGGTAGGTACCAACGTTAGCCTCCCCAGCCCTTTGCCACTGCACCATTAGAACAGCAGTCTGATGTAGAGGCAAGTTTTGGCTACCCAGAGGCAGAGCTACCTGCTCCAGAACCCAGAGCGGCATGGGGGTGGACGCACAGTGTCCAGGGGACATGGCAAGCATGGGGGGGCACCAATGTCGCCCCCCCTCAGGGATGGCACCCAGAGCGGGCCGCAACCCCTGCAACCCCCTTCCTCCACCAGTGTGGCCACCTAGCCTGACTTGTGAAGAGTAAAAACTTTGCTACAGCTGTAGCTGATTTCAGGGGCAGGGGGCATGGTATTTATTTGGAAGCGATTGTGGATGGTGAGTTGACACCAAATGAGCTGTTCGAGAGAGGAGGTCACCCTTTTGGGTCTCTCCTTTGGCATGCGATGAGGCTGAGGGAACTCCCCGTGGGCAACTGGCTGTGGACTTGCTCCTAGGTCAGAGACTGGAGCATGTAATTCATGTAAGTGAGTTAACCCAATTTGCAAGTGAGAGGTGGATTGCTGGGGAGCCACATCTGTAGTAAGAGCCTGAATGAAGATTCAGTACAACTGGTGGGTATTTGATGATTTTGCTATTTTATATTGTTTTGATTGTTTTAGTGCATTTATTGCAGCTCTCTTTTGTATCAATAGCCTGTGCAACTGTCTGGGAGCCCTTAGACAAAAAAGCAGTCTATGTACAGTGGTACCTCGGGCTACAGACGCTTCAGGTTACAAACACTACAGGTTACAGACTCCACTAACCCAGAAGTAGTACCTCGGGTTAAGAACTTTACCCCAGGATGAGAACAGAAATCGTCCGGCAGCAGCATGGTGGCAGCAGGAGGCCCCATTAGCTAAAATGGTACCTCAGGTTAAGAACAGTTTCAGGTTAAGAATGGACCTCCGGAACGAATTAAGTTCATAACCAGAGGTACCACTGTATATCTGAAACAAACTAAAGAGTTCCAATTTGGAACTCTCCTTATGTTTAAAACAAAGCCTTCATGTTCTGCGGCCACAAACTATTGTTCCTTATGTACAAAATTGAGTTAAAACCACAACAAAAAAGACAAAGGCAATCCCAGCTGAGAGACAAACATACCTTCTTTGAAAACTTGCGGTTGTCTTCCAAAAACCGCCTTTCGCGTGGAAAAAAGGTTCTGATACTGGCTTTTACCTTTGAAAGAATATAAATAATTGCATGACTTTGGTGTTTATGTTCAGATGCTCCAACTTGGTTTGGTACTTCAGCAACCAACTCTTTTAACCCATCCAGACTTTTGAAGATTACTAGATCTCCTAGCACCAAACTCCCCTAACCATTTTAGCCAGACAACAAGCCTGCGAGGTAGGCCAGGCTCATTGGCAGAGTATCTGCTCTGTAAGGCAGCTCCCTATGTTCCTAGGAAAAGGGTGATTCTCTGAAGCCATTCGACTTACAGGATTAAATAGAACATCCAGCTCCAAGTAGATGACACCTTTTGAGGGAAGTTCCAGGTCTTTGTTCTTCAGTGTGTAGCAACTTTGCTCACCATTTCTAATCTGCAAATTGAAAGAAATAAAAAAAACGAGAAAAAGATAAGAATCTCAATATCACCGAGTGCGCTTCAGTTTTCCACAGCAATGCTATAGGGTGCACGCTGGAGAGACAGTGCTTTTGTTTTATATGCAAGCGGAGCATGAGCAGAGGCAAAGAGATTCCCATAGAGCATCCTGCATGAGCATCCTTCATCCTAAGGTGCTTTGCCTTCATCCAACTCATAAGCCTCTGAGTGCTGCTCATCACCACAGTGGGGTGAATGCTGGCTGAGAGAAGAGGGAAAGTCCAATTCCTATTTAATATGCAGATTAAATGCCAGCTTTGGGTCTTCTGCACCTCATTCTGCTACAGGCATCAGTTCAACGGCTAAACTGTACTCTGCTTGAATTTCTCTTAAACTGGAGAGATCATGCCCTAAAAGAGCGTAATTGGCTAAGAAAACAAAAGCAGAGATTTAAAATATCAGGGTCCAGCTTCACATTAGGGGTATTATTATTTACTGAAGCAAGTCTAAAACATAACACAGAGCCAACAAGCAAAACACACTCCAGAACCCCACCAGCCAGTAGGGAATCATTCGCTCCAGTTATTTACAATTTTAAATAGTTATTTTTCCTTCCAAATAGCAATAGGTTGTTTGGCCAGACAACTGATGAAGCAAAGTTACTACCAAAAAACCCATAAATTCAATGATGAATTTAGAAAAGCCACCATCTCTCAGTCTCCAACCACCTTACCTTCTCCCTCTCTGCAATACTGAAACCATCCTTGCAAGATTGCTGTAGATACGAAATGTGAAGCATGTGGAATATTTAAAATGCCGAAGACCACTGTACATACCTTCCAACTGTTTCTGATACAAAACTGGAACGTGTGTCTTCCGGGACACACTCCCAGGCTTGCGCACATTGCTCTGGCCCCCCAAAAGCACTTTTGGGGAGCCAGATATTGTGTGGCACCCCAAAACATGAGGTTCTGGGTGCTGCGCAAGATCGCGGCCCCTTTTTTGGGATGAGAGCAAGGTGCAAGAGAGCATGTGAGATTGCAATGGACAAAATGGCTGCCAAGATCTCACACGAAGAAACAGGATGTCTTGTTTTCTCCCCACAGCACTTGGAAAGTATACACTGTGTTGAGACTTCCAAGCTCCATTGAATGCCACGGCCTATGGTCCCAGAAGATATCAAATATCAGCCAACTATATGCCAGATTTCTCAAGGGAGGGTCACCTGGTGCCTCCGTTACATATCTTTAGTTGCCAGGAAAGAAACAGTGAGACTTGTTAGGAGGCTCCTATTCCCTCACAGAGCTCCAATTCCCAAAGTTCCCCGTGAAGAGAGATAGATAGTTCAGCTACTCTGGGAATTGTAGCTCTGTGAGGGGTGTAGGTTGGCCTTTTCCCCTCACCACAACCTCTCAGGTGGGCGCCATTGCCATTCTAAAAGAACGGAAGATGTATTCAATGGTGAGAAGGGTATCATAGCCCTTTAAATGTATGGTGTGAATGTGGCCAAAGAAACTAGACGAAATAGTTTGGAATTTTCTCACATTGCAGACACAGAGAGAGAGACTTCTCCTCCCCTCCCGCTGCCTCCTCTTGCTTGCCTTGTTATGCAAATCCTGAGGGACACTTGACAAATGTCTATAAAATCAAGGAGGGGGGGTGGAATCAGAATCTAACATCTTCTCACTGTCATCTCACACAGCCGGCTGCCTCTCGCATAGACCATTTGGCAGGCGCCTGCTCTCCAGGAGACCAGCTGCTCACACCGCTCCTGTCCAGTAACATCAGGGATACGAGGACTCAGGGAGAAATTAACAGAGTCATCAAAAATTGAATAAAAGATGTTAAGGAGTTGTTCCTTCCCTGTAAACATCAAACGGCCCGTCACATGATGCAGGCCGTTCAAAAAAAAAAAAAGTCTGAGCAAGCATTGAGCAGCTATAGCCTTTACAGAAGGGGCTTAATGCAGTCCTGAAGTCAAGGACATTGTGAAAGAGGGGGCGCTGGTGCTGTGTTCAAGGTCGAAAGAGAAATATGAAGCTTAGAAGTGATAATGTAAAAAATTAAGGCTTGCATCCAACCAAGGTACTATACATGTTGTTGAGTGAACCCCAATCTCCATGCAGCAAGAGACTTCAATGGGTGCCTGTGCTTACCCAGGGTTCAGTTTTCCTGGAATGAAGGTCAACAGAGACTGTATCTATAGGACATATGGTTTTATTTACATATATGCAATCCAAGCATAGGATGGGGGGGCACCCTCAGCATTTACACCCCGGCAGATTTTGCTTTCCCACTGGGGTGAAGCCTTAAGTCACAGTTTTGGGTCCAGCACAGAGCATCAGCCAAAACTCTCTCACACAGACCCCCCCCCCCCTTAGTGTATTGTTCTCCATTCTAGGATGATGCGGCCTCCAGCCAGGTAAGGTAGGGGAAAGTCCATCCGTTTGTCTCTATGGCAACAGGACAACCTCTTCAGATATGCAAGTGATAGTACTTAACTGGCCAGCTAAGACCATTATCTTTCAAAGCAACTGACCAGTTCAGCATGTTTCCACCTATAGATTCTAACCTCATATATAGAGGATCACAGGTTTCAAAGGGACTCATGGGTATCATCCAGATGGACCCTCTCAAACCTATAACGTTATAAAGCAGTATCATAACACTTTAAACAGTCGTGGTTTCCACCCAAAGAATCTTGGAAACTGTAGTTTGATGAGAGTGCAGAATATTGTTAAGAGACTCCTATTCCCCCAATAGAGCTACAATTCCCAGAGTTCCCTGGGAAGATGGATTTACTGTTAAAGCACTCTGGTAATGCCAAATGCCCACCCCACCCCATAAATACCCCTTGGCATCCCACCATAAGCACCATTAAGGACAGGCAAGGCAAACTGCTAACCCAGCCTTTGCGTGTTCAGACACAGAAACCTCCCCCCTTAAATAAATTCACACTTGACTCAAATTTTTGGTTTGGTTTTTGGCAGAATTTAGGCCACAACTTTATTGATTACAGAAAGTGACTGGTTGCATAGGCTCTGGTTCAACCAGCTCCCTGCCATGCAGGTAGCGCTGACCCAGGGTTCCAGCATAGGTCAGCCAAGGGTGAACACCTGGATAAGCGGAAAGCCAGGAATGGGCTAACTCTGCCACCCAAATGTCCCCCTGGACTCAGGCATGGGCACAACCCCCTCTCAGGGGTTAACCAAACCATCAAGTCCCTGGATTCCTTTAATGGAATACCCTTCACATAGGGATGGCGAGAGCATTCTCCCATCCCTATCACCTGAACCACAGCCTATCGACAACCTTACAAGTTGTGACGATTTGCTACGCAGCAGGCAAAACCCAAATGGCAACAGCCAATCAGCCAAGTGGGGGAAATTCCTGCCGTGCCCCTGTCTCAATGATAGACATCACACAACAGCATAGCAAGGTCAAGCACAAGCCCTAAAATTAGGGAGAGGTGGGCGGGTGTTCCAATGCACGAGCTAAAAAAGGAAGCTCTGGGTCACATTCATGGGCATAAATAGGTCCCTCGAACCGTTTGGACTGCATCCCATTGGCCAGATTGCACCCAGCTTCGAGGGACCTACCAATCGGGTGTTGTGGCTGACCAATCGTACCTACCCACAACACAGGGTGTTGGTTTTCCAGGTCTCACCACAATACGTCCCTCTTTAAGGGAGGGCCCGATTTGTGGAACTGAATGCACATCTGTCGTGCAAAATGCCACGAAAGGGAAGAAGGTGCCTTCAGAGGTATAGCGTGGGCGGGGTGAGGGAGGGGTCATCGCCCCAGGCACGGTTTCTTCAAGAGCGCATTTTGCTCCTCACACTACCCCCACCAACCCCACACTGCTTTGTGAGTCGGATTGCACACCCCAGCTTCGCAAAGCAGCATGGGGCTGGCAGGGCATCAGGAGGACACAACAGGCACGCACCCTTCCAATCAGTCCAATCCAGACTGATTGGAAAATGCATGCCTGCCCTGCTGTGTTCTCCTCATATTGCCCTCCATACCCTGCTTTCCCCCCCCCAGCACAGCTGTGCACACCTGCCCTGGGCACCATGAGGACATGTTCCACCACTGGGTGCCCTAACAATGAAAGGGAAGAACACTCATGACTTCTCTTTAAATATTATGTCGATTTTCACTCATAAATTGGCAAAGCCACTTCCGAGCTAGAGAGGAGGTGGGGTTGCGGGCTGCATGCCCCTCTCCACGCTCGCAGGGGCTGGCTTCAGCCTCCGCGATACTAGGGAATCCTCGGACGCGTCATCCCCAGGCCAGCCAATCGGCTGGCCTGAGGGGCGTGGCCTCGCGTATTTAGGTCTGGCGCAGCCGAGGGTCTCCCTCTTTCCTGTGCTGCAGCTAGCCAGGTTTCCCTCCCCTCCCTCCCGTTAGGATAGGCTCTATGACGATGCTATGGACTTCGGTTGGTCGCCGTCAAAGGGCCTGGTAGGAATTTTCCCATTTGGCAGATTGGCACCAGCCACTTGGTTTTCGCCTACCTCATAGCAATCCGTCACAACTCCCCGGTATTGGCGGTTAGGCATTGGTAGGGGTACAGTTCCTTTGTTATGCAGATGAAGGGGGGAAGGAAGCGCCATCACCTTCCCCCAAAACAAAGGGTAGTCCGGTAAAGGATTCCGGGGGGCGTGGCCTTGTCCTAAGCCTATGGAGGTGTGGGCCCACGGCACGCCCCCGAGCAGTAACTCCGGGGGGAGCTCCTAGTTGACATGCCTCAGCAGGACTCCCCCTACTAGTGGTTAACCCTCACCGGTCTTCGGCCAGCGGGCTGAAGCCGGTTAATTGTTAGGACCAATGCCTAAGCCAATACCACTCAATTCCTGTAATCAATAAAGTTGTGGCCTAATTTGACCCATTAACTCGAATTCTTGTGTCTCGTGTCTTTATTTCTGAGGGGGGAGGTGGGAACTCGCCACGCAACAACAGGCACCTAAGAGAGTTCTGAAACCACCTGGAGAAAAATGTGTAGCAACTCATTTGGTACTAACTCACCTGGAGTACAAAAAAATAAAGGGAAGAAAGAAGAGATAGCATAATATTATATTCCGAAGGGAAATCAAGCTGATGAGCCAATGTTATCTCCGTTCTCTTTCTCTCAATTAATCACAGAGTTTGACTGAAAGGCTACCCCACTTGCAACATAAAGGACCATCATAAATACGGACTGAAGCTTACGAATCACAAAGCACTTTGTTCTTTTCAGCACAGTTCCTACACGCAACAGGCTAGGTAGCCATATCCCACTGAAGGCAGGAGCGATAACGCAGAGCCAAAGAGAAAAACTTACAGACAGTAAAGGGATCGCAACTTTGCCCAGGAAATCTGGAGGCTTATCTCCATCTTCATCAAACACCGTCACTTCTAGAACATCGTGGATGTCTTTAACGGGGCTGTTGAGATTCATAGATACAAAGGAATGACAAAAGTCAAGATCTAAACGAACATAATGTATGTCTGTGTAAGAATTTAAAAGTTCACAAAAAAGAAGACTATGGCAAGAGGCCAATAGGACATACAATAATAACCAAAATACCTTATGTGCTTTACAACATTGCAATGCAAATACAGTGTGTTATGTCACATAAATAATTTCTAAAACTTAAGAGGTGTATCTTTTCAGGAACCACTCTATTCCTGTAATGGTAATTTGCCTTAATTTGTTTGATATTCTGAGTTTTAAATTACTGTAGCACACCCCGAGCCTTGCTGGTTAAAGGTGGATAATAGATGAAGGAGGGTTGCAAAAGACGTATTTTGAAAAAATGCATTTCGACTTAAACATTTTGACATCAGTGGCATCTAAGCTAAATAGCATCATTCTTTGCATGGCCTCAGATAATTAATTCTAATAATGTATTGTGCTGCTGTAGATTCTAGAAAAAAAATTATGCAGAACTCCTCTGCAATACAGAAATAGGCAAGCTTCAATGACTCTTGAATCAATGCTGATCTTAAATTGTCTTGATAAGTTCTGTGAACTGGTTTTAACCCTGCTCTATGGAATCTTTCAATGAAGGCTAGCAAATAACTACCTTAAAATAAAGTTTCAGATGCAAATCCACTTACAATGTGAAGACCTGGTTCCATTCTGGATTAAGGTTTTTGTAAACAGTGTAACTCTGAAGTCTGCCATTCCCCAGCTCCAACACACAAAAGGGGTCACTTTTTCCTGGGAAGGAAAGCCAGATATATAATTTGTTAGTGCATTATTTGACCACTGAAAAAAAACTTGCCAGTTATCTTGGTAAACTGCTTGACGACACTTTTCCTCATTTCAGAGCTTCCAATATAGCCTTTTCAGTAATGCATTTTTTTGCTTGAGTTGCAGGAATCGCATATTAGAAAACCTTTCAACTATTGAAAAGTTCTACTCAGCTAGCAGAGGGCTATGTGAGGGCAACTGGAAAATGACTCTGCTGCAGGGAAATAAGTTATTGCAAAACAAGAAAACAGCGCTGCGCAAATGGTATCCTTTCCTTGCAAAACTCGCTCATTTACCGCCCCAGCACGTTAAAGATGCAGCATTTTCCTTACAACAGTCTGCTCAAGGTTGTGCTGTCGCTGTATGAATTATTTCTGTACTTATTGAAATGTTGTCGTTGCTGAAAAATGTTTTGCAACCTTATAATTTTAAAACAGGCTTTATCATGTTTAAATTGTGTGCGTTTGTTTTTATAAATCGAGTGGGGATCTATGTTAGATGAAAGGCAGCTTAGAAGTTGTGCAAACTAGTAGCAGCAGCTAAAATAAGTCTTGGGAACTCACGCCCAGGTCTAACTTTTAGAGCACTATGGCTGTAGGTTATGAGTGGGGATTCTTTATCAGCCTTAGGGGATGCATACCAGTGGTGGGTGGAGCCAGAGGCAAATGTGGGTGGAGCAACAGGTGCGACTCTACTTTGTATAGTACAGTCATAGCTTGGAAGTTGAACGGAATCCATTCCAAAAGTTTGTTCAACTTCTAAAACATTAGAAAACCAAATCGCAGCTTCTGATTGGCTGCAGGAAGTCCCTGCAGCCAATCAGAAGCTGCAGAAGCCCCATCGGACGTTCAGCTTCCAAAAGAACGTTCAAAAACCAGAACACTCACTTCCGGGTTTGTGGCATTTGGGAGCCAAAATGTCTGAGTTCCAGGGCGTTCAGGATCCAAGGTATGACTGCAGATTGCATTGTACTGTGCCCTGGACATACGATGAAAAAATGAGAATCTCTTCTGCAGAGAAAGTGGAGGACAAATTTCAGCACAACAATATGTTTGCTAGCTTTCATTCTGTGTTAATGTGTATATGAATCTTACTACACATACTATTGCCAGGCTTTCCCTGACCCATAACACTGGGCCCTGGTTTACTGTGTGTGTGGGCCCCCTAAATCAGTTGTATTTGTTTTTATGTTTTCATACTGTTCTATTGATTGAAACCCATATTTGTTGTTTAGATGACTTGTTAGCATCCGCCTGTCTCGGGAGACCATAGTGGAGTGTGCCTTTGCAGGTGAAGTCAACCTGATGGAAGGTTGCAGTGCCTGCTGTGGCTGTAGAGGCCGATACGGGAAAGACATGTTTTGCTGCAGCTGAGGCAGGTGAAGGTGTCCAGTTGTGTTGATGCAAGCACACCATCGCATTTCTTCTCTTGTTTTTACATTGTACACCGTTTGCAATGCTTAATAATAATAATAATAATAATAATTTTTTATTTATACCCCGCCCTCCCCGGCTAGAGCCGGGCTCAGGGCAGCTAACGCCAGTAAAATTACAATAAAAACATAATAGGGAAAGAAAAAGAAACAATTTTAAATACGGGTTAAAATACAATTTAAAATGCAGCCTCATTTTAATAGTACCACATAGATCAAAACCATAAGGGGAGAGAAACATAAGGGTCAGATTGAGTCTAAACCAAAGGCCAGGAGGAACAGCTCTGTCTTGCAGGCCCTGCGGAAAGATGTCAAGTCCCGCAGAGCCCTAGTCTCTTGTGACACAGTGTTCCACCAAGTTGGGGCCAGTACTGAAAAGGCCCTGGTCCTAGTTGAGACTAATCTAACCACCTTGCGACTTGGGACCTCCAAAGAATTGTCATTTGTGGACCTTAAGGTCCTCCGCGGGGCATACCAGGAGAGGCAGTCCCATAGGTACGTGGGTCCTAGGCCGCATAGGGCTTTAAAGGTCAAAACCAGCACTTTAAACCTGACCCTGTACTCCACCGGGAGCCAGTGCAGTTGGTAAAGCACTGGATGAATGTGATCCCATGGCAAGGACCCTGTAAGGAGCCTCGCCGCAGCATTCGGCACCCGCTGGAGTTTCTGGATCAGCTTCAAGGGCAGCCCCGTGTACAGCGAGTTACAATAATCAAATTAGAGATTTGAAAAATGTTAAGCAGTTTAGAAAAGTTTGAAGTACAGCATGATCACATCTTACAAGGGGGTTCGGTTCCAAGAGTTCTGCATATGCATGAAAATCACATGTACCCAAACCTTGGTGCACCCAATGGCTAGCAGGTGAGGGGAAGAGAGAGAGAATCCTTAGTAGTTCCACAGCCAATGCACCAAGCAAACTTTGAGAGCCAGTGTGGTGTAGTGGTTAAGAGCAGTATACTCGTAATCTGGTGAACCGGGTTCGCTTCCCCACTCCTCCACATGCAGCTGCTGGGTGACTTTGGGCTAGTCACACTTCTCCGAAGTCTCTCAGACTCACTCACCTCACAGAGTGTTTGTTGAGGGGGAGGAAGGGAAAGGAGATTGTTAGCCGCGTTGAGACTCCTTAGGGTAGTAATAAAGCGGGATATCAAATCCAAACTCCCTGGGGCCCTTGGTGCCAGAACTCCTACAAAATTCCCCATGAGGGAGCCAGGCACCCACAAATTTTGGTGCCAGTGCCATGCATAATACATGGCATCGACAGCCCCAGGTACCCACAGTCGTGGGGCCAAGTTGGCACTCCTGCATGCCAGGTAACCCCCAAAGGAACCCAGAGCAAAAAGAGATTTTTGGATTTAACTTGCATGATTTCAGCCAGCCTGCCTTCAACCATGTATCTTTGAAATCACACAAGTTAAACACATGTAAGATGTGATCATGCTGTATAAATAAATATGAAAGACTCATACACTTTTAAAAAATGCCACTATCATATATGTATTCTCTTTGGTATTTTCTATTTTTCATAAGATAAAAAAGGGGTCAATGCTGGGAACTTCTACTATAACATGTTGGGGGAAATAATCTAAAGTCTAGATCAGCAATATTTCATACCAGAAAAATCAGCAGCCAACAGATCAGCAGCTTTTAATACTTTTACTTGCAAAAATCCAATATCCTTTATGTTATGGAAAGAGTTCCTTATGCACTGCAACGAAAACATTGTCAGAAGAAGTTAAAATATTTTTAAACATTTATTTTATTTACACATTTGTATTATGCCTTTCTTAAAGAACAAATTCTTTGCAAGGCCAAATAGTGATTTAGACAACAGCTCTGTAAGTAAACTATAAGAAATCATTTAATTATGATCTGCTCAAGGCTCTTCCTTGCCCTCCCAAGTCCCCTGAACAATAAACTCATGACTAATTTATTTTATGGTGATGACAACATTGCAGTTGAATATCTATAGCTGTTTTAAAATTGCATTCCTTCTATTTGCATAAAAATAAATGCCTGGAAAGCACAATAGCACGGAACATTTTTAAAAAGAAAGCTGTCATTTATAACTTCTCCTTGGATTGGAAAGGAAATTTCTGGATTGTTTTGTACCCTATTTTTCATACATTGTTCACAGAACTCTAAAAGTTTCTGGCATTTTCCCCACCACCACATACAAGTGCACAGAAAAATGCACGGCTGTCCCATGCTTGCTTGAAATGTTGAAGAATGGAATCTAAATGAATCTATAAATATGCTGTGTCCCAGGATGGCACAGGGAGTCAATCCGATTTCAAGAACCAGCTGTGTTCACTCTTACAATCCAGGGTATTTTCCTGGATTGCAGCAATGCAGGGGATGGTTGGGAGTATTTCATATTTGAATGTTTCCCCTAGTTGGATGTTATGTACTGAAGTTCTCACCCTGGGCCAGCAGGGGGATACCGTAGATAGTTATGCAAATAAGGGATCGAAAGTGACGTTCACTGATTGGATAGTTTTAGAAAATTGTTACAATTACGTTGTACTGGAGCTCTATATAAGCAGGCTGACTGAACCCTTCAGTTCAGTTCTGTTCTGGCCTGTGAATAAACAAGAGCTGTTTGAAGAATCGCCGTGTCGTCTGATATGTTCACCCACAACTTAACATTGGAAGAAAAAAAAGGAAAGGAAAACTCCCTGCATATAGAAAGCAAGCATGTCAACGAGAAGGCTATGCTTTCTACATATCTGCCCCTCTTTTCCCCACAAGGAGGATGTATTTAAAACCAGTGACCTACCCTACTTAAGTGGCACAGGCTGCTCCTGTTCAGTGCTCTAGTGTGACGATGAGCAACATGTGGCACTTCAGATATTGTCGGACTGCAACTCCCATCATTATCCCATACCATTGGCCCTGCTGGCTTGGGCTGATGGGAACTGGAGTCGAATAACATTTGGATGGGAAAGTTTCCCCATTCTCATTCTGTAATTAACTAAACTTGATCTGATAGCCAATTGTCACATCGGAAGTGCAAAACAGACCTGAAACAAATTTGGGGAAGATGGAGAAAGATCTGTCTCTCTCTCTCCTGCTCTGTAATAGTAAAGGAAATTACTGTTTTGAGAACTATCAAATGCAAACCACCCATATGGCTTGGGGCTAACTGTACAGACAATTGATTAAATCACACCAGCCATAATATTTAGTGTGAGATACATTTCATTCCCCCATTAACAGACATGTGATTAGGATCTGGGCTTTGACGTCATTTTCTGGTACAATTCCCTTCTACACACACACACTTGATTTTTCCTTAAGGAGAAATGGAGGCCTTCGAACTCACATAGCGCTGGAAAAGTTGTTTCCTCTCACTGGGGTCTCCCAGAGGGCAAACGCACAAATCAGAGATAGAGACTCCTGAGCAGGGAATGACAGAGATCACCATCAACAGGGACCCAGCCTGTTTCTCCAAGGGCAATTCCAAATGGTTGGCTTGTTTTCCAGGGAGTGCACTAACATCAACTTTACACCTAAAAACAATAGAATCAAAAGGGGTTGGAATTAATGTGCAGCAGCCGTTTCAGAAAACATGCAGACTGTCTTACTAGTGCTGTGCTGAAATCCGTCCTCCAATTTCACACACACAAGTTTCCTTCATCTGCAGAAGAGTTTACGTACCAGTAAACATTTCTCCAGCCTCCCCAGTGGCCCATGCTTCCTGATCTGGGAAGCACTATGGGAGGAGTTATTTCACAATAGCACCACCCTAAGCTGTACATCTGAAGCACAAGCACCCAGGGAGACTGCAGGATGAAAATCATTGGTGAGACGACTTTGCAGAATGAAAGAACAGACACTCTCAAACACCCCCCTGGCCACTGCATTCAATGTTAGGGTGATTGATCTAAACATAATCTTGGGAGGGCTGAATGGATACTCTGCTGGAAAGTTAATTTCAATTCTGAACGCACCCCATCAAAGGAAGATTGTCAGGAGCAATAAGACCTTGACAAGTCAGTAGGTTAGATTCATTCATTTGGCTATTCTTCAATCCTTATTGGCAGATATATTCAAGCTCCTTCATCAGCCTTCAGCTGGCTGCCATCTTGGATCTGCCCCACAATGCATGGGCCAGGCACCTTGGCAACCACAAAAGGAAGGCGAATTGGGGAGGGAAACCCTGCACTCCACATGTGAGAATTTCACCAACATTTTCTCTCCCCTTTGATAATTCCTGAATGCTATTTCTTTCTTGTCAATTTCTGCAAGAATAGTCGGGGAAATCACAGGATAAAACATCAGCACAGTACTATAGATTACTATACACCGCACCCATTATACAGTGGTACCTCAGATTAAGTACTTAATTCATTCTGGAGCGCCGTTCTTAACCTGAAACTGTTCTTAACTTGAAGCACCCTTTAGCTAATGGGGCCTCCTGTTGCCGCCGTGCCGCCGGAACACAATTCCTGTTCTCATCCTGAAGCAAAGTTCTTAACCCGAGGTACTATTTCTGGGTTAGCGGAGTCTGTAACCTGAAGCGTATGTAACCCAAGGTACCACTGTACACTTCTTGCAATGTGCACAGTTGTCTTTAAAGTGAGTTAGATCAAAAAAGCTCAGATAGTTGGGGGTTCCAGAGAAGGGTCTCCAACACCTTCTTCATTACACACACAAACAATTTTTAAAGATTTATGTTAGGGTAATATTCCAGTCAACATATGCATGTCCCCAAAGACCTGTTGGAATTATGTATATTAAGCAGAAAATATGCCCAGTTCCCTCTTTATGGGCAGATGATGTGCACATTCCTTGTGAGGCCGGATAATATCAACCACTCAACTTACATTACCCCTAATGTATATGTGTCTTACACTTTTTTGAAAAAAGTGGAGGGCAACAAAAACATTTAAGTATTTTTCAAGAATTGAGAAGGGAGGGACTTGCATCCTTGTAGCTGTGAAAAATCTTGGAGTGAAAGCATTAAAATACATTTTACTCGGAAATACATCGGGCAAACTTTTCAAGAAGCTCTGTAGATGAAAGTTATTATGGAAGACGTTAAGCAAATATTTGCATCTTCCAACTGAAAGGGACTCAAAGAGGAAGAGTTTTGCTGCCATGGGTTGTAGTGGGATTGAGTTTCCAAACACAGGCAGAGACGGGAAGATTTTGGACAGCCTTTCGGTGCTTAAGGCCTGTCGACAGGTTTTCATTTAAACAAAAACTTGTTTAGGTGTTTTCTTAATGGCCATTTAAAAAAAATCCTCAGAGGTTCCCTCAAGTTGGGTTCCTTCTAGGTAAATGGGGCACACATTACTCCAGTTTGATCCCTTTCCAGCTGTAGAACCACAGTGGCTGCCAGCCATCTGCTCTAAATTGCAGAGTCTACTTCTAAATAGCCAGTTTTGGAGAGAAAAGGTGGGCACACAAAACCTCTCCCTCTTTCCCCCCAAAACATTCAAGCTAACATCATTCCAGGTGGAAAAGACGGTGGCGTACAATAGAGGCAAAGCAATCCACTTGCAAGTCATTTGAAGCATTTGCTTTCGGTAAGTGCTTAAACCAAGGGAATGAAGCGACTCTGGCTTATGTCTTTGCAGAAGTGGTTGCCAGTTGCACAAGAAACTGAAAGTTTGCTCTTAAAAGGCTGCACTTGAGCATACTTGGGGAAGGTGCATAGTTCAGTGGTAGAACATCTGCTTAGCATGCAGAAGGACCCCAGCTTCAATCCACAACCTTTTCAGGTAGGACTGGGAGCAAACCCTGTCTGAAACCTTGGAGAGCCCTGGCCAGCTGGAGAAGACTAGGTGGTCTGACTTGGGCTGCTCCCTATGTTTTGTTTCGTCAGCAGAGACATGAAACCAAGTCTTCTTGGGCAACTAAATACTTCTTTCAATCACAAACAACAGGTGTGGAGAACTTGTAGACCTTTGGATGCTGATAGACCCCAACTTCCATCAGGTTGAACCAGTGTACACAATGGCCAGGGCTGATGGACATTAGAATGGATGGTCAGAGATTCCCCACCCCTGGAAAACCCCTGCAGGCTTATCAGTAATGGCTGGCAAACCTCCCAGGATGCCAATTATCTCATCAATACACTTCCTCCCCAATGAATGCTTTTCAAGGTGAGAGTGACACGCCTTCCTCTTTGTTAGAACTGCATATTATGCAGATTGCCTCTTAATTCTGTAAATCATCTTGCCCGTGCTAGAGACAGGCAAATCTGTCAATTTCAGTTCCTCTCCATTTCTCATTTTCCCATCCTAAATGCAGTTCTCCACATTTTCACATCAGTTTGCAATTTTTTAAAAAAGAAGTCCTCGTGAAAAATTCATCTGCATTTTAGTGCAAATTTCTCCTAACGTGCACTTTTTTCTATGAAATTTTGCTCAATATGCACATTTGCAAAGCCGTTTCCTCTAATGTAATGCATTTTTGTACCTTTTAAAAAACTGATATATCTATTTTTATACACAATTTACCCCGGTATCTGCATTTTTGTACACATGACTTTGCTGGAGAACAACATTTGAAAATTCAGATGAATGCAAATAAAATGAAAGATCTGGGTTTCAAAAAGTACAAATTGGGGAGCCTTGTCTTTAAAGGCAAACTGCTTCAGATTTCTCCGGCATCCCAACCCCTGATCTGCATGGCTGACATGCCGCTAGAGGAGGTCTGAGGAGACGTAACATAGGGGACAACAACTCATACAGTAAACAGTTGTAGACATTACAGCAGAGTTACGAGTCCCTCGCCTTGGGGGAGACCATTTTGGAACCATCACTGCTGGGTTCTTTGCATTCCATCTGATGCTCACATGGTGGCGGGGGGAGATGCGAACGGATTGTAGCATTGCACTGAGATAAACTGCTGTGTAAACAATTAGACACACAAGCAATTAAACAGCTGGATTGCCACATTAAAACTCGATATGCGTTCGCATTTCTTAACTGAGTCTTTTCATACCACTGGATCGCATAAAGTTTAATCACTTATTTTTTAAGCGTGCAAATGTGTTTCGCTTGGGATCTGCTGTACCGGTGCAGGTGGGAACTCTGTTGGCAATTCCTTAGCAAAACTGTACAATCAAGTCTGGGCTGTGGTCTGAGTGATCCCAGATGGTTTGAATAGTTAGTGGCTGTACAAAAATCTTTCAGCCTTGGAGAAAAGCAGCATTTAACCCTGCTTTACCTGATGGTTTCAATCAGCAGGAATATATCAGATGCCACCAAACTTGAGATTTCATCTCTCTCTCTCTTGTTTGTTTAAACTTTCACTTAAACTATTTAGTTGTTTATTACTATTACTATTACATTTATACTTATTAATACCCTGCCTTTTTCCCAGACAGAGTCTCAAGGCAGCTTACAGATGAAATAGAAACAGCTAAATCATAGAAAAAACAATCATTTCAAAGTAATTAAACACTGATATTTTTTAAATGAGAGAAAGGGAGGGGGGAAGGTAAGATATTAAAACATACAGATAATTAGAGTTTTTATTTTAACTTGACTTTATGTAAATTTATTTCATACCCTTGTCTTGCTGATGCCTAAAATCTTGTAAATGCTTTTTAAAAAACATTTATGCTCATTTCACTATTGATTTTATTTCATTTATGAGTCCCATAAAATATCTACAAGTAACTGCACAGCAAACACATGGCCTAAAAACACAACTCCATATGTAAAAGCAATTCCGTATATGCAAACAATTACAAATATAAAAACAATTTGAAGTACAGATGCAAACTGGGATAGACACCTCCAGTTAAAAGGTTTGTTGGAAGAGGAAGGTGTTCAGCAGGCACTAAATGGTGTCGTCAGTCTAATATTCAAGGAAAGGGAATTCCAAAGGGCAGGTTCCACACTCCTGAAGCTCTGATTCCTACATTGTATGGAATAGACCTCCTGATAAGTTGGCATCTGCAGAAGGCCTTGCCATCAGAGTGCAGTGATCAGTTGGGTATATAGGGGGTGAGACTATCTTTCAGGTATCCTGGTCCCAAGCTATATAGCCTTTGTATACCTGCACCAACAGCTTGAACTCAGCTAGGTAGCTCATTAGCAGCCAGTGCAATATTTCCAGTGGCAGTTTAACATGACGGTCATAGTTCACCTGTGCATTTTGAGCTAGCAGGTCAGGCTACCCTTGTCCAAAAGCAGCCAAAGCTATCTTACCAGCTGACAGGCACTCCTAAACACTGAAGTCACCATGGTCTCTAGTGATAGAGATGTATCCAGGAGAATCCCCACATACTATAGACCAGGGACTCAGCTACAATAGCCCAAAGAACCACATTTTGAATGTGTTATAAGCATGCAACACCAGATGGCGCTGGAGAGTAAAATATATTCTATGCGATTTTCCATAGCGGTTTTTTTTTATTATTTTTGTTATAACAATTTAATTTCTGACTTATTTATAGCATTTTTCCCCTGTGTGTAGATCCACCCCAGCTCTTTTGGTATTCAGGAAATAGCTTATTATACATGGATTGTTGACTGCCACGAGTTGCCCACAGATATGCATGTGCTGGGATATACACTTTTAAAACAGAAGGTGCGGGATGTTCTAAATTGGTTATGCAGCATGGGCCACATTCACACCATACATTTAAAGTACTATGATACCACTTTAAACAGTCAACTCCCAAAGAATCCTGGGAGTTGTGGTTTGTTAAGGGTGCGGAGAGTTGTTAGGAGGCCCCTGTACAATTCTCAGAGTGGTTACACCATCAATTCCTCTTCCACAACCTGGGACCTCCCGCTGTTTTTGACCGCACCCAACACAGCAGTCATTGCGTCCCATGCAAATGCAAATGCAAGTGGTACAGTTCACAGAATCACATTCTAGAGTGACAAAGAAGCAGACAAAGGGAGAATGGGGCTATGCAGAAGCAAATTTTATTCCCCATGGCTGGGCTCACTACATATATAAGCCTCTAAATACGAGTACTGTATTTTTCCATATATAACATGCCCCTGTGTATAACACGCCCCCTATTTTGGGGGACTCTAAATTAAGAAAATGAGGGGAAGTTGCTTCTTGCGGGGGGAGGATTGACCAGAATGAGCTCACCGTCAGCAGTCCCAAAGTCCCAAATCACCCGCCCGATTGCCGCAGCGGGAGCCAATCAGCAACCCTTACTGCAGCCACCAATCAACCGCCCAAACGTCGCTGACAATCTCCAGCTCCAGCTCCCAGCTACAACCAATCGCACATCACAACATTCTACTATCCGTGAATAAGACGAGCCCCAATTTTTGACATTATTTTTGGGCCAAAAAATCTTGTTATAAACGGAGAAATATGGTAATCCTTTGCAGACTGCAGGGTTGCAGTTCAGTAATAAAGAATCTGTTTCATAAGCAGAAGGTCCCAGGTTCAATCACTGATATCTTCAGGTGGGGATAGGGTTCAAATCCTTACTCAGTCATGAAGCTCACTGGGTGACCTTGGGCCAGTCACCGCCTCTCAACCTGACCTACCTCACAGGGTTGTTGTGGGGGGGTTAAATGAGGAAGGGGAGAACCACATATGCCACTTTGAGCTTCTTGGAGGAAAAGGTGGGATAAAAACGCAACAAATAAATAAATACACTGAGAGCGAGTGAATGAGTGAGCAAGAGAGATTAATCCACATTTTGTTCCCCACATCAACTTCATTCATATTCAAGGCTTTCACAAAACACATATTTAAAGAGAGAGAGGGGGAAAACTTACATTCCCAAAACTTCTTCGTGCTTTTTGTTATCCTTTCCCCAGATCTCAATCTCCAACACATCCTTCCTGTCAGAGAAGTAGTGAAAATCAAATTGTTCCCTCCACTGTGGATTTGCACTCTTACAAAGTGTCTAGAAAACATGCAGTTACAAGGTTTATTTTTCTTTCAAAAGGTTGTTGCTTTTGTTAAAACAAACAAATAAATAAAATTCAATCTGCCAAAACAAAAGGGGGAGAGGGGGAAAAGAACACAAATACAATCTAAAACAATCAATATTTAGGGCATAAAACACTGGAGCAGGAAAAGGTCTGTCCCGGAGGACTTAAATCTTTGACACACATATTGAACAGGTGTGCAAATGTAAAACACACCGAGAGGTAGCCATATTGAAGCAGGTACGATCAACCTTTACCCTACTACACATATTTGTAAAGGTAAAGGACCCCTGGACGGTTAAGTCCAGTCAAAGGTGACTATGGGGATGCAGCGTTCATCTCGCTTTCAGGCTGAGGGAGCCGGCGTTTGTCCACAGACAGCTTTCCAGGTCATGTGGCCAGCATGATTTAAACCACTTACACATCATGTGACTAGAGAACTCCACTGCAAAAGTGCAAATTTTGAAGGAAGGCTTTGGTGTTTCAGTTCGCCTATTGTGTTGCAAAGTGCAAAACAGGTGGATTTGTCATTAAATGCCAAATGCCTCAAACTTCTCCCCCTACTTTCCTAGCCTGCGGACGTGCTATTTTGCGTTTAATCTTGATAATGGGGTGGCAAGGGTTAAATGCCCCCTCCGCTCTAAAGAAGATGGCAGCACCCACAATACGAACATACACACTGAGCTGCATTTCAGTTAAATAAAAATTACAGCTGAACATCCATGATTAGCTATCCAGAAAATGCTTCATTTGACCCTTTCATAGTTAGCTTCCCTTGCTGTGTGCTTACATTTCAGAATCAAGGTACGCTAAATATCTAGTGGAATGAGGTTATTGGAGAAGCCACACACACAACGACTACCACCGGCACCAGACACTTAAGAGAAACAAACATCAGTGGTTAGCCCTTTCCATTAGCATGCTTACCTTGCTCTTGTATTTTTGCTCTCCCATTTTCACCAAAACAAATATCTGTGCCATGCCCCCTGCAGGGATGTGCTTCCCTTCTATTAAGGCAATGGTCACCGTCCCATTCCACAGCTGGCTCTTCCGCCAGGAATCTGTCAGCCTGAAGGATCGAATGACACTTGCCTGAAAAAAGGTGAGACGAGCACAATTCCATAAATTCCTCATGTATTCAGTGGGTATACATTGTTTTCTAAAAAATAAGTATACATATGCAAACCTATATCCAGTGCTTTTTTCTGGGGGTACGCATACCCCTTAACATTTTGTGAATCTAATGGGAGAAGAAACTAAAAAATTTAGTTTCTTCTCTAGCATGGAGAATCGTCAATTCCGTTGCTACCCCCAATGGCAGCTTCCTTTCCTTTCCCAGTGTTTCCTGAGTCTCAGGCAGAAGCAAGAGTACCCCTAAACATTGTTTTTAGAAAAAAAGCACTGCATATATCTATATCTATACACACACACACACACAGGATCAGTAGAAGGGCTAGATGAATTAAGTAATTTTAGTTTAGACCAGGCTAAAGATCTAAGAGATTTTGCAGTGCCTGTTCTACATTAGAGCACTTCAAGTGTTTTAATTTCTGTGGTGATTAAGCAAGTTTCTTGATCATGCTTTCTTTCCCCCCTTATTGCGTCACCAAAGCAGTGCCCTCTCTGGATGGCCTTCATTGCATCCCATTGCATGGGAACGCTAGTTTCTAGAAAATCAATCTCCTTGAAATATTGTTCTAGTGATTTAAATAGGCACTCCTTGGACACTGCATCGGAGATCAAACTTGGATCAAAGTACAAATTTTCTGTTCTAGGAGAGAAGGCATAAAGAAGTAAATGTAAGTCACTTTGAGTTGCCTTTGGCAAGAAAAAGCAACTAATAAATTTGTTGTTTTGTTGATAGACACTGGGGCATATCCAGAAAGTGTTATCAAGCCAAAATCTGTCAAACCTTACCTTTTGGTACCAGTATTAGATTGACGTGTTAAAGTGTTTTAGGTCTTTTAGAAAAGCATGGAAAATCCTGAGATGTGGGGTGTAAAGCTTGCCAAGTGTCCCCAAAGTCCCAATTTTTGAATAAGCTTGTACCGTTTCTGGAGTTCAAAGGCTTTATTCATGCAGGAACTATTTACAGAGTGAGTGCAGATCAGAGAGCGAAAGCAGCAGACATCTTGTCTGGAGAGAACAACAAAGTGGCTCAGCTTTTAGAGGTGGATTTAACTGAGACACACAGAGGCTCAAGCAGAGCCATCATGTGGTTTAAAGTAACACATGCATTAACTAGAAGCTCAAGAGAAGGAAATGTATTTGCTTTTCTCCAACATAGACTACATAGCCGTAGGTCTGACTTCTCACTTGGCAAGACATTCAGCAAGTTGGCCACCACCAAATAGAATGTCCTAGCCCTGACTGCTGCCAGCCATGGTCCAGGGGCAAAGACCAGGGTGTCAAGATGATGGTCAGAGCCATTACAGAAAATCTCTTTCTCCCTCTCTCCCACTCTCTCACTCACAGTCACCCCTTGATGACTGCAGGTAACCTCACATGGTGACCTGCATACCTGTGATGGCTCACTAACAGCTCCCATCAGAGACAGAACTTCTCTAATTGGCTCAAATGCAATGCCTCACAAAATTTCCACATTAACTTGCCCAGTCATCAAGCATAGAACAAATCAAGCAATGTTTATGCATGTGTGGACCACCTCTAGGTAAAATGATACCTGTGGAAAA
Source organism: Podarcis pityusensis (assembly GCF_964106645.2). Taxonomy (NCBI): domain Eukaryota; kingdom Metazoa; phylum Chordata; class Lepidosauria; order Squamata; family Lacertidae; genus Podarcis; species Podarcis pityusensis. The sequence continues at coordinate 30,461,319 of NC_138039.1, read as the reverse complement.
GCTCAGAAAAGAGACTGGCCTTTTTAAACAATTGTTGCTTGACAAACCTTTATCAAAATGTCTTAATCAGGAGAATTGTGTGTGCACTCTCTCTCTCCCGGACACATGCACATAGCGTGCAGAAATTTTTCTTGTAAGCTAAGCATCCATGCCTTCTGCAATCCCCCACACAGATCCATTTATTTCTATACAATCACGACATTCCACTGGAAATACACATCTTGACTTTCCTTTTACCAAGCTAAGAACTCCCACTTTTTTTAACAAGAGAGAGAGATTTCATAAATCCAGCTGCAGAGGGGTTTTTTTTTTCTTTTTCTTTTTAAGGTTTTGTCTCACAGGACAAAAAAACCAAAAGCCTGCCCGTTCCCATGGACATACTTCAAAGTCCCCACTGATCATTTTCTCCCTAAAAGCAGCAAGCTATTTGAAATCCCGTTTTCTTTTGCTCTAGCCCCCCCTCGCACCCTTCTACTCCCCCTTGTTAAAAGGAAATGGGGAAAATGTCCCCAAAGGATCAAAGGGCAAGCCTACAATCTGCCAATTGCCAAAGAAAAACAGCCCCGCTTCCGTGAAATATGCTCTAAAATAATTTTGCGGCTTGGTATGTCCTAATTCCGCTCTTCCCCGCTCCCCCCTCGCAATTGGATGTTTGTCTTGGAAAGGCTTCTTTCTAACTTGTCCATAAAAACAGGCCCACTTAGGTTCTGTGAGGCCTGCGAAAACGGAATCCGAGGCTGGCCATTAAAAGGGACTGGGAGATTGCTTCCATATGGCAGAACAGCATGAGAGAGGAGAGGCCAAGGCCCTCCAGCAGGCTGCACTTGGCTGGGACCTCCTGCTCTATCCGTGGACACTCGTTGCGTTACAGCAGAACATCTGGATTATTGCTTGCAATGTCCCTGGGAAATATCCACATCCCATCAAAGCCCTTTATCTCTCTCCACCGTACTTTGAACATTTTAGCGCAAAGCACAGCCCTGTTTGATGTGCGAAGCTCACTGTGTTTAAAATCCAAAGTGAGGCCCCCCTCCCCTCCAAACCTAGCCTGTTTCCCCCTCACCTTTTTCTCTTCCCCTTTCTCTTTATTCTTTTCTTAGGATGGGAGAGGATAGCTGAAACTCACTCCCAGAGAGGCAAAACAACACACACACACACACACACACACACACACACACTAATGTTGGGTCATTTCTTGAAGTAATTTCCTTGTCAGTGAAATCCAGACTCAGAGAACAGGGGGTGTGAGGGGAAAGAGGGAAGAAGGGGTTTCATTAAAAAAAAAATTTTTTAAAAATTGACCTCTGATTTGGAGATCATATTGGAGGAAAACTGGAGTTCTTTGAGTGGAATTTCATTTTCAACTCGCTCTCCCTCCTGAACACACTCACGCAACATATATTTGTGCATGCTTGCATTTAGGCTGTGTACAGAACATGAATCTAAAGCATATTTAAGCGACATTTTGCCTCCTAAGAATTCTGGGAACTGTAGCTTATTCTTCACAGAGCTATAATTCCGAAGAAGTCAGCAGCCACCAGTTCTACACAGCTGTTCTCAAGTCTATGGGAGCTCACAACAAAAGTTTGAGAAAAGGCCTAGTAAGCAAGGGTGTTTGCGAGAGCACTGAGCAGGAGAGTTTAAGGTTGAGGCCCAGAGTGCTGTGTTTCCACATATATAGGATCAAGAGACATGCACAGCAAGGCAGCAGGAGCATAAGTAAACAACACCTATGCCTTGTTCATTTTCCTGCTTGATGCATGAAGCTACACCTGCAGCAAGTGTAAGGTGGATGCCCTGCTGGAAGAGAAGGTATAGCAGCCAGACTAATCTTACAAGTTTGGTGAATCAGGGGAATGCTGTGGATGTAATGTATCCAGATTTTGGTATGGCTTTTTGACAAAGTCCCCCATGATTTTCTTGCAGTAAAGCTGGTAAAATGTGGGCTGCACAATGTTACTGTTAAGTGCATTTGTAGCTGGTTGACTGACCCAACTCAAAGAGTGCCCACTAATAGTTTCTTGTTATCCCTAAAAAATATATGTTCTAGGCCGGGAGGTGCTCAATATCTTTATAAATGATTTGGATTACAGAATTGAGGGGATGCTAATAGACTTTGCAGATGACACCAAACTGGGAGGGGTAGCTAACATCTCAGAAGGTTGAATTAGGACCTTAACAAAATGAATTTCAGTAGGGACAAATGTAAGGTTCTGCACTTAGGCAGATACACAGTTATGGGATGTGGGGATACCTGACTTAGCAGTACATGTGAAAAGGATCTTAGTAAATCACAAGCTTAACGTGTCAATAGTGTGATGCTAATGCTATTCTACGATGCATCAACAGAAGTATAATGTCCAGATCGATGGATGTCATAGTACTGCTCTAGTCTACCTTGGTCAGACCCCACCTGGAATACTGTCTACTTCTGGGAACCACAGTTTAAGGGTACAGTATTGACAATCTGGAATGGGTGCAGAGAACACTGACCCAAATTATAATGCATTGGAAAGCAAGTCTGATTAGGAACAGTTCAGAGAGTTGGGTGTGTTTAGCCTGGAGAAAAGAATATGGAGAGGCGAGATTATAGCTATCTTCAGATATCTGAAGGGCTGTCACATGGATGATGGAGCAAGCTTGCTTTCTCCTGTTCCAGAGGGGAGCACCCAAACCAGTGGATTCAAATTACAATAAAGGAGATTCCAACTAAACAGGAGGAAGAACCTTCTGACACTAAGAGCTGTACAACAGTGAAACTGACTCCCTCGGAAGGTGGTGGATTCTCCTGAACTGGAGATGTTTCAGCAGAGGTTGGGTGGCCATCTGCTAGGGGTTCTTTAGCTGTGATCCTGCATTGCAGGAGGCCGAGCTAAGTGACACTCCTGTGATATTTTTTAGAATGAGAAGATAGGAAGCTGCCTTATAGCAAGTCAGATCCTTGGTCCATCTAGCTCAGCATCGTCTACCATGATTTGCAACAGATCCCTAGGCTCCCTGTCCTACCTGGAAATGTTGAGAGTTGAAGCTGGGACCTTCTGCACGCAAATGTCCTACCACTAAACTACAGACCTGATGTTTTAACCGCTACAGGACTCCCCTTTCAGCCGCATCGTGCAAGAGAGCTTCAAAAACAAAACATTGTCTATAAATGAGACAGCATGTCCTTAAAAGGGACATAGTAACTGAATTCACAGAATAAATGATTCACAGAATAAAATAAGAATGCAAAAGCCTATTGGATGTGGCCAGCGGCCCCATCTAGTTGAGCATCCTGTTCTCACAGGGGCCAACCACATGCTTACAGGGAACCCTTAAGCAGGACCTATGTCAAACAACACTCCTGCCTTGCTGTGGTTTCCAGCAACTAGTATTCAGAAGCATTATTGCTTCTGATCGTGGAAGCAGAACATAGGCATCATGGCTACCAGCCACTGATAATCTTATCCCCCATGATTTTGTCTAATCCAGGGGTCAGCAAACCTTTTCAGCAGGGGCCGGTCCACTGTCCCTCAGACCTTGTGGGGGGCCGGACAATATTGGGAGGGGAGAAAAAAGAACGAATTCCTATGTCCCATAAATAACCCAGAGATGCATTTTAAATAAAAGCACACATTCTACTCATGTAAAAACACGCTGATTTCTGGGCTGTCCGTGGGCTGGATTTAGAAGGTGATTAGGCTGGATCTGGCCCCCGGGCCTTAGTTTGCCTACCCATAGTCTAATCCTTTTTTGAAGCCATCAAAGATGCTGGCCAGTTCCATAGTTTCAGAATGCACCGTGTAAACGAGTACTTTCTCTTGCCAGTCCCGAATCTTCCAACTTTCAGCTTCATTGGTCATCCCCGAGTTCTTGTGTTACGATAAAGTGAGGGAGGAAAAAAAATATATCTCCGCTGTCTCCATACCATACGTAATTTTAAATACTTCTATCATGTCGCCTCGTTCAGAAATGAAGAAAATAATATTGAGTTCTTCCTCCTTCTAATACATTGTCAGATGTCAGAAGTGTTGCAGCGGTGGAGGTGATGCGTGGGGTGGGAGTGGGGGGAATACACCAGTGTCAAGTATATGGATCCATTAGAGTGCTTGGGTTTGTTTTTTTATTTCCTTCTGGTCTCTTAATCCAGTCCATCCTCATTTCTTCTGCCCCATCAGGCTCCTCCTGACCATACTTCCATAACCTCCCGTGCCTCCCTGAGATACCCAAATTCCCCCAGCACACAATTTTCCTTTTGTAGCCTTTATGTTCCGCCATGTGCGTGCACACACACATAAAAAAAAATGAAAAAGAAAAATGGGGGTGGGAGGTGGGAAAGAGCCAGTAATGTTTCCACAAGCTGGCATTTCCTAACTAAAGAAAGTTATTGATGTACAAAGCCAGTTTTTTTTAGTGTGGCAAGAAAATCAATAAACCAGGAAATATGGCTTTGTCAAGTGTTGCCCAGGTAGTCTTTCTGGGAAATCCTTTACTGCCTCTCAGACGGTCGCAGGAGTTGTTGTTTTGTCTTTAGAGCTCGCTCCAGATCCCAAACTCTGCTTTCTGTATGAAGTACTGACATTCTTCCACCCTCTAGTGACAGCAACAGAAAAAGGCAAAAGGTTTGGAGTTCCCCTCTGCTGCTTTCTCTCCTCTTACTTTTTGCAAAATAATAATTTTGCCTCTGCTACACACACTTGGTTCACCCTCTTTGGAAACTGATAAATTTCATTTGTGTGCGATGGCAGGAGGGGGAGAAAGATCTCGAGATTGCCAGAACCTTGCAAACTAAGAAATCTATCAAAAGTTTTGTCTCGGTTATTTATTTTTTAAAAAAAGAAATATAGAAATAACACGTGAAAAGTTACCACCAAAAAAAATGAGAGAGATGGAGGGTTTTTTTTAACTAGATGGACTGTGAAAACCAGAGCTTAGAAGTCTGGATTCTTATTGAGGGATCTCCAAGGCCAATGAAATAAAGCAAAATTGAATGCTGGTTGGAGAGAGCAGATTGCTACCTTACAGGGCTGTTGCAGAGATCAAATATAGGGTTGAATGCCAACCCTGAACTCCTTTGAGAAAGGGTGGGAAAATTCCTCAATGATACATTGGGCAATAGACATGGGAATGATTATGGAATACGGACATAAAATTCACAGCATGCTATGGTTTAAGAGAAAACTATATGAAAATGTTTTATCAATGGTATCTAACACCGAGAAAATAGACAAAAATGTATAAATCAAAAAGTGTTGGAAATGCAAAGAGAAAGAAGGTACTTTTTATCATATGTAGTGGTCATGTAGAAGGTTAAAGCTTACTGGGAAATGATATATAATGAATTGGAAAAGATGTTGAAAATAAGATTTGTAAAAAGAAGAAGAAGAAGAAGCTTTTCTTTTGGGAATTATAGGGGCAGAACTACCCAAACTGTATAGAAATTTATTCATGTATGTGACTACAGTGACAAGAATGTTATTTGCCCCAAAATGGAAAGAAGAAGCCCCAACAAAAGAAGAGCAGATACAAAAACTTATGCAGAAATGGTGAAACTTACTGGAAAAATAAGAAATCAAGATAACAAACTTTTTATAAAAGAATAGAAATGGTTTATTGAATATTTACAAACTAACTATAAACAGATAAGAACATTGGCAGGATTATTGTAATAACCTGCAGTTTTATAAGAGTAAATATTTAAAGTACATGAATAAATGAGTAAGTTACCGTATTTTTCGCACCATAGGACACACCGGACAATAGGATGCACCTTGTTTTAGAGGGGGGAGAACAAGAAAAAAAAAATCTCCCCCTCTCTGCCCAGTGCCCCTTCAGTGAAGCGGCAGGAGGCGCTGCACAGAGAGGGGGAGAATTTCCCCCCTCTTGTTTTCCCGCTCTAAAACAAGGTGCCGTTCAGGCAGCTTCCTTGGAAGCCTGGAGAGCAATAGGGGCAAGTGCGCACCGACCCCTCTCGCTCTCCAGGCATCAGGTTCCTTTCGACCTGCTCTTTGGGGCTGGTGGGGGGAAGCCCACCACCAGCCCCAAAGAGCAGGTCAGGGAGCAGCAGAAAGGCGCAGTGGAGAGGCTGCTGCCATAGTCGCGCGTCACCTCTCCAGCGCGCGCGGGGCTAAAGAAGCCATAGCCCCGCGCCCCTCTCCCAGCTGGAGAGGTGACACGCGGCTATAGAGGCTCCTGCCAGAGCCACGCATCACCTCTCCAGCCGGGAGAGGGTCGCGGGGGGCTTCTTTTGCCCCGTGCGCACTCTCCCGGCTGGAGAGGTGACGCGCAGCTATAGAGGCTCCTGCCATAGCTGCGCGTCACCTCTCCAGCCGGGAGAGGGTCGCAGGGGGCTTCTTTTGCCCCGCACGCGCTCTCCCAGCTGGAGAGGTGACGCGTGACTAAAGAGGCTCCTGCCATAGCCGAGCGTCACCTCCTCTCCAGCCGGGAGAGGGTCGCGGGGGGCTTCTTTAGCCCCCCGCGTGCTCTCCCGGCTGGAGAGGTGACGCGCGGCTATAGAGGCTCCTGCCATAGCCGCGCGTCACCTCTCCAGATGGGATAGGGTCACGGGGCTATGGCTTCTTTAGCCCCGTGTGCGCTCTCCCAGCTGGAGAGGTGACGCGCGGCTATAGAGGCTCCTTCCATAGGCGCGCGTCACCTCTCCAGCCGGGAGAGGGTCACGGGGCTATGGCGTCTTCGCTCCATAGGACGCACACACATTTCCCCTTCATTTTTGAAGGGGAAAAAGTGCGTCCTATAGAGCGAAAAATACAGTAATTTAGAATATGCAGGAAATATAAAAAATAAATTTAAGTAACTGCAGGAAGAGGGGGAAGGAAGTCGAGTTTCGAAATGTTAAAATGACTGGGAAACTATTGAAATGTATATATAACTGAAAATCATAAATAAAAAAAATGGGAAAGGATGGGAAAACACTTTGGGAAGTATATCATCTGAATTCTGAGGAATAAATGAATGGCCAAATTTGGTTAATAATGGAGAAAAGAGGAACACTCCCTTTCCACTCATCCACCTCTCCAGTAATTCCACCAGTGTGCTAGTGTTACCCAAATCAGTAACTTTGGGAAGAAGACAGGAGTACAAGACTATAAGAGTTCCAGGTGCACATTGAGGGGAGTTGGCAGGCAACTTACTTTGGGGGTAGAACGCTTTCTTCGGTTCGTCCATCTCTGTTTGTCATGTCCCCAAACGGAGCATCCATGGGGCAGAGGAGGAGGGAAGCAGAAAGGGACAAAAAGGTGGAGATAGTTAGCAACTAAGCCAAGCCTTTGAGAAGAGCTCGTATCTCCTGCAGATTCTTAAGCTCTACAAATGCTGTCAGAAAGGCCCTGCATAGATAGAACATTTTAAATGTTTGTAACCTCCTTTTCAACCAAACGTCTCAAAGGAGGCCTAAAAAGACATACTAAAAACAACAACAACAACTAATTTTATTTATATCCCGCCCTCCCCAGCCATAACTGAGCTCAGGGTGGCTAACATCAAAATATAAATACATTAAAACACAAAATTCAGCAATCAACTGAAATACAGCTTAAAATTGCATTAAAATCAAATAAGATCAGAAGGCAACTGGCAAATTATGACTATAGGGGTTGGGAACATTAGGTACTCACCAGGCTCAGCTATTTATATGAGCCAGTGAGAGGAGTTAGAGTGGCCTCTTATATGTAGGGTCTTGTAAGAGGAGAGGGGTCAGACTGGGCCCTAGCCAAAGGCCTGGAGGAACAGCTCCATCTTGCAGGCCCTGTGGAAAGATGTCAAGTCCCGCAGGGCCCTGGTCTCTTGCGGCAGGGCATTCTACCAGGCTGGGGCCAGGGCCGAAAAGGCCCTGGCTCTGTTGAGGCCAGTCTAACCTCCTTGAGGCCCGGGACCTCCAAGATGTTATTGTAGGGTCCTCTGCGGGGCATACCAGGAGAGGCGGTCCCGTAGGTACGAGGGTCCCAGGTCGTATAGGGCTTTAAAAGTTAGAACCAGCACCTTAAACCTGACCCTGTACTCCACCGGGAGCCGGTACAGCTGATGTAGCACTGGGTGGATATGGTCCTGTGGTGAAGACCCTGTAAGTAGTCTCGCTGCAGCATTCTGCACCTGCTGGTGTTTCTGGGTCAGCTTCACAGGCAACCCCGCGTAGAGCGAATTACAATAATCAAGCCTGGAGATGACCATCGCATGGATCGCATTGGCTAGATCAGGGCGAGAAAGGTAAGGAGCCAACTGCTTAACACGGCAGAGATGGAGAAATGCAGCCTTTGCTGTGGCTGTAACCTGCGCCTCCATAGAGAGAGAGGTGTCGAGGGTCACACCCAAACTTTTGACAGAAGGTGCTGGCACTAATTGTGCCCCTGCAATTTTTTAAGCTACCATGTTGTATTATTGCATATAATGAAAATCTAATGATGCCATCATGCTGCAGTCTGCTTGGCCACAGACAGGTGACAGTGAAAACTAGACTCTCCGAACCGCTGAGCCATCGTGGGATGGGCAGTTGGGTGGGCAGCTCAGGGAAGCATCCCAGATGCTCTGTGGAGGTTTGGCACGGTCTAAGAGAGGGAGTGGTAGCTTTGTTGAGCTCTAGGGGGGTGGGGGGTGCTATGGCAAAGAGTAAAGGGAGAGGCAAGTGGTTAAGTTGCCGTTTCCAAATAAGCAGTCAGGGATTGTGTCTGGAACCATCATTTGCATGCCATTCATGTGCTCTGCCACGGCGCTCTGGCACTGCACAGAGTGGGGCCCCACTGACTGCAGTGCACCTGTCCTACCTGCCTCCATGCCCTGCCAGGGACACTTGCTCATCTTCCCACCTGTACTGATGGCAGTCGTTTTTCCTGGGGAAGGAGAAGAGAACCATCTCTTGAACCACTTACATTTCTTTTAACATCTCCTTGTTTCACAGCAAGCCTCACGTCCAACAATATCACACCCATGTCATCCTCTAAGCTGTTTGGATCTTCCAGTTTTAGGGTCAACTCACTAGTCCTGAAAGCAGAAGAGTTTATTTAGCCAAAGACTGTCTTTAAGATCACAGCAGACAGCCACCAACTATTATATGGTGCCACTAAGATGCTATTTCTGTTCTCCATAGCCTGTTACTATTAATGTGCATGATTTACATATTATTTAAATGAGCAGAGGTGGGGCAGTTTTGGCCTTCCAGGTCTTGCTGGACTACATCTCCCATTAATCCTGACCATTAGCTATGCTGCCTGAGGCTGATGGGAATTGGAGTCCAACAACATTTGGAGGACAACAGTTTTGCCAGCCCTGTTCTAGAGCAGACATTATAAAGAAAAAGGCAGGTGTCTGCATGAGAGACCAAAGGGAATAGAAAGAAAAATGGACAAAGTTTTGAGGCCAAGGAGATAATTAATAATAATAATAATAATAATAATAAATTTATACCCCACCCATCTGGCTGAGTTTCTCCAGCCACTCTGGGCGGCTCCCAACAGAATTAATGATAATAATAAAGCGATAAAACATCAGACATTAAAAACTTCCCTAAACAAGGTTGCCTTTAGATGTCTTCTAAAAGTCAGATAGTTGTTTATTTTCTTGACATCTGATGGGAGGGCGTTCCACAGGGCGGGTGCCACTACCGAGAAGGCCCTCTGTTTGGTTCCCTGCAACCTCACTTCTCGCAGAGAGGGAACCGCCAGAAGGCCCTCAGAGCTGGACCTCAGTGTCCAGGCTGAACGATGAGGGTGGAATCACAGTGACTTAGAGTTGCACCCACACTTTGTGTACCATAGAGCTTATATGAATTTAGAGACAAACATTATTAACAAAATTCTAATTTGAATTTGCTTGCAATATTTCTTTCATAAATTTGAGAAAGGGTATTGACACAAGTAAAAAAGAATTTGTACAGACCTATACAGGGTATTGAAATAAGTATATTACTGTAAATATACAGTGGTACCTTGGTTCTCGAACTTCCGAACGGTTTGACTTTCGAAATGTTCGAAAACCAAGGCTTCCAATTAGGGCTGGCGGCCTGGAAACAATAGCTGAGAACCGCATCAAACGTTCAGCTTCCGAACAATGTTTGGAAATCGGAACACTTACTTCCAGGTTTTCGGCATTCGGGAACCAAAATGTTTGAGTACCAAGGCATTTGATAACTAAGGTTCCACTGTATATGAATTTAGGTACCTAAGCACTTATCATTGTCCTAATTTGTTGTTTGTTTGTTTGTTTGTTTGTTTTGGGGGGGGTTCATTAATTTTTTCCCCAATTTTCCAATTCTTCATTTAAGAGTATTAGAGGAAACGTAATATCAAATTTCTAAATAATATCGCCTTAAAATTCAAATACAAGCTGTAAATTTGAAGAGTTTATGCATTCCTCATGGTTTAATTTTAGAAGAAAAAGAGAGAGAAGATTCAGCAAGCTAAATTAGAATTCTGTAAGTTTTAGCATTTCGAGTCTCACAGAATGGATAACCAGCATCCCTAAGTAAATCAAATTAATGTTTAATAAGTTCTAAGTATACCTGTTCAGTTCCAGTTCACCCAGCATGACAACCGCTGAACCCATAAAGTCTGAAGAGGTTAAATCTCGATCATACACCTGATGCATATGGAAACAGGAGAAGAGGAAAAAGAAATATGTATCTGGACACCTGGAAACAATTTCTGCATTTCAGATAAAAGAGCTATTTGTTCTCTTTCAGTTCTACGTCAGGCTCTGAAATTCACGTGAAAAGCATCTGTTGATCGCATTTTTTATTGTTGTTTATTGGCCTGGTTCAAAACACTAAGCTGTGGTTTGTTTAGCTAGCATGTGGCTTGTTTGAATGCCTGAACCGAGACAAGCAGACTAACCTGGCTTGTTGTCTTGAAATGATGCCAAAGCCAGGGTTTGTTGTGGGTTTACAAACCATGGCTTGCTTTAAACTCTACTTTGGCATTGGTTTGAGCCCAACTATTCTGCTCATTCATGCTTTGTTTGGCTACCCCAGTTCAGATATTCAACAGGCTATAGGCAAGACAACTGGAAAACAAACCCAGCTTTGGAGAAGCAAATTGGCCTGTGTTTGCTCATCTGAGAGATGGCTCAATGTTTGTTGAGCAAACCATGGTTTCATGTTACGTGTAAATAAAGCCAGTGAGAAGTTTTCAGGTGTATTCATAGCACTTCTCCCCCCCCCCAAAAAAAACCCTCAATATATTTTGTTCACTTTTGTCAACAAAACAACTCAAATTTTCCCTAAAACCAATTTGTAATTATTATTTTTTTAAAATGAAGTTTTGGAAGTTTCAAACAAAAACTATGAACAAATTTTTTCTTTGAAGAAATACTCAAAAGAAATAAGAAAACCTGACAAGCTGTTAACTTTTAAAGTTGCTGGTGTTGTGTGTGTTTTTTTAAGGGATAAAGCTTGCCTTTGCCACCCTCAGACAGATGGTTCCTAACATACCGATAGTTAAAACTATTCATTGAGATTATGCCCAGAAATAGGTGTTTTTATCTATAGGCAGTGCTCACAACAGCTATTACGAAGGCTTGTTCTATGGATAAGAGACAGTTTTCAACAGAAAGTTAGGACTATAAGCTCCTTTGTACCAAAGTCAAGTTCCTTTAGCTGAGATTCCTGCATTGCAGGGGGTTAGACTAGATGACTGTTGGGGTCCCTTCCAACTCTACGATTCTGATCCATCTAATTCAGCACTATCTTCACAGACTGGCAGGGTTCTCCAGAGTTTCAGAAACATGTCTTTCCTAACCCAATGTTGAAATGCCATTGAAATATACTCAGAGTCAAGTGAGAATTTCATGCTCTTTATTCAGCTCATAGTAGTGATGAATGGAAGTTTCCCAGAAATGTCTGCTTTATATACATTATTTACACAATGGGCCCCACGTGATTGGCTAATTCTGGGATTCTCCTGTAGGCCAATCAGGTTGCGGATTCACTTCCACCTGGAGTTGGATTGGGTGGCTCCTGCGGACCCATCAGACTGCTGCATTCTGGATCCTATTGTTCCAGGACCAATCAGACTGCTGCATTCTGAATCCTGTTGTTCTAGGACCAATCAGAGTGCTGCATTTTTGATCCTATTCAACTCATGGGATGAACCCCAAGTCTTTTCTGCATGCAAATCATGAAATTGCTTACAGAAGAATACAAACTTTGCCTATTATGTCCAGATTTTTTTTGGGGGGGGGGGTTCTCCCATCACCACTGGTAGTTAGGCAGGCTTTTGGAATACTATAAAAATCTAGCTCCTTCTTATTAAGAGTGGCACTCCTGAGAAAGTGCTGGTCTGGCCTTGCTTTCTTTCCATCGGGAAAAGAACTACGTTGAGAATTAGAACCTAACTAGATATGCAGGAAATGGACTGGGGGTTGCTATGTAGTAAACTCTACCTATGGGTGAAGGGCTAGAATAGATTAGTCTATGGCCACTCTGGGTAGAAACTCACTCTGTCTACAAATATGTTAACCCAGAGAAGAAACACGGAGGAGAATTGCAAAGTTCCGAGGCCATTCTCAAATCGAATCAACGTCAGTCGAGAACATCATCTGTTCTGCATTTTCAAGATGCCATCTGCTTGTAGACAGCACATCTCAAAGATAATTCCTTAGGTGTGAGAGGTTTCATTTGTGCATTTATTCTATCTACAAGCCACCTGTAACATGTGTCTGCAGAGCGATGAACAAATTATAAATAAGACCATTTAAAATGAGAATCTCAAATGTACCCTAAAATCTAGCATAACTATAACCAGACTCTTCTCTGAGATGGGGGCTGAGATGTCAAGCCACTTTGAGAACTGTAGTTCTGTAAGGGGATTTGGGGATCGCCAAATAACTCTCAGCAGCACCCTTCACAAACCACAAATCCCAGGATTTTTAGGGGGAGGTGCCATGACTGTTCATAGTGGTATAACACTGTTTTAAATATGGGGCCCAAGTGAAGCTCCCAGACCACCTTCCCATACCCTCCAACATTTCTCTGATGATAACAGGGACATTCAAAGACAACCTCATATACAATGCACCACAGCAATCCAGAGAGGAGGGTTGCCAGAGCATGGATCGTCAAAGAAAAGTTATCAGCATTCAGATAGGGTTGTCATACCTGAGGTTCTAGCTTACTGTGGTCAAAAGCCCGCCCTTCCCAGGCCATTTTAGACAAAATTTGGCGGCCGCTACAATCAACAGCTTACCTTCACGCAGAGTCTCTGGTCAAGGGCCTGAATTGGAATTATGACAGTTTCATTCCAAACAGGGTTCAGGTTCTTATAGATGACTTTGCTTTTGTAAAGCGTTTTCCCATTCAGCTGAAACTTCACATAAGGGTCACTCGTACCTGAACAAGGAAAGAACGAAAAGAATTCAGTTAATCTAGAAAACGTTATTCTGGCTAAACCAGTAATTCCCAAATGGTGTATCTTGGCACTCTACAATGAGAAGAGGATTAAGTTAATTAAGGGACCTCTCCAGATGTCCTTTTTATCGTACATTCATGGTGATTTGTGATTATGATGGCATCAGTGCTGTTAGACATGGAACTGACATTGTTACTCGTTCCGCATGTCTGAGAAATCAAACCTTTAATGTGGCACCACCCACACTTCGGAACTCCCTGCCTATTGGAATCAGGCAAACTCCTTTGCTGTTCTCTTTTCAGCACTGGCTAAAAACTTTTTCCCTGTCCCTGCCAACCTAGCAGTTCGAAAGCACGTCAAAGTACAAGTAGATAAATAGGTACCGCTCCGGCAGGAAGGTAAACGGCATTTCCATGTGCTGTTCTTGTTCACCAGAAGCGGCTTTGTCATACTGGCCACATGATCCGGGAGCTGTGTGCGGACAAACACTGGCTCCCTCGGCCAGTAAAGCAAGATGAGCACCACAACCCCATAGTCGTCTGGGACTGGACCTAATGGTCAGGGGTCCCTTTACCTTTACCTTACCCAGAAGTACAGAATGCTGACATTGTGTTTTGATCTGGCTTTCAGCTTATTGCTGGTTTTTATTATTTTTTGAGGTTTGGAATTCTTGTTTTTAACTGGGCTTTTTTTTGCTGAAAATTTCATTGTTTTATTCTTTCCACGAAACACGTTGAGGTTTGTTTCGCTTTTACAATCAAGATATATAAATATAGTAAGGAATAATTAATACATAATGCACAACCACGTTTTCAGCACTATTTATTTAACAAAATTTATGTACCACTACTTGACTGTAAGAAAACCTCTGATTGGTTTCCAAGTTTATAAATGGATTGATTTCTTGCAAGTGTGGAATGAGTATTGTGTTCCACCTGTAACATTGCCAGCTCCTCAGATCGAAGCAGTTGAGTGGCTGAATATGGAACAAGGCTATTCTGCTCTCAATATTGCCGGTGCCTGCAACACTTTTTGGGGGGACATACTGCTTTGCTTCCAGCCGTTGTATGTTTTCACACATCTCTGCTCTGTCCATTCCCACCTCAGTCAGAGAAAGAGAGAGACAGAGAGGTGCCATGTTCTATTCACGTCATATATTTAAAGCACTATGATTCCACTTTAAACAGCCATGGCTCCTCCTAAGGAATTCTGGGAGCTGTAGTTAAGGGTGCTAACAGTTGTTAGAAGAGGGGAATAGGGGCCTCCTAACAACACTAAGCACCCTTAACAAACTACAGCTCCCAGAATTCTTTGGGGGGAAACAAAAGCATCATCATAGTGCTTTAAATATGTGGTGTGAATGCACCCACAGGCTCCTGTGGATCAGCCAACTTAGAACTGGATATCCCTTTATTTAATGCATGGGAAGAGAAACCACTATCATTGCACAGTCACAGAAGGAAGGGCAAAGCTCCACAGATAATACCGCTGAGCGTTAAGCATTTCCAATAACCTTCCAAAGGATGTTTCAGTGCTTAGAAATGAGATGAACAGAGGTGATTTGCCTTACGTTCTATTGTTAATTTCTCTTAAATATTCCGGTCCCTTCTCTCCTTTCTTAAAAATAAAATAAAGGAAGGGGAGACAAGAAGGCTCGAGAGAAGAGCCGGCCTTTATCTCCCTGATAAGGAGAGGCTGCCAGCATATTAATAATAATTAAAAAAAAGAAGTCCCTCAACTATTAACTACATTAAAAAGGCTATATCTGGAGGAGGCCAGGGAAGCAACTGGTAGAATGAAAACATGAATAAGGAGATTGAAGGCAGGTTGGTCCAAACGCATTCGCTTATCTGTTTCTTAAATGGAACAAGAACCACACAACAAAGCACTTTTTAAAAAAAAGAAAGGAAATGAACAGAGACAATATGTTTTTTCGGCTAATGCAATATTCAATCCCCAAATAACCTCTCCTCTTCGAGAAGGGGAGGAAAACATTCTCTGTGGGGATATTCTGCATTTCTCACATCAACGTTGGAAGTTTTACGGTTGCCGGAACATCCCCACGGCTGCTACCCTGCCTTCCCTTACTGTAAAACAATGCTGTTCGTGCAAAACGAAGGGTTTTTGTTGTTTCTGTTAGGTTTTTTTTTTTTTAAAGTGTGCATCGGGGGGGATGGACGGGTTGGCGGGTGGTTGAGGGGGGTGGGCGGCGGGAGGCGAACTATAATGAAAGAGCCTTTTAATTAAATGAGATTGCCTCCGTGGGATCAGGACTTCATGCTTGTCAGCTTACTCTCAAAATAAACATCTCAGAAGCAGGGCCTCGGCGGTGTCACTTACGGAGGCAAAGCACGCCGGGTAATCCCTAGGTATCTTGACAGCTACATAATGTTCAAACTGTTTCACGGGTGAACGGCAGCACTTGCGTGAAAGAAAATATTAATGTCTGGAATTAATAGGGAGAAAAAGGGGGGACGGTGCTTGACAGCACCAAAACGGGGGGTGGGGGGGTAGGAGTGTCAAGTTAGGAGAACGTTAATTGTGAGGGGGGAAATAATTGAGAGGCGCCGGGGGGGGGGAGAGAAGAGGAGAGGCGAGAGAAAAGCACCGAACATGGAAAGCAAGGGAGGGCCTCTCTCTTAGCGCCCACCCCGAAGAAGAAGAAGAAGAAGAAGTAGAAGAAGAAGAAGAAGAAGAAATTGTCTCACTGTCAAGAAAGTAACGTCTCTACTAGGCAAGCCAGCCAGGAGGAGGGGTGAGGAAGGAGTCAACGGGCGAAAGGAGGAAGGAGCCTCTGTCGCTTGAGATGGCGACGCCAAGGATGAACAAGAGATGGGCCGTCCGCATCAGCCAACAGACGGGCTTTAACCCCAATAATCGGCAGCTTTGCAAATAACAGGCCTGAGAGGCATTTCTGTAAGCAGAGAGCCGGCTGCCGAGATCTGAACCGGTAGCCAAGTGACTCCCTGTTTCAAAATATGTCCATTTGGCCTTCCCTCCTGAACTCTGCACGGATATTTTCTCTAACCTGTGTGCTGCTGGCACAGCTATGTTTCCCATCTGTGCCTAAATCTTACACAGTAGTCCAAGAACTTCTATTTTTAAATAAATATATGTTCACTTCCTCTCCATGCTTAGTAGCCCAAGAACATCTGTTTTTAAATAAATAAATTATCATTATCATTATTATTTATTTATACCCCACCCATCTGGCTGGGTTTCCCCAGCCACAAATAGACAGTTGTATCTTGGAAGTCAAACAGAGTCCATTCCAGAAGTCCGTTCGACTTCCAAAACATTCGGAAACCAAATCACGGCTTCTGATTAGCTGCAGGATTTTGAAAATCGTTCGAAAACCGGAACACTCACTTCTGGGTTTCGCTTGTTCGGGAGCCAATTTGTTTGGCAGCCAAGGTGTTCGAGATCCAAGGTACGACCGTATATGTTATACCTGGAACTGTTACATGCAACACATAATACCCATTTTCGCAATTGTAAGCAATCAATTTTTTAGTTTGGCAGCAATCAACCTTTGGAACTCCCTGCCAACTGACCACCAGACAGGCTCCTTCGCTGTACCCTTTTTGGCTAAAAACATTTTTGTTTAGGCAAGCCTGTCCAGGCACGGATATGCTGATGTGTTTCTATCTCTTTTTAGTCTACTGTTATTTTAAATACTATTTCAAAAATATTTTAAATAGTTGTTTTTAACTGTTTTTACTGCTATTTCCATTTTTTTCCATTTTGCAAATAGCTTTGAGGTGGGGGTTTTTTGTTGTTGTTGTTTTACATTCAAGAGGTACATGCATTTTAGGAAATAAATAAAATAAATAAATATTTTTCCCTTGTAAACTTTGTGGGGGTGTTTTTTCTCTAACCTACACATGCTTTCAGCATAGCTATGTTTTCCCTTCAAGCAGGCAAGCGCAAGCTGAGAGGAAAACAATATGAACTATACATTTTTTGCCCTTCAAACAACGCCCATAAATGCTGGCAAATGTTACTACTACTAAATGCTACTGTTTTGTTTAAAAATAAAAATAGGGCACATTGAAAATTTATCCGGGGCCCTGCCTTCCTTTCTACCTTGATTGTAAATACCGTAATTTCTACATTTGTTTGTTTTGTGTTGTGCATTACCTAAAAATATTAAGCATTTGAAGCAGCACCTAAGTATAATTTAGTTAACACAGATGAATGGCATCTAATATAAGGGGCGGGACAGAGTATGAATTCTAAAACCTGAATTGTGAATTATGAGAACGATTGGTTCTTAAGCCACTCTGGAAATTGTAGTCCTGTGAGAGGAATATTAAAATTATGATTATTATTACAATTAATTTATTAATCAGGTCCAGATCCAGTGTTCTAATTGGTATGTCACCTTGGCTATCAAAACATCAAAAATTTAAGAAACAGTAGTAGTAGCAATACCCCAATAGCATGACCTCTGCCAATGTTTCCAGTGAAATCATATGTTATTGGCATGTTTAGGCCCAAGACTAATCTGAAATATCCATGCACAGTTTTGCCATTCTTAGAAGAGAGAAAGGTTTTGAGCCCTAGTCTCAAGTCCTCTTCCATTCTCTCTGTACGCATTTTAGGCAGATTGTTGGAAAGTTCCTTCTGCAGCGAGAACTTCATAGCATCACAAATGCACTGCCTGTACAATCCAATTGGCATTTAACGTTTCTCAAATTAGAGGCAGATATGGCGTTTTAAATGGTTACTACTGCCCTCTAGCAGTTAAAAGGAGAACTGGCTCAAACTTTCCCAGAGTTTCTCACTGTGTAGGTGTGTCCTGAAATCAGTGGAAATACCACAGGAGGGGAAATGAAAATAAAAAAGGCAAAAGTTAATAAAATCAGGACACACTAGTTTTCTTCTCTTTTTTTCAAAATACATTTGCATATTATAAAATGGAATATATATAGAGAGAGGGTGCGCCAGTTTGTTTTGTGGTTAGAGTATTGGATTAAGACCTGCCTCTCAGCCTAACCTACCTCACAAGATTGTTGTGGCGATTAAATGCAGGAAGAGGGGGACCATATACACTACCTTGAGCCCCTTGGAGAAAAGGGTGGAATATAAATCCAATCGATCGATCGATTCAAATACCTGGTAAAAGAGGTATTTCACAGTGACCGCCCAGACATCTATGAGAAGCCTGCAAGCTGGACATGAGCAATATAGAATCCAGCCCATCCAGCAACTGGCACTGAGAGGCATAATGGCTCTGACACTACAAGTAGAAAATAACCATTGTGGCTACTAGCATGGATAGCCTTGTCCTCCACGAATTTGGAAATGTGTACATGATGCTGGGGATATGTACTGTCTGGATCTCTGCAGAAAGGTACACAGGGAACCAGATGACCCAAACCAAGTCTAACACTACTGCAGTGGTCGAAGGTTTGTTTGTGCATATACCACTAGTCAATGGGATCAAGAGCCATTTCACATAGCAAAAGCGGCAATCACAAACTCATTGACAAGTCTTCCTGTTGGTGCATGACTTTGCTTTTTCATTCTTATCTATGTAGAAGAAGAAGAAAAAGAAGAAGAAGAAGAGTTTGGATTTGATATCCCGCTTTATCACTACCTGAAGGAGTCTCAAAGCGGCTAACATTCTCCTTTCCCTTCCTCCCCCACAACAACACTCTGTGAGGTGAATGGGGCTGAGAGACTTCAGAGAAGTGTGACTGGCCCAAGGTCACCCAGCAGCTGCATGTGGAGGAGCGGAGACACGAACCCGGTTTGCCAGATTACAAGTCTACCGCTCTTAACCACTACACCACACTGGCTCTAAAACTATCTAAAACTATCATGTGTGAATTAGTCCTCAGGGCAAATTCTTGCCTGCTTGCCACTGTGGCAATCACTGAAAGCTGAGAATAAGGAACTGCCTTTCTGTTTAATTTTCTGGGTGCTTGAATTGTAAAGGTGTCTGCAAAACAACTCATCTTGATGTCCAAGGAGACATGACTAGCAGGAGAGCCCATGATTCTGTCACGACTATAGCAGTGGAAGGGAAGGAGTTAACCCTCCCCCCCGCTTTGGGTGCCATTTTGCATTAAACCACTGGAAGCACTCATAGGAGATTTTCCTGGTTACATTTGAATCAGAAGAGGCCAGTGCCTGGTTGAAGGCCAATAAAATGAGGCCAAATCATGGTAAGATGGAATCTTTGTGGGTAAGGGGTTCCCAGATCTGGGAGTTCACCTGTCTCCGAAGAAAGAGGTGCACAGGTTGTGGGTGCTCCTAGGTACAACTTTTGTCACTGTAGGCTTATGCGACTTCTGTGGTGAGGAGGGGCTATTATTAGATTAGATTGAAACACCAACTACACCTTTCCAGGACAGGGATCGGACTACTGTAATGCACTCTGTGTAGGGCTTCCCTTGAGATTGGTCCAGGAGCTGTAGCTGGTGTAGAACACTGCAACCAAGTTGTTGAGTGGAGCACCAGGACATGCAGATATTATAGCTGTGCTGGGAGAACGGCACTGCTTGCCAATCAGCTACAAAGCCACGGCTACAGTGTGGCATAGTGGTTAAGAGTTCTGGACCGGGACCTGGGAGACCAGGGTTCAAATCCCCAAGCAGCTATGAAGCTCACGGGAGTGACTTTAGGTGTGTCCCTACCTCTTAGCCTAACCTACCTCATAGGGTTGTTCTGAGGATAAAATAGGAGGAGGAAGTGTGTGCACCACTTTGAGCTCCTAGGGGGGGGAAAGGTGAGATATAAATACAGTAGTAGCTGCAATAACAACAACAACAACTAAAAAGTGAGCAAATTGAGATTAGGTTACCTAAAAGACCACGTGCCCCTCTATAGACCTGCATGATCACTTAGATCATCTGGGGAAATTCTACTTGTGGTGCCACACTCTACAGCAGGGGTAGGCAACCTAAGGCCCAGGGGCCGGATGCAGCCCAATCACCTTCTCAATCCGGCCCATGGACGCTTCAGGAATCAGCGTGTTTTTACATGAGTAGAATGTGTGCTTTTATTTAAAATGCATCTCTGGGTTATTTGTGGGGCATAGAAATTCGTTCATTATTTTTTTTTTCAAAACATAGACCAGCCCACCACATGGTCTGAGGGACGGTGGACCGGCCCACAGCTGAAAAATGTTGCTGACCCCTGCTCTACAGAATATCACAGGGTGGTAATCAGAAAACATATACCGTATTTTTCGCACCATAGGACGCACCGGACAATAGGACGCACTTTGTTTTAGAGGGGGGAGAACAAGAAGAAAAAAAAAATCTCCCCCTCTCTGCCCAGCGCCCCTTCAGCGAAGTGGCAGGAGGCGCTGCACAGAGAGGGGGAGAACTTTCCCCCTCTTGTTTTCCCGCTCTAAAACAAGGTGCCGTTTAAGGTGCGTTCAGGCGGCTACCTTGGAAGCCTGGAGAGCGAGAGGGGTCGGTGTGCACTGACCCCTCTCGCTCTCCAGGCTTCAGGTTCCTTTTGACCTGCTCTTTGGGGCTGGCAGGGGGAAGCCCACCACCAGCCCCAAAGAGCAGGTCAGGGAGCAGCGGAAAGGCGCAGCGGAGAGCCATAGCCGCGCGTCACCTCTCCAGCCGGGAGAGGGTCGCAGGGCTATGGCTTCTTTAGCCCTGTGCGCGCTCTCCCGGCTGGGGAGGTGACGCGCGGCTATAGAGGCTCCTGCCATAGCCGCACGTCACCTCTCCAGCCGGGAGAGGGTCGCGGGGCTATGGCACCTTCGCTCCATAGGACGCACATACATTTCCCCTTCATTTTTGAAGGGGAAAAAGTGCGTCCTATAGAGCGAAAAATACGGTATTTACTGCTGTTGCCCCATCAGTTGCGTCATATGTCTTGCAAGGACTTATCCTTTTTGTCCAGGCTTTCCCTGTTTACCATAAGATTCGACCCTGATTTATATGCATGAATTCCCTAAATCTGTTTCATTTGTTTTTATGTCTTTATACTGTTTTGTTGATTTTAGGCTACACTGGATACTGGTTTGTATACTGTACATATTTTAAAACATTAAGGGGTTTAGAAAGGCTTCAAAATAAATATATAAATACATTGTCCCGACAGAAATTGCCACATACAGAGCACGCTTTGCCAGTTTATGAAACTGCTGAAATTTTGTCACAAGAATTGTGCAAATATGTGCATATGGATGTGCAGGTAAGCAGTCTTTCACTGCTGTCTTGCAACATTTAAAGTATCACAAGTCTTCCCTGCAGCATGGAAAAACATCCACAAGAGGGCACCACCAAAACAGACACAGATTTTGTCCCAGTGTCCTGCGGATACTGTCACATATAAAGTAGATTTTGCAAAGTAAAAGCTTAGTATTTCCCACAAAAGTAGATCCTGCCTCAACCACAGCTGGAGGACTCCAGGTTCCTGCGATAGTTTTCAGCCATTATCCCAGCTCACTCTAAGACAACTTCATGTGACTACTCCATGAATGCAAAATTTAGTACTGGGCAGAAGAACTGAGATTTTGAGAACTGTTCCCCTTCTGTTTTGTTTTGTTTAAGCAGCAATTTTGTAGCTCTTGTCACAGCAAAGATAGGTTTGAAACTATGAAGTCAGAAAGCAGAAAAAGTAGTTCATGGCCAGTGATTGAATACAGTGTAACTCGGGTTACATACACTTCAAGTTAAATACGCTTCAGATTACATACTCCACTAACCCAGAAATAGTGCTTCAGGTTAAGAACTTTGCTTCAGGATTAGAACAGAAATCATGCTCTGGCGCAGCAGCAGCAGCAGGAGGCCCCATTAGCTAAAGTGTTGCTTCAGGTTAAGAACAGTTTCAGGTTAAGAACGGACCTCTGGAACAAATTAAGTACTTAACCCAAGGTACCACTGTAATTGATACAAAGGAAGAGTTTCCGTGCAAAATCCCATCATGTGTACAAGAAATCATAACATGTGGATAAGAACCAACCCTCAGGTGCACAGCAACTTGCAAAATTGGCTCTTGGAGCTATTACTCTCTAGAGCTCAGCTAAAACCACTCCAATTATCTGTACATTGAAGAAGAAGAAGAAGAAGAAGAAGAAGAAGAAGAAGAAGAAGAAGAAGAAGAAGAAGAAGAATCAGCATTGTACATATAGCAAGAGACTGACTCACCACAGCGATCCCTGATGACCAGGTTTCTGCCTTCCTTCAGATGTATTGTTAACAGATATGCAAATGTGGTGGGCAATTTGCTCAAACCATCGCTTCCTTCCTCAAGCATCTGCGGGAAAAGTTTCAAAAGTAAAGGTATACATCAGTTTCACTTCTCATAAAGAGAATGTACTAAACACAGATCCACCCTATCACAATTCTAGGAATCTGAAAGCTAGGACCACATGAAAGACCACTAAAAGTAGAGACAACACGTTGTGTCTTGCCTAGGCATTAAGGTCGTCATCCAAGGCCCTTCATTGACTGCCATCATTTGTGTGCTCAGGCAATTTTATTTGCCATCACTGCGTCCTTTTCTGGTTCCATTGGGATCATCTTCTTATTCACAACGCTATTTCTCATGATGCTTTCATTTAATTGTATCTTAAAGATACAAGTCTGTCAATTTTGGTTTCTCGGTTTCTCTTTTTTTCCAACCTTAAATTCCATTCTTTACATTTCTACATCAGTCTGCAAAAAGAAATTCACAAAAAAATCCTTGTGTAGAAAAGTAAAGGAATTTTGGAATACAGTTTAAAATGAACTCAAAAAGATATTGAAGATTACCTTTGGGGGGGGGAGCATGAAGCCTTTCTTTTAGGTATCATAAGACACTGATATACCAAATATTTCTTGATGCCACCGTGCCAGCAAGAATTCTAATAGCTAGAAACTGGAAAGGAGATGTGATACCGATGAAATTGGAGTGGCAATCAAAACTGTTAGAATTTGCAGAATTGGCTAAAATGATGGAAAAACATTTATAAAGGAATGGGACCTGTACAGAAAGTATGTCAGGGAGCACTGCAAGAATTTGAACTCACTGGCAGGCCTGGAGTAACTTCTGTAGAAAATTAGGAAATTATAGAAACTTAAGCGAATAAAGATGTATTAGTATTGATAAAGATAAGTGTGACAATTTTTAAAGTAATAAGGTATCATGTGATGGAAAGTCATTATAGAAGACATGTATTAGGAAATTATTGTATTTAGATGTATTGTGTTAAAGCGGGTTTTTTGTTGGAACTAATAAAGCAAAAATAATTAAATAAATAATCCTCATGAAATTTCATCAGCATTTTAATGTGAAATTTTCCTAAAATAGACATTTTTATATGCAATGTTGTCTGACACACACACACACACACACACACTTGCAATGCAATTTTCCCTAATCGAAAGCATTTTTACAAGTTTCTTTCACTAACACATACATCTTTATGTTAGTTATGTTTACTCTAGGATATGCATTTTCATCCATATTACTTGGCTGGAGAATTCAATGCAAAATTCAGGGAGGTGCAGATTTTGAAGAACGGCTGTGTTTTGTTTGCGTATTGTTTCAAAAGGTGTGAATTCGGGAGGTTTGCCTTCAAATGCAAACTGAACTGATTTTTTCCCCATCCTCAACTTTAAATTCATTTTGCGGTTGTTGTATATACCACTCTGGGATCTGTTTGGATGAAGGGTAGTTTAGGCATTTTTAAAGTGGGTAAAACTGTTAGGATATTTCCGTTCCACCTTAAAAGGGAGCAGGCTTTGTGAGTCACAGAGTCTGCGTATTTCCTGTTCACAGGAAGTTTACGTTTTGTCTTTGCTTTCGTTTCTCTCTCTCTGTGCCTGAACACTGAAGCAGGCAGTCATGTTTTTCTTTGTTCTGACCAACGCTGAATAAACTTGTAAATAATACTCTCCTGCGTGCACCTTTCGCTGTGAATTATCTGCTGATAGAGCGTGCATCAGCTCTGGAATGTGGCAAGCTATTTCTGGAGCTCGTGTTGCTAATTGCTGATACTGCGTGTCTACGGGAGAACGATGGACGTCCGGAGACGACGTGGAGTCATGATGGACTTTGTCTCCCTGGCAGTATCCCAACAAAAACTGGTCTCATTCTGACACTACAATCAAATTGTGGCTTGGCCATTGGGGAGCTCCTAAGCTTCCCCCTTTGTGGTCAAATTCATTACCTCTTCTCCAGGTTCACACAAACCGTAGTTTCCTCCAAACCAGAATCAGAAACCATAGCTTGAACTGGATTTTCAGTTCTGAGCTGGAAGTAAAAGGTAAAGGACCCAGACAGTTAAGTCCAGAGGCAGACAATTCTGGGGTTGCGGCGCTCATCTCGCTTTACAGGCCAAGGGAGCCGATGTTTGTCCGCAGACAGTTTTTACAGGTGGCCAGCATGACTAAGCCGCTTCTGGCAAAACCAGAGCAGCGCACGGTAAACACAGTTTACCTTCCCGCCAGAGCAGTACCTATTTATCTACTTGCACTTTGACATGCTTTCGAACTGCTAGGTTGGCAGGAGCTAGGACCGAGCTACGGAAGCTCACCCCGTCACGGGGATTCGAACCACCAACCTTCTGATCAGCAAGCCCAAGAGGCTCAATGGTTTAGACCACAGCGCCACCCATGAGCTTGTGGTAAACCATAGTTTAAACCAAGAAGGGAAGGAGTAAATTGGAAGACATGAGTGTGAAGCCCTTTGTAATGGCCAGTTTGACTATTACATCTAATCTGGGCCATTGATTTAATAATCCCTGGATTTACATTTGCAGAGGCAACATGAATACAGGGATTGGGAGAGGAGCAAGTGTCGTGTTGTCATTAAAAGAGCTAGAGTATCTATATGCATATAGACAGGGCAGATAGATAGTTAAAGCTGGGGGGGGGGAAATATGGGAGAATCATACGTTGGAAATGTTGTCTATAGGAATAAAATACAATTATTATAAATTAATTTGGAGATGGTATTTAACACCAGTCAGATTAAATCAAATAAACAAGGAATATTTGGTGTTATGTTGGAGGGGATGCCAGGAAACTGGGGATGATGTTCACATGTGGTGGGGGTGTAAATATGTACTATTTTTCTGGCAAAGGGTGTTTAAGGAGATAACAGAAATCACTGGGTTAAAGTCTAGAGGCAGCATTATTATCAATTTACGATGGGGTGGAAGGATCGCAGGCTACAAAGGACTTGCTCACAAATTTATTGACAGCTGCACAAATTATGATAGCTAGGAAACGGAAGGGGCAAGCAGAATATAAAATGGAAGAATTGTATAAAGAGGTGTGGTACATAGCTATTAATGATAAATTAGCATGTGCCATTAAGGTAAGACAGGGAATATTCAGGAGAAGTGATTTTGAGGAGATATGGAGGGTGTTTGTAGAATTTGTACTGTTAAAACAGAAAGGGGTCAAACCATTGCAAGAGGTGTTGAAATTTTGGGAGGTTGGATAGTTACAATGAAGTGGTCTTAGTGGTGTGGAGCACATTTTTATTCTTATTTATGTATGATTATTACTTTGTCAAAAGAAGAAGAAGAAGAAGAAGAAGAAGAAGAAGAAGAAGAAGAAGAAGAAGAAGAAAGAGCTAGAGCAGGACCTGGGAGACCAAGGTTCAAATTTCCATTCAGCCATGAAGCTCACAGGGTGATTTGGGGCCAATCACCACCTCTTAGCCCAGGCATCCCCAACCTTTGGCCCTCCAGATGTTTTGGCCTACAATTCCCATGATTCCTAGCTAACAGGACCAGTGGTCAGGGATGATGGGAATTGTAGTCCAAAACATCTGGAGGGCCAAAGGTTGGGGATGCCTATCTTAGCCTAACCTGGAAGATTGTATAACCGACTAAGGTAAGAGTCATGTTTATTGCTCCACCTACTTTTACCTGCCCATGTGTGTCCTCTGGAAGGACATGCAGCCCCTGGGCTGAAAAATGTTCCCCACCTTTCTGTTAGGTCACAGTGCATCCAATGGAAATTACAGAGCAAGTCACCACACCATTGGGGACTAGTGCTACAGACAAGGTTACTTCTGCAGGAGGCAACATGAGAGTAACACAAGGATCCAGTCTTAGTTGAAGGAAGAAACCAAGGAACATACTGAGTCAAAGCCCATCTAGCTCAATATTGTCTTCTCCAAGATTTCCAACAGGGGACTTTTCTAGCCCTACCTAGAGGTTCCATTATTGAATCAGATCTTCTACATGCAAATCAGATACTCTGGCACTGAGCCATAGCCTTTCCCATTAGATTGAGGTGAACCCAACCCACCTCCACCTGCCTAGAGAACTATTAACCGCACCACAATTCTTCCACATTCCTTGCTGTTATGCAATGCCTATTGCTAGATTCCACAAAAGTGATTTCTATTAACACACGCTTCAGAGGCTCTGCACCTGGTATTTGCAGCTTACAGCCTGGCATTCTTTTTTTAAAAAAAATGTATCACTCACCGACTGCTCCTCAAACAGCTGAGAAGAGCTGGAGGAGTCAAGGATGGAGCCTCCGCCATACGAACGCTATGAAAAGAATAGAACAGAGGTTGTATTGACATTGCATTGTATTGCTGTTGCTCAATCCTTCAGCGACAACGTTCCATTCCAGTGCGAAAAAAGAAAGAAAAGAGAAAGGTGCAAGATGGGAGAAAGGGCTTATCTTTGAGCAAGTTGAGGAATGTCGCCAGAGAGCAGACCAAGTCACATGCTTTCCCCCATCATTCACATACATAATGTTTCAAACCTGGTGCTCTGAGCCCATACACACTATGGTCCAAACCGCACAATCATGCAAGCCAGATTACTTGGTCTAGATATCTCAGTATGGTCTACACTGATTAGCAGCAGCTCTGCAGGTTTTCAGGTGAAGGACATTCCCAACCCCTCCCTGGAGATACTGAGGATTAAGCCTGAGACCCTGCAAACCAGATACTCTACCACTAAGCTGTGGCACTTTCCCAAAGTTCCAGTCCTCATGATTCTGAATAAAGAGTTGAAGTAAATGGGAACATTAGAGCCTGCCTTATTAGACTATTGGTTCATCTGTTGTCCACCATTGACTAGCAGCATCTTTTGGGGGTTTCAAACAGAAGATAATCCCAGACCTACCTGGAGATGCCAGGGACTGAACCCAGGACCTTCTGTATTTGCTGTTTTACTGTTGTTGCTGCTGTTTGTAGGGTAGATGGACAACCACCCAATTGTGTATACAGGCCTATGAACTAGCTCACACTTCACATTATGTACGAGGTAAAGGGGAAGGGCAACCAAACAATCCATCCCACAAACTGGATCACCAGCCAGCTGGCATCAGAGCTGGGCCAGTGCTGGGGTGGCACATTCTTTCCAACTAAAGGATCCCCAAAATCCTAGATTCAAAGAATGACGACATTTCCCCTACCAATACGAGGATGTGTTGGGGAAATGTCGGGGATTGGTTGATTGGGTAAAATGTAAGGATGAGTGACTATGTCAGTTTTGCTTTCTAACCTTTCCATTTTTAAGATCAGTTCTCTACATTTCTGTGCTAGCTTGTGATGAAAATTCATCAGCGTGTTAGTGCATATTTAACATACACATTTTTGCACACCATTTCCCCTAAAATAATGTTATTTTCATCAACACATGCATTTTTGTGGAGACATTATCCCGATATCTGCATTTTTGTACACATTACTTGGTTGGCAAATTGCATTGCAAATTTCGGAAAAGGACGAATTTCAAAGGACTGCTGTGTTTCAGCTTGCATACTGTTTTAGAAAGTGTGAATTAGATAAATTCATTTTTAAATGCAAACCAAATTGACTTTCTCCCCCACCCCTAAGCAATATGCTTGTTGTACAGTACTAACACGGATGTGTATATAGCATATAAATGTTTTGATCCCCTTTGGGGGCTCACCAACTGACCTTCCCTCCACAACCTTGAGGGAGTGTGGCACACAGGGCAAAAGGTCCCCCCCCCCTCTCCTCTAGCATCAGGTCTAAACCAGCCCACTGACATTGGTCAACCCCCAGGCACATTACCTCAAGAACCTCTTCTGCAAGGTCACTGCTAAAACTGCTTCTTTTCAATAATTCAAAGAGATCTTCACTGGATTTCCGCTTCACGTCCAACTGTGGGCCACAAGCAACCGGTTCCTCAACTCCAATTTCCAAGTGCACAGTCTCTTGCTGGTTCCACTGCCACTTCTCCCCAGTCTGTTTTGAGGAAGAGCTGCTGCTCTCCTGAAGGAACATCTCCGTTGCAGAAAAACCACTGGGGAAATAAGTGGACAGAGCCTTGGAACGCGAACAGTTCATTTCTTCTTCAACAACTGTCTCCACATCCAACATGTCCGGTACTGAGGAACTAAGACGCCGGTCTAATGGATGCCTTTTCCTGGTCTCCACTAGTTTAGAAGAGCTTTTCTTAGTCCTTCTGATGCTGAAGTTCTGTAACCTTCTTGTTTTTTGTTTGAATGATCCCCAGACAGAAGACATATCCAGTTCCATGATTAAACTGGATTTTCCACACCAGGTCTTAAGGCCTTTCCATTGACTCCTAAGGGTGATGTGGAGAGGGACAGAACATAAGGAGAAATGAAGTGAGCTGTAGCGTTACAGAGACTTGAATCGTAGGTTGGAATGTCTCAGACCTGAAAAGATTCTCAGTCAAAACAGGTTGCATTACTAATTCCTCCCAGTGTAGGAACAAAATAATCTCACAGGCAATCAGGAAGGAAATAAAGGAAAGAGAGTTTTTAATCCTACATAAATCTATCATGGGGATAAAAATAACCAGGGGGTGAGCTATTTTGATTATTTCCAAGATTTGACATGATGGGAATTCTCAAATGCTATATATAAAAAAATATGCTACCAGGCATTGTGCTGTAGGAAAGGCAACTAGACTCTCTATGGGTGTTTATTGATGAATCACCAACAAGTATTAACTCCAGGGTGTAAGCCTTATAGTGATTATGCACAGCAGTACACAGCCAAGAGCATAGGCTGAAGATGTTCCACAGGTCTGCATTTGGTCAAAGCCTCAATGCAAGGCCAGCTGTGAAAGGTCATGTACACTACCACTAGTTCCATGACTGATTTACTGGTGCAGTCCCCAAACTCAGTACTGGAAGTATTGGATCGCCTTACTTTCATCCAGCTTCTAGAAAACGACCTGAGTCTAAGGAAAGGCATCGACCTCACATGGAGCAATAAAGAGGATTTTGAAAGACTCCTAGCCTTGCATCCAGGCATAACCATTGTTTGGTCCCATCTGCTGGAAAGGCGATATCGGCGTGATAGCCCTGACCAGGCAGGCCTCAATAGAGCAAGAAGGAAGGCCAACCGTTCAGTTGCACAAAAGGTGCAACTCCTAAATGGCAACCTTTCACTAGGAGGCCTTCTAATGCAATGATGGGGTACACCTGTCTGAACTGGACAGTGAAATTTGGTTAAATAACATTGTGGAGGGTGTCAAGGGTTGGTTGCAGGTGTGAAGGATTTGGTGGTGAGTCGGTTTTGGCTCAACCGGTGGTTAGGCATTGGGTAAGCCTATGTATTGGCTGAAGGGGAGGTGGTTAGGCATTGGGTAAGCCTATGTATTGGCTGAAGGGGAGGTTGTAGCCTCTGCCTGCCCTACCCTTGTTAATGGTATCCTGTTAAAGTAATCCAGGGGGAGTGGCTTCTGTCTGATGCCTAAGGCCATAGCACTTCTGCAACGGGGACCCCTCAGGGGGTACGCCTATTTGATGTAGGTCATAGGGCTCCCCCTAATGGTGGTTTACACTTAGATGAATTCCCAGCAGACTGGCTGGAGTGATATAATCTGATATAATCTGGCTTCACCCAATGCCTATGCCAAACTGCTCACATCTGTAACCAATAAAAGGTGTGGCCTATTTGAACCCAGAAAACCATATGTTGTTGTCTTGCCTGGCTATTTACCCTTAGGGAACTGTGAGGTCATGGGTAGGGTTGCCATACGTCCAGAAATTCCCAAGCATAGACAGAACACTGTAGTCGGAAGCAGTGTCTGGGCGGAAATTGCATAAAAAAAGGTCAACAACTTTTGAAAAATGGCAACCCTAGTCATGGGGTCTTGGCACACAAGTCTCATAATCCCTGATAACTACCCATGAAGGCTGGGCTGGTGGGGAGCTGTAGCCCAGGAACATTTGGAGGGCCACAGTGCCCAATCCCTCATGCTAAAGGGACATCTAGAGCATCAACAGAAATATATGTCATTATAGCAACCTGCAAAAACTATAAGGAAGGGAAGGCTAAAATAAAATAAAATACATCTGATGAGGGGGCACACAGTTGGCTAGACATTCTCAAACCATGCAATGGGATCTATTAAGTCAATGAAAGCTTCTGTAAGCCCAAACCATCTACAGCCAGAGGTGATGTGTCCAGATCAGACAAACATGCAGAAGGAATTTCCAGCCCTACCTGGAGATCCTGGGGGGTTGAACCTGGAACCTTTTGCACCCAAGACAGATGCTCAACCACAGAGCTATGGTCTGTGCCCAGTTCAGCTGGGCAAAATAGCAATATAGGAAACTATCTAATACCAAGCCAAGCTATCTCTAACTCAATACTGTATACACTGACCAGTAAGCGGCCCTCTAGATTTTCAGACAGGGGTCTGGAAACATCTGACCACACCTGGAGATGTCAGATTTTGAACATGGGATCTTTTACATGCAAAGTGTGTGCACTCCCACAGAGACAGAGCCTCACCATTTGAGAATATGAATGCATTACCTTTTTTTCCCCAGAAAGAAAGGAGCCCTCAACTATCAGAAGATGTTTCAAAGTTCATCACAACAGTACCATTCCGTCTTCCTAATGATCTTCACACCGTGGCCACAAATGCTTTCGCTCTCTAAGTAGTAATTCAAACAGGAAAGCCATTTCCTTTCAAGATCCAGTCACTGTGGAAAAACAAGTTACTCTCCTCCTGTTTAGCTAGCCTTCAGCGATGAGCTGGAAGGCGGAGGCATTTACCGCATCCTGCAGGGGGGTGGGATCCTAAGATGCCTCTGTAAGCTTAAGAATTAAAGTATTTTAACACTTTACAAAAAAGTGTTATTTCATGAAAAGGTAAGGAAAAACTATTTATTGCCAATTGTGTGCTGTTTTAATATTAGATATGAAATGACATCTAGTTTGGGGGTAAAGGTAAAGGTAAAGGACCCCTGAGCATTAAGTCCAGTCGTGAATAACTCTGGGGTTGTGGTGCTCATGTCGCTTTACTGGCTGAGGGAGCCGACGTTTGTCTGCAGACAGTTTTTCCTGGTCATGTGGCCAGCATGACTAAGCCATTTCTGGCAAACCAGAGCAGCGCACGGAAACACCATTTACCTTCCCGCCAGAGCAGTACCTATTTATCAATTTATTGGCGGTTCAAATCCCCACGACGGGGTGAGCTCCCGTCGCTCAGTCCTAGCTCCTGCCAACCTAGCAGTTCAAAAGCACATCAAAGTGCAAGTAGATAAATAGGTACTGCTCCGGTGGGAAGGTAAACAGCATTTCCGTTTTGCCAGAAGTGGCTTAGACATGCTGGCCACATGACCCGTAAAAACCATCTGCGGACAAACGTCAGCTCCCCCAGCCAGTAAAGTGACTGGACTTAACTGTCAGGGATCCTTTACCTTTTACCTTTATATAGCTGAGTTTCTAATACTGTATGAGTGTTTTTCATTCTTTCTTTCTTCCTTTTGGTACAGCACTTTCTCTTGGGAAAACCCATGTCTTACTGCTGAATCAGGGCAAACAGAAATCTGAAGAAAACCATTGCAATTTGTTCTAATTCAACATTAAACATGGGTTTTCCCTGGGAAAGTGATGGGACAAAAAATAATAATTGCTCAGACATGGAGCTTTAAAGCTGGGACCTGTACCTAGAAAAGCAACACAAAAGAAAGTCCAATGATCCCTAAGTCACAGAGTAGATGCTTTGCACACCAAAAGGTCAGATGCTCAATCCCTGGCATCTCTGTGTGGGTATTAACTGCTAGAAAGTCACTGCCAGTCAGCACAGACAGCACTGTGTTAGGTGGACCAAAGATCTGATTCCGTATCAGAGGGAAAGGGGTCCAAGGTTGCAAGGGGTTAAAGGCTCATTACTACCGTATTTTTTGCTCCATAAGACACACTTTTTTCCTCCTAAAAAGTAAGGGGAAATGTGAGTGCATCTTATGGAGCGAAGGGCACTGCACAGAGAGGGAGAACTGTGCAGTGCCCCTTCAGCAACGCACCTGTCCTGCGAAGCCAGAGGAGAAACAGAAGGGGCTCCTTCTATTCCTCCTCCTGCTTCGCTTAAGGGGTGCTGCGCAGAGAGGGAAAGCTACACAGCGCTCCTTCAGCGAAGCGCCTCTCCTGGCCTCTGCCTTAGCCATGCGCAGCCTCTTCCGGGCAAGGGGAGCCTTCATCCTGCTGCCCAGGAGAGGCTGCGCACGGCTATTCCATAAGCCAGGGCAGCAATTGAGATCACTGTGCAGTGATCCCACTTGCTGCCCTGGCTTATGGAATAGCCGCGCGCAGCCTCTTCGGGCAGGGGGACCCTTCATCCCGCTGCCCTGAAGAGGCTTGGTGCGGCTATCCCAGAAGCCAGAACAGTGAGAGGCTACCCCAGAAGCCAGATACCTCTTGCTGTTCTGGCTTCTGGGATTCAGAATATTTTTTTTCTTGTTTTCCTCCTCCAAAATCTAGGTGCGCCTTATGGTCTGGTGGGTCTTATAGAGCGAAAAATACGGTATTTCTGCAGCAAGGTCACAGCAAGGTCGCTGTCTCCAGCATCCTAGAGCAACTCGATCAGCATGGAAGGGGACCTTTTTAGACACAGAAAAGATGTCTTCTCACCCTTTGTACTGATTGGAGTCAGAATGAAAGGTGAGTCAGCCACTGAGGATTGGCTCCTAGGGTCCCTCTGAGGAGTTATCTGTATGCTCCAAAGCTAATCATTTAAATACACTGGAGGGGGGGCGACCCAAGATGTTTCAGTTTCAAGAGAATGGTGTGCAAGTTCTGTTACTTGTAATGGAACTTCAAGGAAAGCACAAGTTCGGTCACTCCAAAATAAGACACTGGGGCACTCCAAATCGCATGTATGTGCACAGAAAATAGATCTAGCTGAAAGGCAGCCCATGGAGGGCCGCATCAATTGCCGCAATGCATCCCCAATTATTATGATTGTGGAATTATAAGATTATTATATAATCTCAAAAGTTTGTACAGTGGTACCTCTGGTTACGTACTTAATTCATTCCGGAGATCCGTTCTTAACCTGAAACTGTTCTTAACCTGAAGCACCACTTTAGAACCTGCTGCTGCTGCCGCACCGCCGCCGCGCAATTTCTGTTCTCATCCTGAAGCAAAGTTCTTAACCTGAGGTACTATTTCTGGGTTAGTAGAGTCTGTAGCCTGAAGCGTATGTAACCTGAGGTACCACTGTATTACCTTAGAAGGACTGTGGCTGTGAGGGGGTCTGGCTGTGACTATCAATGAAAGAACCCTCTTCTTCTGCATTTGCTAGTGAGCTCAGTGTTATTATTAAGGAAGGGACACAGCTTCGTGGTAGAGCATCTGTTCTGAAATGCAGAAGGTCCCAGCTTCAATATGTGGCATCTCCAGGTACGGCTGGGAGAGATTCCCATCTGAAACCCTGGAGGAGCTACTGGCAGTAAGTGTGGACAATACTGAGCTAGACAGGTCAGTGTCCTGATAAGGCGGCTTCCTATGTTCCTCGGTTCCTATGTCCCTAAGCCAGCAGACTGCTACGCCGAAAACGTCTGAAAAGCAATGGCGTGCCCGTCAAGGGAATCCCACTCTTTGCAGCCTGGTTCCTGGTCTGAAGGAATCAGTTGCTCAATTACTTCTGCTTGCAACCCTTGGCTGCATCCATCAACTCTCCCGATTCTGAAAGGGACGACAGCAGGCCGCCACATGCTCAGAGGTGTTTTTAAGCACAATTCAACCTTCTCCTTTTGCCAACGATCAAGATGGGGTGGGGAAATCCTGCTTCCTCTTGCTGATTCTTAATTGTTGTGGCAATTCAAAGCATTTCCAGAGCAAGCGGGCTTATGCAACCAATCCTGCGTCACGTTGCCTGCCAAGATCTCCAGGACTGGTCTAGCTGAGAAACCCATGGCCCGAAGGCAGAGGGAGTCAGCTTTCTTGGACAAAGGGAGCAGAAATTGAGGCACATTTAAGGGCAACGGCCTTACTTGGTCAACTAAATTTCACTTTAACTCATCAGTTAGGGAGTCTAATTCACCAGTTATGAGCAGGAGGAAGGACTGTGGCTCTGTGGTAGAACACATGCTTGGCATGAAGAAGGTCCTAGGTTCAATCTCCAGAATGTCCAGCTACAGCTGCGAACAGACCACTGGGTAAAGTAGAAGACACCTAATTGATGTAAATTGTTCACAAACCTAGTTTTTGACTGCAGTATTTACACTGCATATGCATGGAATGTTTCTTGGAGGGTATATGGGGATGGCTTGCTATATGTATTTTCAGAAACTTAAAAATAAAGTTAAGAAAAAGAACAGGGAGAGAAGACAACAGCTGGCCTATTTCAGATTTTAATTTTTAAAATATACAGTGGTACCTCTGGTTACGTACTTAATTCGTTCCGGAGGTCCGTTCTTAACCTGAAACTGTTCATAACCTGAAGCACCGCTTCAGCTAATGGGGCCTCCCGCTGCTGCTGCACCACCACCACACAATTTCTGTTCTCATCCTGAAGCAAAGTTCTTAACCCAAGGTACTATTTCTGGGTTAGCGGAGTCTGTAACCTGAAGCATATGTAACCTGAAGCATATGTAACCCGAGGTACCACTGTAATTTTATGTATAACTACTGTAAATCACTCTGAAAAGCTTTTATGAATCATAGTACAGTGGTACCTCGGTTCTCAAACGTCTCCATTGACAAACGTTTCAGAACCCAAATGCTGAAATCCCAGAAGTAAATGAGTTCATTATTTAGATCCATTCCAACCTGGGTTCAGGCCTGGCCACAAAACTGAGTCAGCCTTGGTTGGATGACCTCTGCGAAGAGCAGGACAAAGGGAATGAGACCTTGGCTCCTGCTTCTTGACCTCTTGTCAGTGGTTTCGATCCTACTTTCAGGATTCGAGTCCAGAGAGTAGCATTGGGAGAGTGCCTTTCAGACCCCTGGCGGCTACGCAATCTGATCTCTGGTGCAATATAATGAAGCTGTCAGAGGAGCAGCCATTAGGAGTTTCAGGGTGAGGTGCCATCAGTATGACGACACTCGGCTCTATTTCTCCATAACATCTGAATCAGGAGAGGCTGCCCAGTCCCTGGGCCATTGCCTAGACACAGTGGTAAAGTGGGTGAGGAAAAACAAGCTGAGTTTGAATCCTGGCAAGATGGAGGCGCTGTGGATTAGTAGCTCCCGTGTCCAAGAAAGTGGTCAGCTGCCTACCCTGGATGGGGTTGCACTCCCCCTGAAGCTTCCCAGTTTGAGGGTGCTTCTGGATCCAGTTCTGTCACTGTCAATTCTAACCTCAGTGGCTAGAAATGTCTGTCACCAACTGCAATTGGTTCAACAGCTGCAGCCATTCCTGAACCAGGAAAGCTTTGCCACAGTATACACAACGAATTGAAGAAAATGTTTAAGATAGCTTTCAACAAAAAAAGAAGCTTTTCTTTTAGGGATAGTAGGTAGTGAGATACCAAAAGACAAAAAATAATTATTATTTATGTATGCCAGAACTGCACCTAAAATATTCCTGGTTAGGCAAGCCTACCCAGCTTCTTAGAAAGTTGAAGTAATTATAATTTGCTTCAGTATTTCAACTTCTGTATGGTTGTGATTTTTCTCTCTCTCCGTTTTATTGTTTTATCTTTTTGTAAACAGCTTTGAGGTTTTTAACAACCAAGCGGCATATAAATTTTGTGAAATAAATAAATAACCTGTGTTAAAAGTGGGCAGCAGCAAGTGGGCCGCATTCATTAGGATGCTGACACAAACCTGTCCCCTCCTACTTTTCATGCAAATGTTCACCCTTCACTTTTGTTTCTGCAACTAATTCATGCTGTGTCATCACACCTGCACGTTTTTGCCAGTCTCGGTTCACTCCAAGCCACAATAGTTAAATGTGTCATTTGCAAAGTGTTGTTTGAAGCAAGCCATGGCTGACAGATACACCCATGCATCGGCAGCGCTGCGCTGAAAACAAACAAAGAGTAGGGAAATCTACATGTGCAGGTTGAACTGTGAAATAGAGGAATGCAACTAGTCTGTAGGGCACTGTCGATCCTCTCAATGTGGCTAGGGGATCAGGGAGCATTATAACTATAAGGGTATGGGGTTGCTCGTGCGTAAGTTGCCACCTCTCCTGGCTATGTTGCCTTGTTAAACCTTTCTGTCTGGACAGCCCTTCAATTCGTGGCTGCCTCAGTCGCTAGCAGAATCCGTCAGTGGGCGTTTCTTAAACCTTTTCCAACATAAAAGTTGTTTGACACCCAGTCTCCTCCTACTTTCCGCGCAGGGAGGGCGTGGGTAGCGGAGGACCAGTGCTCTCCCCGCTGGTGTCTGGTGAAGAGTCTGGGAGCCCTCTCTCCGATTCCCCCATCTGCCCCTCCTTATTCCTGGTGTTGCACTGAATTGCTTCCCCATCTGCTGAGCTGCCTCTCTCCCTGCTGGGCCCTTCTCCAGCATCATCAGAGAGCCTTCCCTCCACCTCTAGCTCTGATGTCAGTTCCCTGACAATAACCCCACCAAGCCATGCAATCAAAGCAAAGCAAAACACACCCACAGACTGATTATTACCTCCAGATGATCAAGAGGAGGCTTAAATCAGGTAGGCTATGAAATCAACTTCCCTGGCCAAAACAAACAACCATTTGTTTAAGGTGGAACTTCCCAGCTTGTCCTTGAAATGCAAACAACATCCCACTTAACATTTAGAGATGTCAATATTGAGTTGCTTTAACTATTTGGCAGCATTCGGAGTGCAGATCTTCAGTGGGCGAGTCACTTCCAAGCTAAAGTGTTCCTCCTGCGGCCACCACCAGCCACCCGTTTCTATCGGAGTTTTGTTTAAGGTTTGTATTTTCAAAGATGGTGAAAGAAACAGATCACAAACTCAG
The DNA here is from genome assembly GCF_964106645.2 of Podarcis pityusensis. NCBI lineage: Eukaryota > Metazoa > Chordata > Lepidosauria > Squamata > Lacertidae > Podarcis > Podarcis pityusensis. The sequence continues at coordinate 30,423,926 of NC_138039.1, read as the reverse complement.
AGCTCCTTTATCTTGAGCATAGCTCAGTCAGTAGAGCATGAGACTCTGAATCTCAGGGTTGTGAGTTCGAGCCCCACGTGGGGTGAAATATTCCTGCATTGCAGAGGGTTGGACTACATGATCTACGATTCTATTCCGTATGGGGAATATCAGAGGGTGCAGCTTCTCTCCTCTTTGGAGTAAGCTGAACCTTCCAATATTCTCTCACATCTGCACTGAAGATACAGGAGGCCAGACATTCTTTGCTACTGGTCATCCTGAAAAGAGAAATAAAAAGATAGAGGGGTTTTTTTTGGGGGGGGGGTTACAGGTTGGGTCTGGGAGGTGGGTCTGGAAGGATAAATTTGTCCATTTCTGTTCTCTCTCATTTTTCCAATCTTAAAGTCAGTTCTTCACATATCTGCAGCAACTTGTGATTTTAAAAAAATAATCATTGAGAAAACTTTATAGCATTTCTGAGCTATATTGGGATGGGGCAGGGATTTCGCTCGATGTACATTGCCTACTAGGTTACCCTGCTGCTGCACACACATACCCTTGAATAAATTGTAGGATTTGCAGTCAAACAATGCACAATTTTTTTAAAAAAAATGGGTCTATCTGGAGGCAGTGCTCTTTGTAAGAGAAGAAAACCAAAATCATCAACAAGAAACCATGTTTGCTGACGATGGACTTCCAAACAGACACCACCACTGATACTTGGACAAGAAGACTATGCATTGATTTAAAGAGCCAGGTGTCCAAGCAAACAGTCATGCAATCATGATCTTCAACTTTGGACCCCCAAATGTTGTCGGACTGCAACTTCCATCAGTTCCCTGCTGGTTTAGTCAATGATAAGGGATTACAGGAGTTGTAGCCCCAAAATATCTGGGAACCCATGGCAGAAAAACACTGATATATACATGTGAACAGAGATCCAGTTTCTGCTATACAGGACAATGAATTAGTCCAAATACCGTATTTTTTCATGTATAAGATGAGGTATAGTGTTTAAAAACATGCCTCGTCTTATACATGGATAGTGAATGGGGTGGACAGGTGATTGTCTGCAGCCATGAGCAGGAGCTTGTCAGCGACAGTTGTTGGCTGCCAGAAGGGCTGCTTTGGATTGGCTGCTGCTGCTCTATTTGGGTTGGTGATTGGTTTATGCAGCAAACACTGCTGTTGTTTGGCTGCCACTGCCGTGATTGCTGGCTGCTGTTTTGGGACGCATGCAATTGTGATTGTCAGCGGACAGATTTTTTCAGGTGGGTTAGAGATTTTCTGCTGGGAAAGGGTCTGTTGGCAATTTTCTGTCGCTGTGTCAAGTGGGCATTCATCGTCGGTGCTGCAGGTGAGCGATTTTCGGCAATTCCCCCCCCCCCAAAAAAGCTGTAAAACTCTGGGCAATCCTGGACAATCCTCTGCAAAAGAAGCTCAACAACTCTTGAGCCATTTCCCCCCTATTTTCTTAAATTTGAGTCCCCAAAATAGGGGGTGTCTTATACATGGGGGAGTCTTATAGAAGGAAAAGTACAGTAGCTTGGAGCTATAACAAGGGCTGCAATCCTAACCACACTTACTAGGAGTAAGCCCCACCGAATTCAGTTGGTCTCACTTCTAAGTATATCATCTAAGTGCAATCATCAACCTGTGGATGAGAACAGGTTTAACACTGGGAACTTATTTATTGCAAAGTTTTGTGTTGTCCATGTGACATTCCCTTTCTCTCAATCACTCAATCCCACACTTGGGACTAAACATTTCAAATTCCTGTATGCCAAAGATAGATCACAGGTGGATCACCTATGTGTGTTTTTCCTAAACGTACTAGTCACCATGTTAATGTTTTTCTCTTACTTTTTTTAAAAAGTCCATGCTTCTCAGAAAAGTACTCAACTTACAGGGTAGGAAGGCATCAGATCTATCAGAGTGGGTTTGCATAACAGGCTACTGCACAGTGAAACCTGATCTCCCAAATTAGTTTTCTGAAGCAACGCAAATTTCCTCACCGACAAACAACTGCCTACTGTGCCCTGAGGACAGAAGTGGTGCCGCTCTATACTTGTTAAGGAGAATTTCCTCGGAAGAAGATGATTGCACCATAATGGCATAACCTTGCTCAAGCAGGCTGACTTCAAGCAAATTATGAGCTGCCAGCAGTTGAAAGGGAAGAGAGATAGCTCAGTGGCAGAGCACATGGCTTACAGGCAGAAAGTCCCAGGTTCAATCCCTGGCATCTCCAGGTAGGGCTGTGAGAGAACCTTACCAGAAACCATGGAGAGCTGCTGCCAGTCAAGATTAGACAATACTCTGCTAGATGGACCAAAGGTCTGATTCAGTAGAAGGCAACTTCATATGCTCCTGATAATACACTTGTACGATAAGCTGCACAAATGGTGTATACAATGATGGTTTAAAACACAGAGAGGTCGTTTCAAGTTGCATTTGCTGTACATATCGAGGCACAGTAGGGATTTCACTTGATGTACATTGCCTACTTGGTTACCCTACCGCTGTACACACATGCCCCAAATTCCTGTTTATGAATCATAGAATCATAGAAGCTGTATTCTAAGCATGTGCTACCATTTGAGCATGGGCAGCAGCTGTCTGAAATGTGCACATTTCAACTGAACTGCAAAGTCAATGTGGCTGAAGTTTTCTATGTGGATCGCAGCTGGTTTGAGGTATCAAACAGCATGATTTTCTCAAGAAACTACAGGATAGTTCTGGATTGTGGTGTGAGTCATGTGTACACATCTTTGAACACCAGCAATGGGAGAGCACTAGAGTCAGAGTTAAGGGTAATGTGAACATAGACTGAGCTAGTTTAGAAAAACAGGAGAACCCTCAGTTCTAACACTGCACAATTCCACACCAGCCTGCTATGATTTTGAATGGTTTGACTAAGCTCCCTCACAACCACATCTATGACATTTAGTATGTCAAACAGGCTAAGGAGATTTTCTCTCCATACAGCCCTGCTCCTCAAACAGAAAAATCCTGTAGATTCTATAAAAAACACTGAAGTTATATACTGCAGACCCCCAAGTTCCAAACTGAACATATCCTCATCAGATTCATTACACAAAGGCAAGGGAAAGCTGAATGTAGTCAGACATGCACTCAGGACTTTATGGCCAATTTCAAAAAGCTTAAGGAACTACTGGGTCAGAAATACTCAAAGAGAAGGGAGTCCAAGATGGATGGGAGTTTTGTAAAGGTGAAATATCAAAGGCACAAATGCAGACAATTCCAACAGGAAAGAAAAGTAGGAGGCATCTAAAGAAATGAATGTGGCTGCATAAGGAACTTACAGATGAGCTGCCATTTAAGAAGGGCATGTATAAGAAACAGAAGAAAGGGGAAATCACAAAGGAAGAGTATAAATGAATAGCCAATACTTGCAAGGAGACGGTCAGGTGGACTAAAGCTCAGGAGTTCAGGATTGCAAGAGAGGTTAAAAACAATAAAAAGATTTATTCAGCTATGTTTGAAGCAAGAGAAAGAACAAGCAAGTTCTGCATGGATAAGACAGAGAAATGCTATCGGGTGATGGAGAGAAGGCAGAACTGCTCAACACCTATTTTGCCTCTGTCTTCACCCCAAAGGAAAGCAGTGCCCAACCTGGTGATAACAGAATAAATGATGCAAGGAGGGAGCTGTAGCTCAAGATGGGTAAAAGGGCAGTAAGGAAACACCTAGCTACTTTAAATGAATTCAAATCTCCAGGGCCTGAAAGCTGTACCCAAAGGTACTAAAGTAACTTGCAGATGTAATCTCAGAGCCTCTGTCTATAATCTTTGAGATCAGGTAAGGTTCCTGCAGGCTGGAGATGGCAAATGTTGTCCCCATCTTCAAAAGGGGGGGAAGGAAGACCCAGGAAAGTACTGACCAATGAGACCAGGAAATACCAGGAAAGGTCCTATAACAGATAATTTAAAAGTTGGTCTGTAAGCACTTAGAAAAGAATGCTATGATTACTAAGACCCAGCACAAATTTCTCAAAAACCAGTCATGCCAGATGACTCTCATTTCTTTTTTCTTTACTTATTCTTTCTTTTTTCTTTTTTTGATAAAGCTACAAGCTTGATGGATCAGGGGAATGCTGTGGACATAGTTTATCTTGATTTCAGTAAGGCATTTGACAAAGTCCCCCAGGAAATTCTTGTGCAGAAGCTGGTAAAATGTGGGCTGGACAACGTAACTGTTAAATGAAATTGTAGCTAGTTGACGGACAAAACCCAAAGACTGCTCATCAATAGTTCCTTACCACCCTGCAGAAAAGTGAAAAGTGGCATGCCACAAGGTCCTCTCCTGGTCCCATTGTTAACCATCTTTATGAATGACTTGGATGAAGAAATTAAGGAGATGCTAATCTAATTTGCAGATGACACCAAGATGGGAAGGTTAGCTAGTGCCACAGAAGACAGAATCAGGATTCAAAATGACCTTAACAGTTTGGAGAACTGAGTCAAAACTAAACTAACAACATGAATTTCAATAGGAACAAATGTAAGGTTCTGCACTTAGGTAGGAATAACCCGCTATACAAATATAAGATGGGGGGCACCTGGTTTGCCAGTAGTACATGTGAAAAGGATTTGGGATCTTAGTAGACCGCAAGCTTAACATGAGTCAACAGTGTGATGCAGCAGCAAAAAAAAAAAAAAAAAGCTAATATTCTTCTAGGTTTCATCAACAGAAATATAGTGTCCAGTTCAAGGGAAGTAATAGTACCACTCTATTCTGCTTTGGTCAGACCATACCTTGAAGGCTGTGTCCAGTTCTGGGCACCACAATCTAAGAAGGATGTTGACAAGCTGGAATGTGTCCAGAGGAAGGCGACCAAGATGCTCAAGGATTTTAAAACCAAGCCTTATGAGGAACAGTTGAGGGAGTGGATATGTTTAGCCTAGATAAGAGGAGACTGAGAGGAGTCTAGATAAAAGGAGACTCCCAGAAGATGATAGCCATCTTATACTCAATACTCAAACAAACAGGCCAATACTGAGTATCTATGAGGTGCTGCCAGGATGCAGGTGGTGCGGTGGTCTAAACCACGGAGCCTAGGGCTTGCCGATAAGAAGGTCGGCAGTTCGAAACCCTGCGACGGGGTGAGCTCCCGTTGCTCGGTCCCTGCTCCTGCCAACCTAGCAGTTCGAAAGCACGACAAAGTGCAAGTAAATAAATAGGTACCGCTCTAATGGGAAGGTAAACGGCATTTCCGTGCGCTGCTCTGGTTCGCCAGAAGCAGCTTAGTCATGCTGGCCACATGACCCGGAAGCTGTCTGCGGACAAATGCCAGCTCCCTCAGCCAGTAAAGCGAGATGAGTGCTGCAACCCCAGAGTCATCCACGACTGGACTTAACGGCCAGGGGTCCCTTTACCTTTATGAGGTACTGAGTGTCAGTTGAATAAGAAAAGCACAAAATTGTACGGCGAGGGGATGGTGGAATGAAATGTTGGAGGAAAGGGCTCAGTGGTTCACTGGCTGGCTGAAGCCCTGAACAGGAGTGCTGTTGGTGGAAGTCAAAGATGCACAGGAATTTTCCATCCCGCATCCAACTTTTTCTGCCTTATTTTCCAGCGAGTAGATTAACTTTCACTGTTTTGTACCCAATGAGGGCAAAGACACTGGGTGACTGAAGGAAGCATTTGGCACATCCTTAAAACTTTCCTTTCCTGAATGTACTACAGTAGTTCACTTTTCTTCCAAAGTTCTGCATCACCTTGCAATGGCTGTACCCAGCAGTGGGGCTCTGTAGACTTCCATATGCTGTTGGACTTCAAATCCCATCATCCTTGACCATTGACCATGCTGGCTGGGGCTGATGGGAGCTGGAGTGCAGCAACAGCTGGAGGACCAGAGGTTCCCCATTCCTGCCTCAGCCCCCTGACCCTTCCACAAAAAGCTTTCTGGGTACAGGTAGGCTTGGGAGGAAAAAACTCAGGAAGCAACGCCCCCAACACACACATTCATACAGATTCTCGAACAATTCCATGGTCAGACTAGATGCACAGCCTGACCACATAACTGAAATCACATAATTAATATGCCATTTAAATTCTGTGTATGTGGGGAGGAGGCTTAATTTATCCAGAAGAATAAATTGCTCACAAAAACCTCTGGCTCCAGTGACACACCTCTGGCCACTGCGCTGCAAGTTACTTGGAGCATTAAACAACTGAAACAGAGTGGTTGAAAACACTACTTTTGTCCTTCAGCACAAGTCATCTTCCATGATCACTGAAAGAACCACAGAAACCACACCATATCTATCCCCACCTTAAGTCGCACGTTAAACTCAATATGAGTCAATGCTCCTCTGAATGAGGTTTCAGCCTGAATGAGGTGTTAGCACCAACACTTCAGAAAATTTGATATTAGCAGGCAAGGGGCGTGGGGGGAGCAGAAACCAAATGTCACAGCTACCCAGCGGGGTTGCCAAATGTTCAACAGCTTTCAGACAGTAGTTAAACTTGCAGCAAAGGTGGAAAGGTTTTCATGCCCATGCATCATTTCATCTTATGGTTTCTGCAGATCATGCTGTTATTTTTAAAAAAAACAAACTTGAGAACATGCTAGGAGGGTGGATTTTGTTGATTGGCAACCCTACAAAAGATAATAAAAAGACCTGCCTTTAACAAGAAAACATTCAGAAAGCAAAGCAGTTTCTGGCATGGAAATAAACTGATGGAGAAAGTTCCACCTGCTGAATTTCTATGTCTTGGGTTACTATGTCTTGGGTTACACAGGAGACAAGCTGGTAAATGATGGCAACCCTATTTGTCTACCGGCTTGGGATCATGATATTGGAAGAGCTGTCTTCGCCTTCATCAACCAGCCCAGCCACCATCTTCACTGTAAAGAGCCCTTGCTTTCGATCTCACTCCCATCAGAGGTGTGGCTGGCTGGGATGTGGCACAGGGCCTTTTCAGTTGCAGCACCCAAGCTGTGAAACTACTTCCCCAGAGAGGTTCATTCAGCTCCTTTCCTGATAGGGATAGGGAAATGTTTTTGACCAGAGGGCCACATTCTCCTCTGGGCAACCTTCCAGGGCCACATGCCGGGGTGTGCATAATCAGAGATAAAAGTGGGCAGAACAACCAATGTAAATTTTGCTTTTGAACAAGAGGCTACTCACACACACACCCCTTTATCAAGGCAAGCAAGAAGCATTTAAGATTTCAACGGCACTGTCCAATCAGGAAGAAATTCTCAGGGTGAGAAGCAAGGCCAATGAGGTGTATGGCCTGGCAAAAGTTCCAGGGCCAGATAGAAGGAATGGAGGGCCACATCTGGTCAGCAGGCTGAATTTCTCGATCTCAGCATTAGTGGCTTTTAATTAAAGGCTTTTTTATTCTATTTTGCCAAATCTTTGATTAGATTAGATATGATCTTTGTTTTATCTGACTCAGTTTGTTTTAAAGATCTGTTCTTTCATTGTTAACTTATTTATAAGTTATCCTTATGAGTCTCCACTTGTGAGTCTTTTTTAATTAAATTAAATTAAATTAAATAAATTAAAAACTGTTCTAAGCCTATCTGCAATGCTGGACCATCTAATAGATGTGTGCTCTCAGAAAACGGCAGAGGCTGTGATCCCAGAAATTAGCCTCCAGCTTTCTGTCTACGTGTTCCTGCATCAATAAATCCATCAGCCCAGCTAGCTGGTTGTTTAAAGAGGGGGAAGCTAGAGACAGCTTCTCCATGTCACACCTATCTCTGGTGCACCAACTTAAGGAGAAGGGAGAAGTCCTTGAGATGTACGGTTCTCTCCAGCAGAAGAAACAGTCCACAGGTTTTGGAGATGCTGCTCCCCACCCACCACCAAGCCAGTGCTCAAATGATAGAGGGGGACAGATAGGCTTCCACCTTCATCTCTTAACTATTGTGGCAATGCATATGTATTTCCATAAGGATCCACAATTTTGACTAAGGTTCTGGGGAGTCAGGGTGGGGTTTGGGGGTCTCATTGTCTCATTCCCTTCCCTGCATTGATGAGACCATGGCAGTCAGCAGTTAGGCAGATCGTTAGAGTCACCATTGGACCAGAACAGCCTGGCACAATCTTTGACAGACATGATTAAAACAGATCTACAGAAATCAGCACACAGTCAAAACATAATGGAGATAAGCATTTATCTGCTTATTGAGCTGTGCTTTAAAAAAATGGTGGCGGGGAGGGGAGCGGGGAGCCCGGTTCAAAAGTTTACTCAGTTCTAGGACTGCCCACTCTGCCATTGGGCAACTGATTTGGGGCATCACAAAATGACAGCAATATGGGAGTTGTTTAATTTATTTGTTACTTGTACTGGGGGGAGGCACTTGTGATATTTGACAGGCCTTAAGTATTTTGTACCTTGATGTGGGGGGCATTTCCTGTACCCCCTAACCTGGATGTAAATCCCAAAGAACTCTCTATGTTTAAGTAGACTGTGTGTTCATTCTCTCTCTCTCAATGTATCTCATTTGCTTAGAAAAGCCTCCCTCTCCAGATGTCTTTGGACTTAACCACCACCACCCCTGAAAATAGGCCATGTTAGTTGGGGCTGGAGTTGTGGTCTAGCAACATCTGGAGGACACCAGGCTTAGAGGAGGCGAGACCATTTCCCCAGCAATCCTAACAGTCCAGTCCAAAATCATGCCTACTCAGAAGTTAAACCCCAACCAGTTTCAGGGTGGGGCTTACTCTCAGGTGAGTGGGGTAAGGAGGATGGCAGCCCAACTAAGTCCCGCTGTAGGGATGCAACAGTAGACTGACTGACTTAGACT